>NC_042616.1:75279258-75579258 GCF_901001135.1 Rhinatrema bivittatum
AAATATATCAGAGAGGTTTTAACCAGAAACTGGCAGAAACCTTTTCCCAATGAGAACTGTAAAGCAGGGCTTCCCAAACCTGCCCTGCTGTAAAGAGAAGAAAAGGAGCATTCAGATAATTCAGGAAACATTATTTATACCAGAATGATTATGCTATGGAATTTATTACCGACTGAATGCTTCTAATTCCTTCAGTAAACAATCCTAAAATTAGGTTGGATGCATTTCAAAAGGTTACTGGTACACTGGGTATTCAGATCTGTTATAGCTAACAAATAGGTGTTGATTCAAGGATTTATTCTAATTGCCTGGTTTTCAAGGTAACTAAAATATGGAACTTAAACAGCTTCTTAGGGCAAATGTAGGCAGGTACAGATTTGGTTTAAGAAGTTGTTTAATTTTCATATTTTTCATATTTTTAATTTTTCATATTTGGTGAAAACCAGACCTATTTGAGGATAACAACCAAGGGTGCAAAGCTCCACCTGCTATCAAGATAGAAAGCTCCAAGATAGATGGTAAACTGCACATTTAAAGGTAAAATTTAAAAACCCAATGCGTGCATAAACTGGGGGAATAAGTCCAGCTTTTGCGTGCCAACCATATTTTCAAAAGTGCCCAGATATGCACAAAAATGCTGCTGTGCGGGGTGTGCGCATATCTTTAAAGTTTCCAAAAAGAAGAGGGGCGTAGGTGTGGTATAGGCGGGAGGATTTTAAGGCCTGGGCAAGGGATGTGCACATAAATACTTACACACCCTGGCACGTGCCAAGGTCCCCTGACTTGTAACTTTACTTCTGCTATGGATGACATGTAAGTTAGAAAATAAAAGGACTGAGCCATTTCTGAGGGTTTAAAGGGTCTGGCATAACTGGAGGGAGTGTAGGCTTTCAATCCAGGAGGATTTTGAGGTCCTAGCTGTTAAATGGTTGATCTGTTGGACAAACTGGTAAACTGGGAATGGCGTGGACATGATCCCCTTTTAAAATACCCCGATTTACGCAGTAGAAGCGGGATTTACTCGCCTATGCACATGTCCACTTAAAATTTGTCACTCTTGTGTGCATGGTCAGGATATTTTATATCATTCAAGCATATGCGCATGTATGTTATAAAATGGATGCATATCTTGGCACATATTGACATGTGCACACATATATAATCGCTTGCCAGTTTGAAATTTACTGTCCCTTTTCATTTTATTTTTGTTTTTAGTTTTAGTTTTTTAAATTACATTTCCTATAATTTTTTATTTTATAATTTGTATTTTCTTTTTAGTGCACACTAACTCAAATAGCATGAATATAAATTAGTGTGCACTAACTCAAATAGCGTGCAATAACAAGTTAGAGTGCAATATTTCTAGTATGTGTGTGCTGTGTGAGTTAATGCATGCTATTGAGTTAGTGTGCGCAAATTTGATTTAGTGCACCCCGCCCGTGGCCGTCCCGTGCACGTGCCTGTTCACCTTCATGGTTCCACAGCAGGTCCCGGGACGACCTCCCTCGCAGTAGTTGCCAGCCTTGCCAGGCCCTAGCGTCCCACAATGGCGGTCACCGGACCTTCCACTGCGCGCCAGCCTCACACTGAGGCTCAGTGTCCTTTGCCATGTTAGCCATACCCCTACGTGCACGCGCACGGACCACCCGGACTCATGTAGGGCCAAGGGCGGGTCTTAGCTCCACGGCGCACCCTGATTGATCCCTCGATATAAGGAAGTTCCTGTCTCTGCTTCCTTGCCTTGGCAATCAGGTCGGTTTGTTCTAAGATTGCCTCTGCTTTTGTTCCTGCTCTTACCTGTTCCTAGTCTCGTTCCAGGATCCTTCTGTTCCAGTTCTGTTCCTGACTTGTTCCTGCATCCTAGTTCCTGTGTCCTGCTTGTTCCTGTGTTCGTCTGTCTGTCTACCCAGGTAGTACCCTCAGACTGTCTCACTGGTACTGACCTTAGCTTACCCCTGACCTGTCTGCCTGCCTGCCGCCTGCCTCAAAGTCCTCAGCTTGTTCCTGACCTGCCTGCCTGCCACCTGCCTCAAGACCTCAGCCTGCCTTTGACCTCATCTGGCCTCCGGTACCTGACCCCTGCTTTACTGACCATTCCTCGGACTGACCTCTGGATCTTGACATTTGCTTGCCTGACCTTGGCTCCAGATTCTGGCTCTGTTCCTTGCCTTGTCATCACCAACTCTGTTCTGTTTCTCCTTGTTCCAACCAACCCCCAACTTCAAACCCGATCGCGCTCCCCCTGTGTCCGTGGGCATGCCAGACTTTCATTCTCTCAGGAGAACCTGTGAGGTCCACCTAAGTCCAAGTGGCCCGGGTCCCTACGGGCTCCTCCTGGGGAAACCTCGGGCTTCCAGTGGTGAAGATCTTCACAGCCTCTGTCTCCTCCAGTGCTCTGCCCCCTGGGGGCAGTTACCTCCTGTTCCCTTTCAGGAGACTTTCCATCCCTGCCCCAGGACAAGGGTCCACCCCCGAGAGCAACAGTTAGTGCACACTATTTCAAGCTAGTGAGCACTATTTTGAATTAGTGTGCACTAAAAATGAAAAGAAAAATGAAATTGTGTGAGGGGTTTTCATTATTTCATGTAAAAAATGACATGAAACAAAAGCATAGCACTATTTGAAAATAAAATACATTTTGAAGTCAATAGGCAACACCACTTAGCCAGATAAGTTCAGACTTATTTGGCTAAGTGGGGCTGTTTGAACATTCAGCCAGGCTTAGCGGCCACCACTTAGCCAGATAACTATTTAGCTGGATAAATAGTTAGTTGTGGGGCCAGCTAAATAGTTGTCTGGCTAAGTGGTGGGCAGAATGGGGGAATTCCAGGGCATGGCTACTTATCTGACAGGTCGGAGAAGTGCTAATATCTAGCCTTAGCCGACTAAGGTCCTGATTTACTAAAGCTTTTCTGCCATTCAGTTGCTATGGGAAAAATGATTAGTAAATGGGGCCCTAAGATAGCTGGATAAGTTAAACCTGCTATTGATATGGTTTAAAGTTAGCCATTAAACTTATCTGGATAGATTTTAGATAGCCAGGTATATTCAGTAGTGCAGCCATGCTGCTAAATATGCTGGCTAAGTTAGCCAGATACGTTATCTGTCTAGCTTTCCGAACCAGATAGTGGCTGAATATCCACCTCTTATTTTTTTTAACTCATACCTTTTCATTGGTAGCTCAAGGCAAGTTACATTCAGTTACGATATTTCCTTAAATATTCTAAACGTATTTAAATTCTAAGGGAATTATTTAATTATAGTTGTCTCCCCTTTTGATAATGGATAAAATGCTTAGTAACTACGGGCTTTTAGTTTATACTTAAAGCAATGGAGGGTGAAGTGACATGTTCAGATCACAAAGAAGCTTCAGGGGATTTGGACACTGTCTTGTCTGCTTTTTAACCTGTTGTCCTAACCACTAGGTTGCTTCTCCATACCTTTAATAGATTATAAGACATAGAATTTGCGTAATGCAATGCTACTGTACAGTACTAAATTATTTCATCATGTAAATCCATTACCTATTGCACAATATACTCTGCTCCCAATGGACTTCTAGATACTTGACTAACAGCAAAGGGCAAGAAATAGGAACATATGAAAACATTCAGCTTCATCTTAACCAGATTGGTACATGGAAATAAAAAAATAGGAAAACAGATCAAGCAAGGCATAAGCTTTATTTGATTGAAGCACTCAAAAATTACGGGTTTTAGGTGCTGTTTTGTGCTTTTAGTATACCATGTGACATCACTGGGAGGTGTGAACAGCTTTGCAGATTCAAAACATGAAGGGGAATTATGTTCTTAATCAGCATAAACACTGATGCTAATATGGTAATAGGCTTCTTACTGTCAACAAATGGGGGAGAAGGCAGCACTCACCATTTTAATCTACTACAGATGACAAGAATGTCTGCATAATGCAACATAAGAGAGTCTGCAGCCATCAGAGAGAAAGCAGCGAGCCAGTCCGACATTTCAGGAGCAGCAGCTGTCTCCACATCTTGGGATTATGAAGTGAGAGGGAATCTCTTCAGCTAAATGTTGGATTGTGTTACTCTCTCTCCTTTTTTTCTCATAATATGGCTGATCTTCTTGTATTGCAGCATGCAAAGGCAGACACCAACATTGCATGGTTATAAAGAATAAAGTAACGTGTTTTTTCCCCCAGCTATTCATAATGATACAGTGGTCTCCATAAAAATAGTGCCATGGTACAGGCTGGTACTCGATTGTAAATTTGCCTTAAAAAATATAAGAAATTGATTTTGAACATGAAACTTTTCTGTTCATTTAAGTGTCATCACTGTGTCATGAAATCCATTTTCTCTTACGTATCTGAGAAGCATTTAAATTTGGGACTGTGACTGATTCTGAGGGAAATTTCAAATATCAGTTAATTTGGGGGGTCATTTTTCAAATTGCAATAGGCCGTTATTGCTATAGTTATAACAAAATGATAAATCTAGGCCTAAATTTTATTTATTTATTTATTTAAGGATTTTTATATACCGCGGCTCGTTAGCAAACATCACCTCGGTTTACAATGAATATTAAATTAGCAACAAGCTTTACAATCCAACAGATATAAGTAATGATATATAGCTGATAACATAGAACTTACAAAAATTGAAATAAATCAAACTAGAAATTAGCTAGGGGTATAAGACTGGCGGATCAACTTAATAGTACATTATTAACAATACAGAAATTTACAGATCAGAAATAGATCGGAGATAATTACAATATTAATCATATTGCAGGTAAATAGGACATCATAGTGTGTTTAGTGTAATAAATAGTAACTGATTGGAATGAGAAGATAGTATTATATAAATGTCATGTTAAATTTTAGTCTGAAGAGAATGGTTCACAAATTGTAGGCTTGTTTGAACAGCCATGTTTTTAAATTCTGTTTGAATTTCTTGTGGCAGGGTTCCAGGCATAGATCAGTGGGAAGTTTGTTCCACATGTTAATTCCAGCTATCGTAAATGTTCGTTCTCTCGATTTGACATATCTTATTTGTTTAAGCGTTGGAGTATTTAGCTTAGCCTGGTGCATTTTTCTAATTGGTCTGTCCGATGTATGGCATGTAAAGAACTCTGAAAACCAATGCATGTCTTGGTTATATAATGTCTTGTGTATAAGGGTGAGAACTTTGAATATTATCCTAGATGCAATTGGAAGCCAGTGTAGGAGTTGTAGAGCTGGAGTAATGTGTTCGTGGCGGCGTGTGTTAGTAATCAAGGGTGCAGCTGCATTTTGTAGCATTTGAAGTGGTTGTATTGAGTTATTTGGTAGACCTAGTAGTAAGGAGTTACAGTAGTCCAATTTAGATAATATAGTAGCCTGTAGTACAGTCCGGAAGTCATTTGGGTGTAGTAGTGGTTTTATCCTTTTCAAGGTCTGAAGTTTGTGGAAACCATTTTTTATAGTGGAAGTGATGAATTTTTTAGCGTAAAATGTTTGTCAATTATGACACCAAGACTGCGGACTTGTTGTATAGTGTGAAGGTCAGGTAGAGATTGTAGAGTAGGGCTAGCATGGTTGTCGTTTTGTGAGTAAATGATGAGCAGTTCTGTTTTGTTGGTATTTATTGCCAATTAATTTTCAGTTAGTAGACTCAATTTCCACTAGTGCAGAATTCCAGATTTTGAGTGCATTGGGTAGGGAGTCATTGATAGGGATTAGGATCTGCACATCATCTGCATATATAAAGTGCGGGAGACCCAGTTTAATTAACAGTTGACAGAGTGGATTGAGGTATATATTGAAAAGTGTGGAGGATAGAGAAGAGCCTTGAGGTACTCCTTGTAGCAGATTTTTTGGTTTGGATTCCTGCTTGCCAATTTTTACACTGTATTTCCTGTCATTCAGAAAAGATTTGAGCCAACCTAGCGCAGTGCCAGTAATGCCAATTTGAGAGAGGCGAGTTAAAAGGATATTGTGGTTGACTGTGTCGAATGCTGAGGAAATGTCCAGCAGGGCAAGTATATAGGATTGACCAGCGTCTAATGCTTTTAGGATAGTATCAGAGAGTGTTAAAAGGAGAGTTTCAGTGCTATGGTACTTGCGGAATCCAAATTGGAATGGAGAGAGTAGTTGATTTTCATCCAGGAATTCAGTGAGTTGCTTGTTGATAACTTTCTCTAATATTTTGGCGAGGAAAGGTAAGTTAGAAACTGGGCGAAAGTTTGCTGGTTCTGTCGGGTTTAAATCTTGTTTCTTCAGAGTTGGTTTTATTATGGCGTGTTTGAGTTGGGTAGGTACAATTCCTGATGTAATAGATTTGTTAATAATCTTTGTTATAGGTGTTGCAATTCTTGACGGGATGGCGAGGAGTGTTTTTGTAGGCATGATGTCATATGTGTGCGTTGCTGGTTTGGCTTTTTTGAGTATACCTTCAATTTCTAATGTCATTGTGGTTTCAAATTTTGTAAGAGAGGCTGAGCAGAGACTGTGTGTATTTGAATTGATAATGTGTGGTATGTGTGTATAGGGGATAGAGGGAGAGGTAGAGTTTGTAAGGAGATTAGAAGGGGAGGAAGAAGAGATGTGGTTCATGATAGCGTTGATTTTGTCATGAAAGTAGGATGCAAGTGTTTCACATCTATTCTTATCATCATTATCTGAATTGAAGTTTGTTGGTGGGGTGATGATGGAAGAGACATATTGGAAGAGAGCTCGTGGATTGAATTGGTATTGGTGGATCTTCATGGCATAGTAGTTTTTCTTGGTTTCTTCTGTCGTTTTCCGGTATTCATGAAGGAGTGACTTAAACTTCTGTAGTAAAATAGGTGTTTGGTTTTTACGCCATTTCTTTTCCATTTTACGGAGCTCAAGTTTCAATTTTCTAAGATCCGGGGTGTACCAGGGCTTTTTATCTTTCTTCTCTGTGTTGATTTCTTTAGTCTGTAGAGGGCAAAGCTCATTTGCTACGTTACTAGTGATGTGATACCAAGAAGAGCAGGCCGAGTTGGCATCAGAGAGGTCCAATTTGGTGAGTTCTTCTGAGAGTGCTTCAGCAATGTCTTCGGTTTTGCATTGTTTTCTGAAGGTGATGGATCTGTTTTTGGTGTGAGGAGAGATGTGGTTGCATGTAATAGAGCAGCAAATATCGATCCGGTAATGGTCTGACCAAGGTATGGGTGTGCATTTAGGTAAGTTGGAGTCAACAAGAGAGTTAGTGAATATGGCATCTAAAGTGTGACCTGCTTTGTGAGTAGGGCCTGAGACCATTTGTTTATATCCAAATTGTTTATAATTTTCTAAAAGCTTGAACCTAAAAATATGCCTTTTACTTGGTTATTCCATATGAGGATAACTAATTACCAGACTAGAATTTAGCAGGAAAGAAGCTAAAACTAGCCGGGTATGCCACTTAAATGGATAACTGTTAGCTTATCCATCTAAGGGGGTCATTTTCCAAGGAGTTACCGCAGGTGATAATTCTGCAAATCACGCTAACAGCCGTTAACGTGATTTGCGAATGCAAATTTCTAATTATGTATTCAGGGGGCAGAGTTGGGGCGGAGCAAATGTAAAGTAGGGAGGATTGATCGTGGGCCGCGAAACAGCCGCAGTGTTAGCGCGGCTCCTATCGCGGCCAATAACTACACCTCTTTCATTCACGTTACGTTGTGCGCTAGAGGCCAGTAAAGGTTTATCGCGGATCACGACATTTCCGGACAGCCTATTTCAGTACACTGGGAGGGAGGGAGAGAGAGAGAGAGAGAGAGAGAGAGAACAGTGGTCTCTTGTGAAGATTTGCTGGCCTTCGGAGTGAGGAAACTCACTCCAAGATGAGATTTGTGTAATGTTCTCTCCACCTAGCTTGATGGACACTCTACCTGGGCAACAACAAGCTAGGTGGAGAGAACATTGTCCAAATCTCATCTTGGAGTGAGTTTCCTCACTTCGAAGGCCAGCAAATCTTCACAAGAGACCACTGTTCTGTTCGTACGTCTCATGTTGAATGTGAAAATGGCCCCCAACCCCCTACACTCATACCTAATCCCCACCTCAAGTTACTAGGTGGGCCTCCCATAGGGATACAAATACCTGTCTAGGGAGTAGACAATATAGGAAGTCTCTCTCTCTCTCTCTCTCTCTCTCTCTCTCTCTCTCTCCCTCCCTCCCTCTCCCAGTGTACTGAAATAGGCTGTCATGAACCACAATGATTCTTTGGTTGTTTTATCGTGCACCACAAAGATGTTTGCGCAAAAACATCACGGCATGTGACGTTTCCCCGCTGCACGAAAAAAGCCTCATTTGCATGGGAAACGCCCCTTAATGTGTTACCAATGCGATATTGGTAAATGAGGCCCTAAATGGCTTTTTAATATTGACCTCCATATTTCCAAAAGCCCTTCTACCAAATAATGTGGGGAAATAACATGTGATACAGGAACACACTTACCTGAACATCCTGACCTCCTGTACCTAAGGATGGACAGACATCAAAACCAGATCCAACCAGTGAACTGAGAGACATGCAAACTTGTTGTGGGCTAAGAGTTCTATAAAAGATGGAATCTGGAATTTGAACTCTGGCACACCTAGTCCCAGTGCTTATGAGACCAGAAGGAGAAGAGAACAGTTAGTGCATAAGCAATCTCTAGTTCCAGGATGAGGCATCCGCGACATCTTGGACCACTGGCCATGGTACAGGGACACATCACTTCAGGAATGGTAAGAGGGAGGGAAACTGTGTGCAATCAATTAGATATAAATAATACATATCATATGTTATGGGGAACCAATAAACTAATATATTTTTCACCAATAATAAAAATAATCTATAAGCTACCCAAGAGTCCTTTGATTTCTGCCAGTATGAGTGTGTACTGCTCACTGGTAGGTAGACATTTCCTGACATCCTACTCTCTAAGTGGGCTTCATCACAAGGCACAAGGCACTGGGACCCGAGCTTTTCAATATATTTAATTTATAAATGATCTGGAAAGGAATACGACCAGTGAGGTAACCAAATTTGCAGATGATATAAAATTATTCAGAATAGTAAAATTACAAGCAGATTGTGATAAATTGCAGGAGGACCTTGTGAGACTGGAAAATTGGGCATCCAAATGGCAGATGAAATTTAATGTGGATAAGTGCAAGGTGATGCATATAGGGAAAAATAACCCACGATATAGTTACACGATATTAGGTTCCATATTAGGAGCTACCACCCAGGAAAGAGATCTAAGTGTCATAGTGGATAATTCATTGAAATCGTCAACTCAGTCTGCTGCGGCAGTCAAAAAAGCAAACAGAATGGTAGGAATTATTAGTAAGGGAATGGTGAATAAAACGTAAAATGTCATAATGCCTCTATATCGCTCCATGGTGAGACCACACTTTGAATACTGTGTACAATTTTGGTCGCCGCATTTCAAAAAAAGATATAGTTGCAATGGGGAAGATACAGAGAAGGGTGACCAAAATGATAAAGGGGATGGAACAGCTCCCCTATGAGGAAAGGCTAGAGGCTAGGGCTGTTCAGTTTGGAGAAGATACGGCTGAGTGGGGATATGATGTTTAAAATCATGAATGGTCTAGAATGGGTAAATGTGAATCGCTTATACACTCTTTCGGATAATAGAAGGTCTAGGGGGCACTCCATGAAGTTAGCATGTAGCACATTTAAAACTAATTAGCTAAAGTTCTTTTTCACTCAACACACAATTAAACTTTGGAATTTGTTGCCAGCGGATGTAGTTAGTGCAGTTAGTATAGCTGGGTTTAAAAAAGGTTTGAATAACTTCCTGGAGAAGTCCATTAACTGCTATTAATCAAGTTGACATAGAAATAGCCACTGCTATTACTAGCATCAGTAGCATGGAATATACTTAGTTTTTGGGTACTTGCCAGTTTCTTATGGCCTGGATTGGCCACTGATGGAAACAGGATGCTGGACTTGATGGAACCTTGGCCTGACCTAGTATGGCATTTTCTTATGTTCTTATGTTCTTATACTTATCACACAAAATGTTTCATAAGCAGCTCAATTCATTACTTTAGTTTCATCCCTTCCAAAAGTTATCTGTTTATTAATTTTATGTGTTCATTCAATTGCCATTAACAGGGATGCATGCAGCCTATTTTGGGTTCCAGAATAGGGTTTTTCTAATTAATTTGCGTGAAATTTGTGAAAATAGGTTATGAGAAGGGGGAAAGTGCTCCAAGATACCTAGACTATGGCAAAGAGGCTCAAAAAGTGGCATGAATAGCTTAAGGTACTATAAAGGGGGTAAAGGGGTACCAGCAGAGGCAGAAGTTCTCCAATGCACCATAAGAGGTGCAAAGAAGCATCAAGATTTAGAAGATCACCCCAAGGCTTCAAAAGAAGACACAATAACAGTGGCATAAACCCTTGAAGACAGTATGAGAGCCAACGTGGCACCAAGCATGGCATCAACATTCTAAGGCATCATTGAGGGGGAATGCATCAGAATAGGTGGCAGGACAAAAAACAAGCTAATAAAGGGACACAACATCACAAAAGGTGACACTGACACACCAAAGCAACATGAGAGGGGCAAAACAGTCCCTTAAGGTAGGACGATCACCCCAATATATAGAGCTTGTGGAATGGCAAGGCAGAAAGTTCCCCAAGGTATAAAGTTTGGATATTGCAGCAAATGTGAGTGTTAGAAAGACCCCCAAGGTTGAGCATGAGGATTATAACAGTAAGGCAAAGTGGCATGGGTGATATCTGTCTTCTGTGGAAGTACTTGCCACTTGTCAGATTTAGTAATAGAAATGTCCCGTGGTATATCAAGTGGTGGATAGAATTGGTATGTTGCTGATACGTGTGGAAGTGTGATTGCAAACTGTTGGTTTTTTTTACCTTAATGTCAACAGTATCTTGAAACCGTGTCACAAGTCATCTCTGTATTATTAAACCAAACACATTATTAAACACTATCAGTGCATATTATTTGTCTCAAGAGTGGTGTCAGATACTCATTGAGTTATTATTGAACCTAGAAAAAACACATTGTATCAGATGGTTGCTTTAATCATATAATGTGATAGTGTTGACACTGCGGTTACTGTGAATGTTCAAAAATAAATTAAGATAAAAAATTAAAAGTGACTATTAAAGAGTACCTGTGTCAAAGTGAAAGATAATGTATCAAAAACATATAAAAAATGTAAAAGGAGGGGCTATTTCAGAGGTTTGGCGGGGCTACAATATTAAGTGCGAGCAGACAGGAATCATACAATGTTTACATTACCCTCATCGATGGCTGAAGCGAAAACGTTCTCTTGTTGAAAAAGTTGTTATTGAAATCAGTGGGGAGTTGTGAAAATTCGTTTTATATTATTTTAAACATATAGCAACACAAAACAAAGTCTTACCTGCAGCGCATAGCAGAAAGAAGTTTGCGAGTCCAGACAACTGGGGCATTTAAATATGGATCTCGCGATGTTTGTTGAAAAACCCCGCCAAAAAATGTCTTTGACATGCTCACTGCCTCCTTCATTAATATGCCATTGCTGTGTGTGAATGTATAATCCGACAATCTGGAGCAGCACGGTGGCCGTGGTTAATAAAAACAGATTGTTAAAAACCAGAAAAAATCGATATGGGGCTTTAACTTAAGATTTTGCGTTTTTTTTTTAAATGTCCCTGTATGTCAAACTTGAGAGAAAATTCAATGCAACGAGCTCGCAAAGATACCGCCAAAACCAAATGGCTTTTGGCATGCTAATGTCATTATCTAATAAACGGGAATGACACAGTCATCATGATAAATAAATGCATAAAATCGATTGTAAGAGATAGAGAATGTTAGTCTCTTGAACTGACCTATGTGTTTCAAGCACTTTGAAGGTGTAGGAGTGAATAGTTTTGTTTTTTTTTAAAAGGAAGTCTCTTACAATCCAATGAAATGTGTATGAGGCTTAATGTAAATATCTAAAAGCATATCACTTAAAATCTTTTTAGTTATATCCTACATATGTTGTACAAGGGACATTATCAATGTTATTCTCATATGTTAAACAAGGGACATAAAAATTTACTAAAATTCATAAGGGATCTCACGTTGAAAAATGGAATATCAATTAAAATAAAAATTAATATTAAAAAGTTCAAAAATGAAGTGTGAAATAAGATGAAAATAAGAATAAAGTAAAAAAGTTAAAATAGAGCAGAAACTAATAAAAATGATGTAAAAACTAGGATAAAAAAGACTAAAAAAGACTAGAAATCACCATATAAAAATAAACCAAGGAATAAAAGGATTAAAATCATAAATATTAAATAAGCCTTTCCAGTATATACAGTGATCAATCATAGTCTAAGGCAGTAAAGTCTCCCAATTCACTCATTTGAGTTTTTAATTTAAGTATGAAATAGATAGGTTTGAAGTTAAATGTACATTTTGATATGTATTTAAACGCATTTAATTCTGATGCACAACCAGTCATGGTTTTTATTTTTATTTTTATTCATATGTATGTTAATTTGTCTTATACATGTATGTGTGTTTTGTTTTTACTATATTCTATTTCTATGTTGTCTATTGTAGCCCCTGAGGCAGCTCTCACAAGAGCGAAACTCGGCCAGAGTCGGGCACAGTTCTAATAAAGAATCCCTTTGACGCCGATCATCTTTGTTTTCTTTGCTGTTCAGTATTATTGATCGGCTTCCGCTTTGTTTCTTGAGGGGGTAAAATGACACCAAGTGTGGCATGAATAGCTCAAGCACCATGTTAGTGGAAAAAGCAACAAAAGAGGCATAAAATCCCCCTTAATGCAGTGATAGAGGGTAAAAGCAAGTGAAAGAATGACATGAAGATTCAAAAGCATCATGAGAAGTGTAAAGTAGTCACCCAGAGTGGCAAAAACACTCCAGGGACCCAAACAAGGGGCAAAGGGCACCAACCAATTTGGTGGAAAGCTCTAGGCAGGCAGAAACCAGAGAAAATTCCTGGAAGCGGCCTATCATTTCCATAGGATCTGGCTGTTTGTGCTTGGGGTTGATTTTCATTGGATGCTAAGATTTTACTGACTATGGATACCAAGTACTCTTTAGCCACTAGCTGTTTAATATTCAGGAATCCAGAACAAGATTTTTCCAAAGTATTTTTCCAAAGTATTCTTACTCAAAAAGAGGGTCTGGAGGAGTGAGTTACACTGAATAGATTGGCAAAATCTGGGACCATTGTTGTCCCCATGGCAGTCAAGCAAATTTGCTGGTAATAGACCTTTCTAGAATAACTTGGTCCTCCAGACCCTCTGTTGAATAAGAATACTTTGGAAACAGGCTTTGTAAACTCTTGTTGTATGCTGCATGGATACTTTGACTTTCTTGGTCTATATATTTATATTATGCACCATAACTTGATGTAAGTTTGCTTCTTGGTATAACAAAATGTTGACCTCTGCTGAAAAGGGCTGTTATGGGAGTCTCTGTTTAGTGGACCCTTGGGCCGACCTGCTGGAGACTGGGAAAGGTGGTCAATGTCTCTAATGAATAGCAGGCCGGGAGGCAGATGTTCAGGCAGGACGTAGATGCTCTTTACCCTGGAAGCTGGTACTCCCCCGGGAGGAGCCCGTAGGAGCCCAACCTCTGGGACTTAGGTGGCTTCACCCTTGGAAGCCGAAGCCCCCCCGGGAGGAGCCCGTAGGGGCCCAGCCGCTGGGACTTAGGCGGGTTGTGGATCAGGACAGGAAACTGGAACCAGACTAGGACAGTAGCAATACTGTAACTGGGCTCGGGTTCTGGAACCAGGCAAGAACTGTAGCAGGATACGGGTACTGGAACCAAGCAGGTACTGTAGCAAGCAAGCAGGAACCAGGCAGATACTGTAGCAGGCAGGCAGGAACCAAGC
This sequence comes from Rhinatrema bivittatum, assembly GCF_901001135.1. Lineage (NCBI taxonomy): Eukaryota > Metazoa > Chordata > Amphibia > Gymnophiona > Rhinatrematidae > Rhinatrema > Rhinatrema bivittatum. Next base: position 75,293,115 of record NC_042616.1, read on the forward strand.
AGGTACTATAGCAGGCAAGCAGGAACCAACCAGGTACTGTAGCAGGCAGGCGGAAACCAAGCAGGTACTGTAGCAGGCACGGAGCGACGAAGGAAAGCGAGTCACTCCGGGGCACAGCGCAACAGGAAACTGGGAGGTTAACCCGTTGCAACGCAAAGACTGGATGACTGCAGCCGGCTTATGAAGGCCACAGCGTCTGACATCAGGAGTTGGGCGGAGTCACCACTGGCGGGAAACGGCCTAGAAAAGCGCCAAAGTGGCACGCACGTGCGCGCCTAGGAGCCGGGCGTCCAAGAAAGAGACCTCGCAGCGGCGCAGCCCCAGCGGGGACGCCGCCAAACAGGCCGCAACCCAGGCCTCTGGAAGAGGGGAACAGGTCCGGGAACCTGGAGGTAAGGGCCTGGCCGCGGTGCTCGCGGCCAGAACCGCAACAAGGGCAGTGCCGGAGTTAATAATTAACTCCAGCACATCCCACGTGGACGCCACCATTTTAATGAAGGAGAAAGAAGTGAACAATGGTACAAAGCCTAGGCTCCAGCTTCCGGGCCTGTGCAGAGGCTGAGGCCCCGGCAACAAGCCTGGGTCCAGGCCGAGGCTCTGGCATCAGAACCTTACCTCCAGACTGGGTCCCGGCATTGAGCCTGGTCTGGGCTTTCTTCTAGGCTGAGGCCCAGGCATTGGGACCCAGCCACCAAGCTGAGCCCCGGTTATGGTCCTGGGTCTGGGCTGAGAGCCCTTCGTTGCACCCCGGTCTTTGGACATGGCCCCTGCATTTGGACCTGGCCTTCGGATAACTTTATATATTATACATGTTCAAATATAGCTGGCTAGGTTTAAAATTATTCGTGAGCTTTACTGGTTAGCTGAATATATTCAGTTGGAGACTTGTCCTGCTGAATATTTATACAAGTTATCTGACTAATTTTAGTTGGACAGCTTATCTGCTCCCCAGCCTACTCAATATGGAACTCTTTATAGGTAAGAAGTTAGATGCCTTTGAGGCAATTCTGATATAAGGCCTCATTTACTAAGCCATGAAAAGTGATTTACATCCGAAAAACTGTTTATAGCTTTATAATCGCATATTGTGGTCATGTTGTGTAATATTTAAACCAAAAAATTTCCACCTATTGAAATTAGCTGCTTTGCATGCATTTGTATGGATAATTTTCAAATGCAAGCAAAGAAGCTAATGCATAGGTAACCCTAAGTAAATAAAATAATACAGCTGGCCGAAGCTGCATTATTTCCCGGAAAGACAGCTATAACTCAGGCAAGGGCCACCAGACTGCCAGAGAATAGTCTGGTCCAGGTGGTAGGGCAGGGATTGGTCCAGGAGGTAGGGCAGGTTTGCTAGTTGGGGGGGCGGGGGGGGGCAGTGTTTGGGTCAGGGGTATTTGGATGGGGGGAAGACTTTGATGAAAAAATAAGGGGTTTAGGTAGGAGGGTGGGGAATGACCACATGAATATTATTTCAATTTTTTACACTTTTGGCCCTGCTAGGCTGCCTTTAGAGGTGGCAGAAGGTGAAACCATTTAACCAGACCCCCAAGGTGGGGAATTTTATACATTAGCAGGCCGTTAACCCGTGATTTGACACGCATTTTTGATGCGCTAGCTTTACCCCTTATTCAGTAAGGGGTAATAGTGCGTCGAAAACGCGCGTCCAACCCCCCCGAACCTAATAGTGCCCGCTACATGCAAATGCATGTTGATGGCCATATTAGGTATTCCCGCGTGATTCAGAAAGCAAAATGTGCAGCCAAGCTGCACATTTTACTTTAAGAAATTAGCGACTAACCAAAGGTAGGCGTTAATTTCTCCGGGCATCGGGAAAGTGCACAGAAAAGCAGTAAAAACTGCTTTTCTGTGCACACTCCGACTTAATATCATGGCGATATTTAGTCGGAGGTCCCAAAAGTTAAAAAAAGTAAAAAAAACCCAAAAAACATTTGAAATAGGCCTGCGGCTCACGGGTTGAAAACCGGATGCTCAATTTTGCCGGCGTCCGGTTTCCGAACCCATGGCTGTCAGCGGGCTCGAGAACTGACACCGGCAAAATTGAGTGTCGGCTGTCAATCCTGCTGACAGAAGCTGTTCCTGTCCAAAAAGAGGCGCTAGGGATACACTAGTGTCCCTAGCGCCTCTTTTTACCGCCGGGCCTAATATAAATAAATTAATTTACTGTATCGCACGCACAGCCTGGCCCGCTCTCCCACGATTTTTACTGTATCGGCCCGCAAGAGAGAGGATATTTTTAGGTTGCAAGTCTGCCATCATTCATTTTTATCTTTCCCTGCGATATTTGCTCTTGCGGACATTTCTGCAAAACAAAATATCGCAGGAAAACCACCATGAGCTTATACCAGGGAGGGAAAAAAATCGCAGAAACATCCCCCTCCTGCAACATTTCTCCTCTTCCACAGTAAAATGTTGCAGTTTAGTAAATGACACCCATAATTTGAAGCACCAAATGTAGTTTCAAGATCCCACACTAATGTTACCATTTTTCAGCACACATCACTGAAATGAGCCAGAATCCAAAGGTAGCAGTATAGCAAGGCAATGCAAACCCTTCTAGAACTCCAAAAAACTATACGGAAAACAATGCAAATAACGGATTCATGTTCAATTCTCTCCCTAGGTTCAAAAATTGAATCTTGATTATAGTACCTGAAAATAACAAAGGTGAATGAGGCATCACATTTCTTTTATCTTTTCATGTGGCCTTCATGAACATCCATTCTTCCTTTCATTGTTTTCCTATATTTTTTTTAAGGACATTCTACTTCACATCCCTATTTGAGCAAAACATAATTTCATTTCATGTAAAGCAGCTTATTTGTCTTTCTGCATTTTAATCACTATTGGGTGAATTTTAAAAATGTTACATTCATAAATATGAGCATATACCCCCGTAAGGAGCAACTACTTGCATATTCTGTGTTTTATAAAAGTAAAAACATACATGTGTATTTTCACTTTCACGTGTACATATATGTGGCCTAGGGGCATTTGCAACAGGGCCAGATCTCACTCACATAAGTTTCTATTTTAAAAGACACTGCATGTGCACATTTGCCTACTTACTTGTGTATTTTTACACCTATTAATTATCTGGTGTAAGTGATATCAAATGCATTTATTGTGTAATACTGACTGCGTGGGAGATCTGGGTAAACTGAGGAAATTAAAGCCGAAGACCCAAGAAGGTCTCAATGACCTGGAAAAGGATTGGGTGAGCTGGTGGACTAATTGGTAAACTGGTTAATAATTTCATTTATGTGCACAATTTTTAAAATTGGCCGATTTACACAAGAAAGTCCTATTTTATTTTCACTCTCAAAATATATGTGCATACATTTTTAAATTAGGTAGGTAAAGTACCTGCATTCAATACATTGATATATGTGGATTCAATGCATTGCATGTATTTGCACATAAGTCTACATGCATGCAGATGTTGCAAGGTAGAAATACGCGTAGTTTATGCATGTATATTATATGTGCATGCTACAAAATACTTGTGTATATCTGCTCGAGGCCATATATGTACATATATATCATTGTATTTGTTTGAACATTATGTAACCCCACCCTGGTGTGCTGGTCTAGCACAGCTGAAGCCATAAATGTATTTATACTATTTGGGGCAGGAACCATGACTAGCTTTTGCACCTCCTTTACTTCTCAAGGTGTTGGTTCACTGGACTGGGGGAAGAAAGGAGTCCTATCAGGTCCTGCTATGACAGGGGTGGTTTTCTTACACATTCCCTTGTGTCTCCCCTGGGGTGGATGCTGGTCTCCGTTGTGAGTGCAGTGAGTGTAGAAATACTCTGGAGACACTTGGTTAGTGCCCAAAACAAAAGGCTTTACTGTTAAGCACTAATGGCGAATGTCACAAAACTCAAACTGTAGCACCACAGAAATCTTTCTTCAGTTCCTTTATAGCCTCTTCTTTCTATCTGTGCTGGACTCAGTGCAAAGGAGACCCTAAGTTTTCTTGGATTAAGGTAAAGTGGATCTCCCAAATGGGCAAGGTATTTAGGATGGTCAAAACTCTTTCCAGAATGTGTTAGGGATGTAGACCCTTGAGCTGAGACGAGGTTGGTGCTAATACCAGGGGAGGGCCCCTGTTGGTCCTCATCATTGGGAGGCAGAGCAGGCAGAGAAGACCCAACTGGAGCTTCACCTTTACCAGCCCTCGTTCCCCACAGGTTGAGCCCTTGGGTACCGGGGCCGGCAGGACTTAGGTGGGGGTCTCTCAAGATGTGGAACCAGAGGAAGAGGCTGATGTGGCATTGGGCAGGCAGAAGTCAAGGCAGGTGACAGACAAACAGAACCAGGAACGGGCCAGATGTCAGGACGGGCAGCGAACAGGCATAGACAAAGAAACAGGCTGGAGGTCAGGCAGGCGGAGGTCAAGCAGAGTCAGGATACCAGGTGGAGGTCAGGCAGGCAGAGGTCAAGCAGAGTCAGGCAGGCAGAGTCAAAGCCAGGAGGTCAATCCGGAGGGATGAGGAGCAGGAAGGCAAAGCACAGGAATCAAGGAGCAAGGCAGGAACGCTGGATCAGGAATCGAGGCAGGAACACAGGATCAGGAATCAAGTCAGGAACGCAGAACTCACACTCTAAACAGAGCAGAACCCGTTGCTGAGGCAAACTGCTAGAGACAGGACAGGGTATATATACCCACCCTGCCTGATGTCATCTTCACAGGCCATGGGGAATTTTCCCGCTGTGGGCCCTTTAAATTGGGAGCGATGGCTTGTGCATGCGCCTAGGGAGGCGGATGCAGAGGTGTGCCGGGCCGCAAGGGCAGGCCGCTGTGGCGGCGGTCAGTGTTGGCCGTGGCGAGTGGCAATGGAGGAGGGCTGGGCCTGGTTGCATCCTGGCAGAGGTAAGGGTACCTGGCCCCAGGCGGCTGTGGCTAGGGATCCTAACAGGATGATAAAAATAGCAAAGTCTATGGCACAGAGAACAAATCTTCTCTTTCTCTCCCCAGGGTGGGGAACACCAGATGGGTGACCCAGTGATGTTTTTTCCTTTACTCATGGTTAGCAGATCTTCAGAATCCAGAGAGAGTGCTAAAGAGACTCTGTAAGATCAAAGAGATCCTGAAGATCTGCTAACCATGAGGCCTCTTTGAAACAGGCAGTTCTCTTCCCTATACCTGGGCAGTTCACACCTAGGGTTCCCCAATCCCTGTGTGCAAGACATGCCCAAGTGTCCAGTGAAGCTCCCAAATAAAAGTATCAAAACTCCCAGACAGGCTGTGTACTGGAAGAGTAAATCCCTCCTGACCATGGTCAGGACCAACAGCCTGGGTTAGCCTGCCTTTACTGACTGGGCCTGTAAAACACCAATAGTTAACTCCTGAAACCTTTCCACTTCGTGCTAACCTAAATGGACTGCCTCCCAAACTGTAGCAAGGGCTCGGTTATATCTTGTTTCAAGCGGGCTGGCCATTCCAGACCCCACAGAAGGAAGAGGGCTGTGTTTGAATGGATTCTCCCTTTGCTGTAACCCAGTCACTCTCTCTCTCTAGCTGAACCAGGGACTCAACCAAGTCCTACTGGTGACATGATCAGAGGATCCGTCACAATGATCCTCCCTATTTATATCAGCTCTTAAACATTTGTTCATGCTGAAACTCAGAGGAACTCTGTGTACATTGCCATTCAATATTTTTATTCAAACATCTTCTAATTTAATCCTTTCATATTTACAAGCGCACTCAAGTCAGATAAGGAGCCTATATACAATGGAAAAAATGCTTCGTAAATAGGACCTAGAATCAGTAAAGCAATTACTATTGTAACTGAAAACACCAGTTCCTATCCCAGTCCCTGCCATGAGGTTTACCTATAATTAATTTAATGAGTCATTAAACAAAGACACATAGTAGTTCATTAGGGAAAAATATGACAACTTTGAGCTACCAGTTATTGATATGTTTTCTGTAAATATTAAGAGTGAAAAAGAAATCAACCTGTTGTTTTTAACACTGCCCTTTCCTAGTCCAAGGCAATTTTTAACTTGACTAGTGTCCTCAGTTGATCCTAGGTTCAGGCGAAATAATGATAAATATTTATTAAAAAAAAAATAACAGAGTGATGAGGTTGTTATGGCCGCCAGCTGCAGTGGTCCGCAACCAGTGCCAGCCACTCACCGGTGCGGTCGGGTGTTCCCGGGGCGCTAACTTCTGCTGGCAGCCACCCCTGACGTCTCTCTTCGCGGCCATCCCAGCCACCACTGAGCCTGGCCGCATCTCTGGCCGGCCTTCCTTCCTGATGTCGGCTCCTTCCCTTCCTCATTTAAAGGGGCCACATCAAGAAATTGTCGCGGCCCCTCCCTGGGATTCCTTATGACATTTTTCCTATTTAAAGGCAAGGTCTGCTCCTCAGACCTTGCCTTGGTTTCTTGGCTTCTGGTTCCGTGTTGTTCCTGAGTTCCTGATCCTGAGTTCCTGATTCCTGTGCTCCGCTGCCTGCCCTCCTCGGACCTGCTCCTGTTGTCCTGTCCGGTTCCTGCTTCTTCTCCCTTCCTCCTTGGACGATTCTTCTGGCTTCGACCCCTGGACTGGCTTCCAACCATTCTTCTGGCTTTGACCCCTGGACTGGCTTCCGACCATTCTTCTGGCAGTGACATCTGGACCGGCCTCCGGCCTCCCTCAGGTTTTTGACCTCGGATTGTATATTGACTTTTCTCTTGCCTTCATGGAGATCCACCTAAGCCCAGCCAGCCCCACGTACTCAAGGGCTCAACCCGGGGGGAATGGGGCTGGTACTGGTGAAACTCCAGCTGGTCCTAGCTTCAGTACAGCCTTGCCTTCTGACGGTAGGGACCTGTGAGGGTCTTCTCTCTCAGGTAGCACCAACTCTATCTCGGACTAAGGATCCACCTCTCATATCATAACAGAAGTACTTCCTAGATGTGGATCTAAGTTCTTAATTGTATAGTCTTTAAATAAATGCTTCCTGAATCAGTCCTATTGGCCTCATAGCTAGTTGGATTTTCAAGGTATCAACAAGAAATATGCAAAAATAAATTGCATATACTTGAGCACCAATGTATGCAAATTTATCTTTTCATATTAATTCTGGATACTCTGAAATCCCAACAGCCTGAGGGATATCAAAGACAGGTTTGAGAAGCTCTATTTTAAGCAGACTGAAACACATCCATCCACACCCACATACAGTCCAGTTCAAGCAAATACTTAAAAATAAAACAGGCTCAATTTACTTGAGATCCAAATGGTGAGGATAACTTTCAAATAAATCCACGTGTTCACATATATGCATGTATATGGTACATGGAGATCTACCTAGTTTTTTTTAAAATTCTGCAAATGAGATATACACATATTATAAAATATGCGTATATCTGTCTCCAACAAACATGCAGATGCATGCGTGTGCACAAATACATGCACTGCATTGAAAGCAAGTATTTTGATGCATTGAACGCATGTAGTTTTTCTACCTGTTTAAAAAAAATATACAGCCATATATTTTACAAGCATGAAAATAGTAGCAGTTGCTTGCGTAAAACCCGATTTTCATGCAGATGTCAGTATATTTTAAAATATGCACATGCTTTTGAAATTTCCAGTTTTCTAATTCCTCCACCAGTCTACCCAGCCCATCTTCAGGTCATCAACACCTCCTGATTCTTCAGCCTGAAACACCCCCCACCCCCAGTTCAACCAGATTTCCCAGCCAACCAATAGTAGATGATAAAGAAGTGTAATATTAATTACGCAAAATAATTTACAGGTCTTAACTTATTTAAGTTGCCAAATGTAGTTATGTGAGTCTCATATAAAATAGCAACATACACACATAATTGTTGGCCCTGCCCAAGAATGCCCCAGACCACCTCTTCTTTTTTATATGTACATGTAATTGTGCACTTTTGATGTTTAGAAAATAGTGATTATGCAAGTGCAAGCTACTTACATATACATACATATATGCTAAATTGTAAGTCCTTTGAAAATTCACTCCTATATATAATCTAATTGGTGACAAACAAATTGCAAAAAATATGAAATCAGATGTAAAGAACAATACAACTTAAAATAAAGAAAGAGACTGCATATTAGGTCTAACAGGAGAGGATCTGGCTAGTTCACTTTTCTTCCCTTTGTTGGAAGCCATCTTTCAAATCAAGTGACAGGAGATTACACAGAGGTGCAGTATATCCTTCCAAATAAAATGGATAAGAACTCCCTTGATTTCCTTGGTGAAAATATCTTCATTACAGAGGCAAAAGCAAAATACACAAATCACAGATAGGAGTAGGCTTACATAGTAATAGACATCTGAACTTCACTGCAAAGAATACCAATAGAATCCTATATCAAGGCATAAAATCCATATATATGCTTTATATTCCAAGCAGTCCAAATCACTGAATGCATTCCTTATATAGGTTAACTCTTTCTGTAGTGTCTCAAATTCAAGACAGATGTAAAACTACAGGAACCAGAACACTTAATTTTATAAACTCTTTTCCTAAAGCTTTAATTGGCATTAGAAAAGTGCCAAAAGAAAACAGCATTCATATTTGTATATATTTTAGCCAAGACACAGAACAAGAAAATACATAAGCTTAGGCCAGGATCTATCAAAATGCACTAAATATTGCATCCTGGAGAGTGAACCTAGCTGTCAGGGACCTTTTACAACAGGAGTGAGGGGGGGAGGGAGCACCTAGCCATAATGCCATCATCCTAGGTAGGTATTTATATCTTTATAGGAGGCCAACCTAGTAACTCGAGGTGAGGTTTAAGTATTAGTGTAGGGGTTAGGGGCCACTTTGACATTCAAAGTGAGATGTACGAACAGAACAGTGATCTCTTGGGAAGATTTGATGACCTTCGGAGTGAGGAAATTCACACAAAGATGAGATTTGTGCAATGTTCTCTCAGCCTAGCTTGATGACTCTCTACCTGGGTCATCAAATCTTCACATGAGAGCACTGTTCTATTCGTACATCTCACTTTAAATGTCAAAGTGGCCCCTAACCCCTACACTAATACCTAAACCTCACCTTGAGTTACTAGATGGGCCTTCTATAGAGATATAAATACGTACCTAGAATGATAGCATTATGGCTAGACTCTCCCTTGCTCGCTCTTTCTCTCTCTCTCTCTCCTCCCCCCCCCCACCCCCCCCCCCACACACACACACACACACACACACATTGTAGAAGGGCCTTGACAGCTAGGCTGACTCTCCAGGAGCTTAAAACAGCATTTTCAAAAACATCACAACACATGATAAAGCCCTATCACATGGCTTTATGCAAATGAAAATGTGTAGTTAAAATTCACATTAAAGCCATGCAATATGGCTTCACAAAACTGTGAGCCCAGCCCAATTGGCCATATATCCTGCCCCAAACTCCTCCTCCTATTTTTCTCGTTTGCATTGCACAATGCATTATGGTGTTTCACATGCATTAAAGGCACTTTGATAAATGACCCCCTTACTTTGTAATTATAGTATATACCAGAAAATTACAATAACAATGGGAAAAGTTTCTTACTATATATATGTTAAAAGAAATATGCCCAGAACTAATCTCAGCGGAAGATATAACCAGTATTAACCTTCTTTGAACTTTATGTAATTGTATTGAATAAAATATACATGTATATATATGGTTTAGCTATAGAAAGATATGATTTCAATTGATGTTCAACTTCTACAATGTTCTGACTGCTGCAGTGTATTGGAGGCAGTCAAAAAAGCAAACAGAATGTTGGGAATTATTAGGAAGGGAATGGTGAATAAAACGGAAAATGTCATAATGCCTCTGTATCGCTCCATGGTGAGACCGCACCTTGAATACTATGTACAATTCTGGTTGCCTCATCTCAAAAAAGATATAATTGCGATGGAGAAGGTACAGAGAAGGGCGACCAAAATGATAAGGGGAATGGAACAGCTCCCCTGTGAGGAAAGACTAAAGAGGTTAGGACTTTTCAGCATGGAGAAGAGACGGCTGGGGGGGGGGGGGGTATATGATAGAGGTGTTTAAAATCATGAGAGATCTAGAACGGGTAGATGTGAATCAGTTATTTAGTCTTTCAGATAATAGAAAGACTAGGAGGCACTCCATGAAGTCAGCATGTGGCACATTTAAAACTAATCAGAGAAAGTTCTTCTTCACTCAACATGCAATTAAACTCTGGATTTTGTTGCCAGAGGACGTGGTTAGTTCAGTTAGTATAACTGTGATTAAAAAAGGATTGGATAAGTTCTTAGAGGAGAAGTCCATTACCTGCTATTAATTAAGTTGACTTAGAAAATAGCCACTGCTATTACTAGCAACGGTAAAATGAAATAGACTTAGTTTCTGGGTACTTGCCAGGTTCTTGTGGCCTGGATTGGCCACTGTTGGAAAAAGGATGCCGGGCTTGATCGACCCTTGGTCTGACCCAGTATGGCATGTTCTTATGTTCTTAGACATCAAAACAAAGTTATCATGAAATTAATATTCAAAGCCATTTAGATGGATAACTCAAAAGATATCCATCTAACTCATAAATTATCCATGTAATCTAGGTTATTCAAGTTATCCATCTAACTGCAAGATATCTATTTAAATGTTTAGTTTTGAATATTGACTTCCCTGAGATTTACTCTAGGGAAACAATAATATGAATACATATTTATAACTAGGATGTGAATCGGGCTTCGGACGATTGAAAATATCATACGATATTTTCAAAATTGTCAGAAATCGGGGGCTCCCCCAAAACGATAGGAAAACCCCACAAAATTGTTCGTGGGGGTTCTCTTATTATTTTGGGGGAGGGCGGGAAAAACGGCACACAAAAATAACCCCTAAACTCACCCTGACCCTTTAAAACTAATCACTTAGCTTCCTCCACCCTCCCGACCCCCCCAAAAAACTTTTTACAGGTACCTGGTGGTCCAGTGGGTGTCCCGGGAGCGATCTCCTGCTCTCGGGCCGTCGGCTGCCACTAATAAAAATGGCGCTGATGGCCTTTGCCCTTACCATGTGACAGGGTATCCGTGCCTTTGGCCGGCCCCTGTCACATGGTAAGAGCACTGGATGGCCCGCGCCATTTTTAAAGATGGCACCAGCCGTCCATTACTCCTACCATGTGACAGGGGCCGGCCAATGGCACGGATACTCTGTCACATGCTAAGGGCAAAGGGCTGTCGGCACCATTTTGATTAGTGCCAGCCGATTGCCCGGGAGCGGGAGATCGCTCCCGGGACCCCCACTGGACCACCAGGTACCTGTAAAAAGTTTTTTTGGGGGGGGCCGGGAGGGTGGGGGATTAGTTTTAAAGGGTCGGGTGGGTTTTTTGCTTATTGGCTCATGTGCAGCCGATAAACAAAACCGTGATCGGGCCAGACGAAAAAAAAAACACAATGTGAATCGGAACCGGAATCAGAACCGATTCCGGTTCCGATTCACATCTCTATTTATAACAACACCATATTGGGTGTTAGCATAACTCCTCACAAATATTTCCCTCCAAACACTAATAATGTATCAAAGAGAGCACTAAGAAGACATCCAACATGAAGCAGAAAGTTATTTTTATATAAGTTTTTACAATAGAATTGCAAGCTTCATCAACACATTCTAAATTGTTATTATTCTTGAAATACTTTCTCTGGAAGGATATTAATATATAAATCATTTCATATGCAGAAATAAGGTCAACAAATGAGTTAGAGTTAAAGTCCTTTATATTGGACTAAGTTAATGCATTTGTTACTAGCTTTTGATAACTAAGCTCCCATGAAATCAGTAGCAATTTCACTAGTGAATACAGCCAGCTATCCTAAAGTTAGCCAAATAATTTTATCTAGCTAACTTTAAGACAACTCTATGGCACAACCAGACTTAACTGGATTAGTTATCTAGCTAACTATGAATATTGTAGTTAGCCTGATAATTTATCCAGCTAATGTTACTCCTCCACTAATGTCCCTGGAATACCCCTACTATATCCAGCTACATTTTAGCCAGATAATAAATCTAGCTACCTTGTAGCTTGATAAGTCGCTAAATATTTGAAAGTTGGCATTCAGCTAGATAACTTGTGAATTATCTGGCTATATGCCACTGAGTATAGAACTCTCTATTTCCTCTCTAGCAGTTCAGAGGGCAGAATCTGTTTTTGAGATACTCAGGATTCAAAAACAAGTTTTAAAAAAGATGGCTTTTGCACTAGTAAAGGGATGTTTCTAATCTCTGCAACAGTGTTCTCATACTGAAAGAAAGAAAGAAAGAAAGAGGCACTTGCAGTGCTTGCTTTCTTTGTTCACCGGAGGAGGGTAATAGTGAAGCAGAGATCGAAGCAATCTAGACTGCTTTTCTGGGTTTGAGAGAAAAAAGTAAATCCTTTACTTCAAGCCCTATATCTAAAGGGGGTGGGGATAATTGGATTTGCCTGGCCATAAGACTGGTGTGTTGAGGAAGAACAGACTGCAGGTATTCCTGGATTCACAAGGATTCCTGAACTTGCTAAGTGAACTTTTACTGTTTAATATATATTTGAGCCTAATGTAGAAGATGTTTAGTTCCCTCCCTCTCTACCCACCCACCCCTGAAATTATTTTTCATATATAGTCTTCCCTGGAGTCCTAGATAATTAGCTTCAATTACTTCATCTCCCATTACATAGTAATTCCTTACAGCTCAGATAATAGTAACTTAAACTGTCATATTGCTTGTAAAAATTGGTTTTCATATTCTACCTATTAATCTTTACTGGCCAACACTAATACTTTTAGTTTTTATTTCAAATATCTATTAAAAATCTTTGAAAGAGCCTAAGTTTTACCTTACCTCATCTATATGATTTTAAGGAATTAGTGATAATTTAACAAAATGTCTTTCATTCAATGCACAATTGTGGTGCTTATAACCCAAGGCCTATCATTTGGAGAATCAAAGGATGTCCCTTTTGCATTTAGCTGCCTGTAATTAAATGGAGCTAATTCATCTGAGGAAGGCATTGTCCAGGTTTCAATTAACCTCCCTTTCCTTGAACCATCCAGTATCTTTCACCCATCTCCCACAGAGGTTTCATAAATCCAGGAACAATTGGATAACAGTGGGCTCTGGCACAATATGGCATGTGATAAAGAAATACCCACTCTTCCCTCTGATACCCCTACAAAATGCCTTTCCTGCATTGGAGAATGAAGAAACCTCAACAATAGATTTTGAAATGATTTCTAAACGTGAAGTCAATGAATGAACCCAGAAGCCCTTCAACAGAATCAAATATCATAAAATAAAGATGCTTCTGCTGAGAACATCAGAGGATCCAATCTGCGAGCACATTTTGATAGTGACACAACAGTTAAATGCTTTCCAGGATCCTCAGGTAGTAGAAATGCAAACCAGATAGTCCAAGCCATTGCCGAAGAAAGTAGGAACTTTGATATCAGGGTTATCATCCATCTGGGGGATCAATGATCTCAATAGAAATGGTATCCATGAAGTACAAAAAGATTTCCAAAATCTAAGAAAGATTATAAGACACAATGCAAAGACTATTGCCTTTTCGGTAGTATTACCTGTTCAAGGAAAGTGAAATGAGAAGCCATGTCATATAGATAATTTCAATTCCTGACTCAAAACCTGGTATAAAGAAAGTGGTTTTGGATACGTTGGAAGCTGGGGTTATGTTTAGAGCAGTAAAAGGCTATATTGTAAGAATGGCCTACATTTGTCTATAGCAGGAAGGAGGATGCTAAGTGAGAAATTCAGTTCATTTATTGTCAGACATTTAAACTAAAGAATGGGGGTGGCAGGAGATGGCCACTGAAATTGTCATGTCACCCCCAAGCACTACATGAAACGGGAGGAGAAAATAACAAAATCAATCAGCTCAAAAAAGCAGAAAAGGTGTCTAGGAAGTACTATACAACAAATCAAGAGAGAAAAATTGGAAAGCTATGACTACAAATGCTCGTAGTTTGGGCAATAACATCCCAGACCTGCATGCCCTAATGGTGGAGATGGATTTGGACATTGTTGTAATTACAGAGACATGGGTTCACAGATCCTTATGATTGGGATATGGCTATACCGGGCTATAACTTGTTAAGGAAGGGCAGAGAGGACAGAAAAGGGGGTGGATTAGGTCTTTATGTCAAAAATATTATCCAAGCAACTGAAATGCAAGGAATGTGGGGTAGAGAGGAAGCATTATGGACCATCCTAAAAAGAGATGATGGTGCATCCATTTTTACTGGAGTGGTTTACAGGCCTCTGACTCAAACAGAAGAATTAGACAGAGATCTGGGCGAAGTCATCCAAAACGTGGGAAAGAAGGGAGTAGTGTTGATTGTTGGAGATTTTAATCTGCCAGACATAGACTGGAGAATTCCTTCTGTAGAATCTACCAGAAGTAGAGAGATAGTGGATGCCCTGCAAGGGTCTCTGCTCAAACAAATGGTAATGGAACCCTCGATGGAGGGAGTTATACTCAACCTAGTGCTCACTAATGGGGATAATGTCTTTAATGTTCAGGTGGGAGCCCACCTCAGCACCAGTGATCATCAAATGGAATGGTTTGATATAACAAATAGGATACAGATAAGTCACATGAAGATCTGAGTTTTGAATTTCAAAAATACCGATTTTGTTAAAATGGGGACATACCTGGAGGTAGAACTAGAAGACTGGGAGAAAATAAAAGAGGTGGAAGAACAGTGGGCCAAACTAAAAGGAGCAATTACAAAGGCAGCAAATCTATATTTTAGAAAAGTAAACACAAGTAATAGAAATAAGAAACTGATCTGGTTCTCAAAGGAGTTGGCTGATAAAATAATAATAAAAAAAAAAAGAACAGCATTCAAGAAATATAAAGGATCCCAAAAAGAGGAACACAGGGAAGAATTTCTGGTGAAACAGAGAAAGACAAAGAAAGAAATCAAGAAAGCAAAAAGTCAGGTGGAAGAAAGGATTGCCAAAGAGGTAAAGCGAAATGGCAAAACATTTTTCAGATATATTAGAGAAAGGAAAAAGGTCTGAAGTGGTATAGTGAAACTGAAATGTGACAAAGATCAGAGTGTGGAGAGAGATGAAAAAATGGCCGAAATATTAAATAAACACTTCAGTTCAGTGTTCACTAAAGAAGACCGTGGAGAAGGATCGTCACAAATTAACAAGACTGTGGATGGGAGTGCAGTAGATGAAACTCTGTTTACAGAAGAGAATGTATAGGAAAAGCTGGGAAAACTGAAAGTTGTCAAGGCCATGGGGCCGGATGAGGTTCATCCCAGGATACTGAGAGAGCTCAGAGATGAGCTGGTAGGTCCACTGAAGGACTTGTTCAATAGATCCCTGGAAATGGGAGTGGTGCTGCAAGATTGGAGAAGAGCAGTGGTGGTCCCTCTTTCCATGAGTGGGAGCAGAGAGGAGGCTGGAAACTACAGGCTGGTTAGCCTCACTTTGGTGGTGGGAAAATGAATGGAGAATCTGCTGAAGGAAAGGATAGTGAACTATCTACAATCCTTGGGGAATCCATGCTGCCTCGGGTCAAGCAATGCGGTGGGTTGGTCGACCTGAGGCAGCATGGATTCACCAGTGGAAGGTCCTGTCAGACAAATCTGATTTAAATTTTTTGATTGGCTGACTAGAGAATTGGGAAGAGCACTTGATATGATTTCCTTGGATTTTAATAAAGCTTTTGATACGATCCCACATAGAAAACTCATGACCAAAATGAGAAGTTTGGGAGTGGGTGCTTTGCTTTCCATTAACAGGTGGTAGCATAGATTGCAAACTGGTTGACTTACAGAAGACAGCGTGTAATGGTAAATTGAACCTACTTTGAGGAAAGAATAGTGTTGAGTGGAGTACCACATGGATTGGTTTTGGGACTGATTCTGTTCAATATCTTTATAAGCAACCTGGCAGAAGAGATAGAAGGTAAAGTTTGTCTATTTGCAGATGATACTAAGATCTGCAACAGAGTGGACATGTCTGAAGGAGCAGAGAGAATGAAAAGTGATTTAAGAAAACTTGAAGAGTGGTCTAAGGTTTGGAAGCTGGTATTCAATGCCAAGAATTGCAGAGTCATGCATCTTGGGTGTGGCAATCCAAAAGAGCTTTATGTGATAGGTGGTTAAAGACTAATATGCATGGTCTGGAAGAGGGACCTTGGTGTGTTAGTGTCTGATGATCTGAAGATGGTGAAGCAATGTGACAAGGCAATACCTAAAGCCAGAAGAATACTAGACTGCATAGAGGTCCTTTGTGAGGCCTCACTGGAGTACTGCATTCAATACTGATGCCCATATCTCAAAAAGGATAAAGTCAGGATAGAGAGGTCCAAAGAAGAGCAACTGGAATGGTGAGGGGGTCAGCAATCGAAGACTTATGAAGAGAGGCTGAAGGATATAAATATGTATACCCTGGAACAAAGGAGGACAGGGGAGATGTGATACAGACCTTCAAATATCTGAAAGGTTTTAATGATGCACTATCGACAAACCTTTTCTGTTAGAAAGAAATCAATAGAACTAGGGGTCATGAAAAGAAACTCCACGGAGGACAACTCAGAACCAATGACAAGAAATATTTCTTCATAGAGAGGGCGGAGAATGCCTGGAATGCCCTTCCGGAGGAGGTGGTGAAGATGAAACAGTCAAGGAATTCAAAGGGGCATGGGATAAACACTGTGGATCCCTAAAGGCTAGAGGTTGGAAATAAAGAAAAGAGGGGGTAACTGGGGGTAACTTGCTGGTGTGGCAGTTGCTACCCATAACAAATAAGCCTTGACGTTGATGCAACTCCATCCTTGCTCTCTGCTTCAATCGCAGTGAAAAAAGGGGATTTGAATTCAGGCAGCAACCAATAAGGGCCCTGACTTTTACGATTTGGGGAACAAATAAACATGGGGGTAACTTGCTGATGCTGTGCTTACAAACCTTAATCTCTAATCCTGATACTTGTGATGCAACTCCAACATTGCCTTTTACTTTCACAGCAATGGTTAAGGAAACTGGATTCAAACAGCATCCAAGGGCCCTGACTTTTACAGTCTGGTAAACTGATAAGCATGGGGGGTAACCTGCACAGTGCAACATATACTGGCATAAGCTTGCTGGGTAGACTGGGTGGATCATTTGGTCCTTTTCTGCCGTCATTTCTATGTTTCTATGTTTCTGTTTCTATGAAGCAGCGCTAGTTAATTTTTTTGTAGCTGTCTGAGCATCTGATATAGCACAATGCACTTTGACTCCAGTGTAGTGAGGTTAACAAAGACATTGAAGTGAAGAAGAGTATTGCCAGGCTGCCAGTTTTCTTCGTTCTGTTTACACATTTTTTGTGTCTGGAAAAGGAGTCAATCAGCAGTGCGCACACACCTATCTGTATCTGTGTTGCTTCAGAGGTGGACCCTTGGGCTGAGGTGGGGCTGACACAACTCGTAGGTGAGGACCTATGGGTCCCACCATCGGCAGGTGGAGTGGGCTGAAGGTAGAGGCCACTAGAGCTTCACCTATACCAGCCCTCGTTTCCCGCGGGTTGAGCCTTTGGGTGCCGGGGCCAACAGGACTTAGGTAGGCCTCGAGGTAGGTTTGCGAGAGAAGTTGGCTCAGCCCAGAGACAGCAGTCGATAGGTAGCATAGTCCTACCCTGGACTGGGTATGGTACTGGAATTTGGGCGCCAATGGAACGGAGAGTAGCTGGAGGCACTCGAGCAAAGATAGGCCGAAGCCTGATAAGTCCACGTCCAGGGAATAGGCTAGGGGAGGCGTCAATGACAGGCTTGGATCCAATTTTCCATGTTTTAGCTTTTGGGTACAGATTGTATGCTGACAATGTACAATTTTTTGGTATCCATAAAAAACGTCATCACCAAAACCCTAAATTGGGTTTCTGAATGTCTCCTGATGGTAAAATCATGGCTTTGTATCCAAAAGCTAATTCTCAAAGTTGATAAAACAGAAATTCTCTATTTAGCAAGATGCCTCACCCCAGATCTCCCCAGTTTTGTGACAACAAAAGACATTACAATCAAAATCTCAAATGAAGTATGTAAGCTAGGAGTAATAATGGATAATATTCTGTTACAATGCCCAAAAATAAAAGTGTGGTAAAGGCTGCCTTTTATAAACTGCATTTATTACATCGTTTAAGGCCTTTTTTTTTTTTTAATCAGAGAATGATTTAAAAACTGTTATTCATTCTCTGGTGACTTCTTCCTTTAACTACTGTAATGCTCGTTATCCCGGTCATCCCTAATGCACATTAAGACCCTTTAGCTTGCACAAAATGCTGCAGTCTGAGTCATGACAGGAATATTATTATGCCAACATATTTCACCAGTCCTGATGAACCTTCACTACCAGTTTTTTTGAGAATTAAATTTAAAATTCTTCTCTTAAGGGTTAAAGGTGTAAAAGGTTTAGCGCCAGCAACTTTCAATGCAGCTTTGAAAATGTATCAACATCCAAGGACTCTGAGATCCTCCATTCAGAAGCTGTTATGTATATTTTCATTCAAACAGATTTAGTTAGAGACAAATTTCAGATGAAGCTGCTCTATATACAAGGCCCTCAGCTATGGAATTTATTTCCACAGGAGCTTAAGAATAAATCATCTTTGCTGAAATGCAGGAAGGTACTAAAGGTGTATGCTTTCTATTAAGTCATCGAGGTCTGATTTTTATCCTAATCTATGAGTTCAGGTAGTCGCTAGGTTTTTATGTAATAGGGTTTCTCAAAAATTGTCTGTTTTTTTGTATTTTTTACCTGACTTTTTTTAAAATTGTATTTTTAGCTTTAGAATACTGATTTTAATGATGTTGCTTTTTGTAAAGGTTGTTGCCTATTCTTTTAGCTTTGGCCAATCTGGAGCAACCAGTATTGTCAGAGATGGATGGTTCTCCATCCTCTTCAGAGTTCTCCTAATCAGGAACCAGGGAGGGACCATGCATAGTGGGTCCTCTTTTGGCCAGGGATTGATCAATGCATCTATCCCACAGGAACCAGGTTCACTTTTTTGGCTGGAAAAACCTGCTTGATTTTATTTTGGCCGGAGTTGCCATCAGTTTGAGACTGGTGATCTATCTGTGCTATGTGAATACTAATAGCATCCTACAGACCTTTTAATAAGATGATGAGAAAACTGGAGGAGGAGTTCATTTTGCTAAGTATCTGTGTAACTTCTTCATTTGAAACATAAGAGAGCTTGTCTCATCTACTCTCAGTTATAACTAAGCTAGCTGTAAAGTCAGGATCATCGGAGGTAAATTTATCACATAAGTCAAGAAGCTTTTTAGAAAAAAAACTTAGCTGCGTCCTCATAGTGAGAGCTATCAAAGGTCACAGCAGACATATTAGATGTAGATTTAGACTGCTTGGTTAAATTTTTTATGATGAAAAATATATCACAAAGGTTATTAGCAGCTGATTGAATTTCCTACATATAGTAATCATTTTTTGGCATGATTTGTTGACTGCCTATAAATATCTACCTGAAATGTATAGTTCCCCAGGTCAATAAGGGAATAATTCTTTCACCATCAGTTTTTAACCTGGTGTAAATGACACCATAATGAGTCTACCACCACTGTGTCTACTTGCCATGCCTTAGATGTACAGGGTCTTATTGATAGTATGCCTACCTGCCATTCACCAGATATACCACCTTAGGGGTCTTGCTGCCACTATGCATAGCTGATATACCCCAGATGTACCTCATTGAGGGTCTGTCTGCCACTCTGACTACCTGCCATGCTTATGATATACTATCTTGGGAGTTTTGATGCCTTAGAATGGTTTGCTGTTTGGATCCTAGCCTAGGCCTAGTTCTTCCACTCTACTCTTTTTTTTGTGTTATACTGAGGTATTTGTCCCCAAAATAAAGGATGATAAAGGAAAAAGGAAAAAGCAAGTTAATCTACCCATCCAGCCTCTTTTTCCTTGTTCTCCATTTTATTGTTGTTTTCTAAAATCCCAGTCTAGTTTTCCCATCCTGTTTCTGTCTTGGTCATACTGGGATGCTTTGTCCCAAGAAGAAAACATGAAAAAAGAAAACAAAATACAAGTTTTTCATCCATCTCACCTCTTTTCTGATTTTCTGTCTTGCAATCTAGGCCTGCCATTGGTTGTGCTGTTTGCGATTGAAAGCCCTCTACACCATAGAGGTTTTGACCCTTTTGCACTGTTTCAATGAGCCACACTCTGTGTCTTGGAATTTTTGACAACTTTGTGCTGTTTGTAATTGACTGCACTCTATGGGTCCTATTTTTTAAAGCATTTACATGCTTAAAAATGGGTTTTACATGTGTAAATGGATTGTAACCATGAAAGTTGGCTTTTGAAAATTGCAATAATATATGCCATGTAATTGTCAATAGGTTTAACCCATGTTAAATGCATTTAACATGGTTAAATGGCTTTTTAAAACTGCTACAATAGCCTAACTCTTTTGAAAATTCACCTGTAAGCCTTAGGTTGTTTTCATACCATTGTGCTGTTTGTGATCCACTGTACTTAATACCTTAGGGTTATTGAAAAATTTGTACTATTTGCGATAGACCCCACTCTGCTCCCTGATTTTTTTCATACTGTTGTGCTGTTTATGATTGACTACACTCTACACCTTGGAGATTTTGATAATGTTGTACTGTTTGAAACTCCTTGTATTTTGTACCTTGGAGGTCTTGTTGCCTTACCTTAGACTATACACCTTTGTGGTCTTTCTGCCACTCACCTTTGCTCTCATAACCACAGAATGTAGACCTTGGGAGTCTTGCCACCATTCAGCCTTGCTGCCATAACCCAGACTGTACGCTTTGTGGATCTTCCAGTCACTCTGCCTTGCTGTCATGCCCCTGCTGCTTCAGCCTGGAGGACTTTCTGCCTCTCTTCCTTGTGTTATATCCCAAACTGGACACCCTGGTATCATAAATGACTTTGTATCAGTGTTTCTTACCTGTATAATCTCCTGTTGAGTCTGTACAGGTATCTCCAGTAATTGGAATGGAGGAATAGCCTAGAAATGGGCTGCAAACCAGGAAAGCCAATGTTCAAATCCCATTGCTACTCCTTATGGCCATGCCCAGGTCAAATTGTAATCTTCTGGAAATGTAATTTACTTTGAAGTGTCAAAAAATGGAATACAAAATTAAAAAGAAAATTCCTCCTGTTTTAGGTAATATGTTTCCTACACTCTATCCAGATTATCATCTAGTTCTCTTCGGGGCAGCAGGCTAGAAAGATCTCACAGACCTTTGTGGAGTTGTAGAAAAAGAATCCCCCAGACCTGTCCAGGCGTAGGAAATGCATTTTAAGAAGGCTAAAGACTATTTCAATGATTGCCCTGTTCTGCTGCTGGGCCCTGAGTAGCAAGCACCTGATGCAGTTTGTGGGTTAGCTAGTAGGATCATGACCAAGGTTTGAGTGGGGAGAAGGCAGAGAAGAGCAGATTATAATATCCCTTAGAGTTAGCAGTGGGACAGTTCCCTGGTCAAGGTTGGAGTGGTCCTACTGGACCAATCCTGTAACTACACCTAGATATGAGGAAGATAAAAGAGAAGAGGTTAGTTGCAGTGTGGTGGTAGAAAGTAGGGATGTGCAGAGGGACGTCATACACTGGGTCAGACCAAGGGTCCATCAAACCCAGCATCCTGTTTCCAACAGTGTCCAATCCAGGCCATAAGAACCTGGCAAGTACCCAAAAACTAAGTCTATTCCATGTTACCGTTGCTAGTAATAGCAGTGGCTATTTTCTAAGTCAACTTAATAGCAGGTAATGGACTTTTCCTCCAAGAACTTATCCAATCCTTTTTTAAACACAGCTATACTAACTGAACTAACCATGTCCTCTGGCAACAAATTCCAGAGTTTAATTGGGCGTTGAGTGAAGAAGAACTTTCTCCGATTAGTTTTAAATGTGCCACATGCTAACTTCATGGAGTGCCCCCTAGTCTTTCTATTATCTGAAAGAGTAAATAACCGATTCACATTTACCCATTCTAGACCTCTCATGATTTTAAACACCTCTATCATATCCCCCCTCAGCCATCTCTTTTTCAAGCTGAAAAGTCCTAACCTCTTTAGTCTTTCTTCATAGGGGAGCTGTTGCATTCTTTCTGCACCTTCTCCTCCTCCTCCTCCTCCTTCTCTGTTCTCTCTCCCACCTCAACCATTGTGCCATGAGTATCCATAAGCCTATCAGAGTAATTTTGAAGTTTGGTTCTTCACCACTCACCTCCTTCCCTCCCAGTATGGCCCAGTCTGTGACAGTCTTTCTCACACTCTCCCCCCATATGGCCCAGTCTGTCACAGTCACACCTACACATACCCTATCAGAAATGCTGTGCCTTTCAGTGTAAGATTTCTCTAAATCACTGAATGAGGCTCCTGACCATAATTGTCATTATAACAAATGGGCTCCTTGAAGATTGCCTCCTCTTTCTGGATTAAATTTTCAAAGGGGCTTCAAATGCTTTATGATTTTATTTTATTTTGATTTTATTTTGTAATTTTATAACTTTTTACTTTTGTATTATGAATGTCTATTGTTATTGTAAACCGTTTTTATTAAATTATATTTGTAAAAGCGGTATATAAACACTTTTAAATAAATAAATATTTACCATTATTGCTCTATGATTTTATTTTTTCTTATTCTGATTTTAGTTTGTAATTTTATAGGTTTTTACTTTTGTATTATGAATGTCTATTGTTATTGTAAACCATTTTGATTAAATTATATTTGAAAAAGCGGTATATAAACACTTTTAAATAAATAAATAAAAATAAATAAATGTAAAAATTTCATGTGCATACAACACTGCTTTATCCACATAAAACTATTTGGAAACATTTTCAACTTCAGCAGCAGCAGTGTGCTCTTTGTCTGACCCAACTGTATTCCCTCTGTGGGAACAATTTTTAAAAAGCACATAATTGCAAACTATGCCAACACCTTGAACATGCGCACGGCAATGCAGATTTTCAAAGGGAAAAAAATCTGCATTGTTTTCCTTTGAAATTTGCAGCCATAAAGTACATGCACTGAAAGAATCAGCATAATTTGCACCAGCTTGGGGGTTGGGAGTGGGCAGGGAAATTAACTCATTTGAATTAAAAAATTGAATGTGCAAGTGTTTTCTTCCCCTAGCTGAACATACCCTCTGCTGAAAGTATGTGCATTCCTTTTGCTGCACTATGCTGACCAGGAGCCTTCCTTCTTTGAGACATAAGAATCCTTCCCCCATTTTTATTTTTGTCTTGTTGTGTTTTGCTGGATGATGGCTCCATCACAGGAGGTTTAAGCATCGCAGGGTTAAGCATTCTTGTACCCTAGAAATCAGCCTAAAAGCATGCCCCTTACCTTTTAGAATTAGTTTCAAGGGTACACAGATCTCTTTGAGTGATACTGCCAAGAAGTAATGGTTCTTGCATTTGGCCGATCTGGGGGGTTGGAAGTGAAGGTTGTGTGAAATTGATATTCTTTATAATCTAGACTAGCGGTTCTCAACCGGTGTGTCGTGACACACTAGTGTGTCGCCAAGAACATGCAGGTGTGTCGCCACACTTCCCAGTCCCCCGCTGACCCAGCTGCTCCCTGGTTCTCCTCCGCCCGGGCTTAAAATGCTGACAGCCCAGTCAGTGGAACCGGCATGTTCTCTTCTTCCCACGCCCTGGAAGAGGACTTGGTGAGCAGCAGGTACGTGTGCGGGAAGAAGAGACCATGCTAGTGCGGGCAGCATCGACACGAAGAAAAGAAGAGAGGCGCTGCCTGAAAGATGAGCAGCGCAGCTTGGAATAAAATAAGAAACAAAGTCAACCCTTGCAGCCGATGGGACTCCTTTCTCCGTGAGGGCTGAAAATGAAGGAAGTTGCTGCTGCCTTTAGGGTTGGGAGGAGGCTGCTGCTGCCGCTAGTTCTGGGGGGGGGGGGGGGGGGAGAGAGAGAGTGAATGAGCAACCATGTGTGTTTGACATCCTGTCTGTGTGTGTGTGTATGTATGTGAGTGAGAAAGCATATATGTGAATGATTGAGAGCCTGTATATGTGAGAGTATGTCTGTGATTGAGAGCTGTTGCGTCCGTTGGACTCAGACGGCTTTGTCCCACATACCTCACCTCAATATTTGCTTTGTCCAACAGCCTCTGGAAAATGGTGACAGCCGCATCTGCTTGCCGCACTCCCCGGCGTCCCCGGAACAGCTATGACAAGGCAGTTCCGCCATGATTCACCTGAGGGCCTCCTAGGGTGTGCGCGCACGCGCTACCCACATCTTTATTCTGACATTGGCACGAACCTTGGGGGCGTCCCCCTCGAGTGACATCACAACATCCAGGTATTTAGGCTGCCCATTTGCTGACTGACCTTGAGTTAGCAAGGATTGGATTCGTCCAGTCTAAGCTGCTCTGCCACTTCTTGCTGCTGCTGGATGCTCTCTTTACCCTCCGGGGTTCTACTAACTTGGGTACCCGCTCCTCGGGAGCCCTATGCTTCTTTCCAGGTGCCTATCCAGTATCCAGGTACTCGCTCCTCGAGGGCCTGCGTTGTCTACCTTGTCTACCTGCTGGGAACTCCACCATTACAGCTACAAGAGTGTGAGTAAACTAACATCTACCAGTCTGTCTCACCTACAGCTCCTCATTGGAAATCTGCACTGGAGCTCCCTATACCACCATTGTGGGTCAGGTCTCCTCAGCTGAGGACCCAAGAATGCTGCTGCAGGAATCTACTCACTACTGCCACCTCTGGTGAACTCTACAAGCTGTATAACAAAAACGATTTCTGTGTTTGTGCATCTGAGTCTAGCCTGGTACTGCAGTTCCCCACAGGGCTCCTCCCCATGGGAGTGGCATTCACTGCAGCACCTAAGAATCCACCAAACACCTCAAAACCATAACAAGAGCCTGCCTGTCTGAGAGAGAGAGCATGAATGTAAGTTTATAATTGAGAACCTGTATGTGTAAGTTTGTGATTGAAAACCTGTTTGTGAGAAAGAGTCTGTGTGTAATATGATTGAGATCCTTTGTGTGTGAGAGAGATCATGTGTATGTATGATTAAAAGCCTGTGTGTATAAGTAAGAGAGAGAGCATGTGTGTCTGTGTCTGATTGAGAGCTGGTTTAGGTGAGGGAGCATGTGAGTTTGTGATTAATAGCCTGTGTGTAAATGAGAGAAAGAGAGAGAGCATGTTTGTAAGCATGTGAATGAGAGTCTGTGTGTGAGAGAAAAAGACAGCATGTACTTATGTGATTGAAAGCCTATAGGGCATATTTTCAAAGCCCTATGTGCATAAATCCAGGAGGATTTACGCGCGTAGGGGGGTTATGCGCACTGGGCCTATTTTCAAAAGGCCCGGCGGCATGCCTAAAGCCCCGGGATGTGCGTATGTCCCGGGGATTTTCTGAATGGGCGGGCAGGGTGCGGGACGGGGCAGGGCAGACGGTCCGGGGGCGTGGTGGGGTGGTCCAGGGGCATGGCTGGGCGGTCCGGGGGCAGTCCAGGAGGATTGGTCGAGGACTCTGGCACAGCGGCCGGGGGATCGTGCGCTGGCACAGCACTGGACCAGCACGCGCATGTTACGCCTGCCTCTGGCAGGCTTAACTTCTAAAACAAAGGTACGGGTTTTTTTTTTTCAGGCTGGGGAGCAGGACAGGTAGGGGAAGGGAGGGGAAGGTGGGGGGGAAGGAAATTTCCCTCCGAGGCTGCTCCAATTTCAGAGCAGCCTCAAAGGTAATGGAGAAAGCCAGCTGGTCTCCCCAAGGCTTGGTGCATGCAAGGTGCACTAGTGTGCACCCCCTTGCGCGCGCCAACCCCTGATTTTATAACATGCGGGCATACATTTGTGTGCGCCGGGTAGCGCGCACAAATGTACCCCACACACGAACCTTTTAAAATATGCCCCTGTGAGCGTAAGCGTGAAAAGATAGACATCATGTGTGTAAATGTGTAATTAAGAGCCTATATAAGTGAGAGAGAAAAAGCATGTGTATATGTGTGTGACTGAGAGCCAGTGTGAGAGAGAGGAGAAAGTTCCAAGCAAAGCACCCCTCCTCCTGCTAATTCAAGACAATCTCAGGACACCTGGATATCAAATGTTTCCAGGTATACAGAGCAAACAAATTGTTGTATCCTTATTATTTTTCATTACTGGGTCTTTGTGTCTGCTATTTTGAAATATTTTATTGGTATCTAGAAATTTTTATATGAGTTTTAATTATTGGATATTCCATTCATTAGCTGATTTGAAATAATCTGTTCTTTTTGTTAATATGATTTTACTGCTACTGATTATATATTTCTTGATTTGTTTTATAAGGATGGGTGATGTTTCTTTTTTTCCTTTGTTTCATTGGATACAGAGACTCTGGCTTGTTGCGGTTTCCAATTCAGTTTTTGCCTGCATGCTTGTCTGCATGCTTCTAGTTATGTGTTTTGGTCTCTTTATTCTATGTTAGGTGAGGGTCAGCACATGATTCAGGTGAGGTTTTCTGCTGGCGTGTAGTTTCTGTGTAGGGCTCTATAGCAGCCTGACTTGGTCCATTTTCCTAATAGGAGATGTATTGGTGTCTTAAGGCCTGGTATAAAATTTTCAGTGTTGTCTTTTCTTAGGTAAGGTGGTTACTGTTAAGTGCTGGAAATTGGTGATGTTTTGGTGTGGGATGTTTACTCTTTATGTAATTTCTGTTCAGAGAGAATACATATTAGAGATGTGAATCGGAACCGGAATCGGTTCGGATTCCGGTTCAGATTCACATGTCGGTTTTTTTCCATCATGCCCGATCGCAGTTTTGTTTATTGGCTGCGCCCCAGCCGATAAACAAAAACCCACCCGACCCTTTAAAAGTAACCCCTTAGCTTCCCCCACCCTCCCAACCCCCCCAAAACCTTTTTCAGGTACCTGGTGGTCCAGTGGGGGTCCCGAGAGCGATCTCCCGCTCCGGGCCTTCCTCCGGCTCCCGGGCCGTCGGCTGCCACTAATCAAAATGGCGCCGATGGCCCTTTGCCCTTACCATGTGACAGGGTATCCGTGCCATTGGCCGGATCCTGTCACATGGTAGGAGCACTGGATGGCCGGTGCCATCTTGTGCTCCTACCATGTGACAGGGGCTGACCAATGGCACCGGTAGCCCCTGTGACATAGTAAGGGCAAAGGCTATCGGTGCCATTTTGATTACTGGCAGCCGACGGTCCGAGTGCAGGAGGTCGCTCCCGGACCCCTGCTGGACTTTTGGCAAGTCTTGTGGGGGTCAGGAGGGTCCCCCAAGACTTGCCAAAAGCCCCTGGTGGTCCAGCGGGGGTCCGGAAGCGATCTCCTGCACTCGGGCCATCGGCTACCAGTAATGCCGGGAGGGTGGGGGAAGCTAAGGGGTTACTTTTAAAGGGTTGGGGTGGGTTTAGGGGTTATTTTTGTGTGCCGTTTTTCCCGCCCTCCCCCAAAATGATAAGGGAACACCCACGATCAATATCGTGGGGTTTTCCTATCGTTTTGGGGGAGCCCCCGATTTCTGATGATTTTGAAAATATCGACGATATTTTCAGTCGTCCGAAGCCCGATTCACATCCCTAATACATATCTTTTCCTTGTGTCATTCTTAACAATAAAAATAATTACCGGATCTTTACTTTTTATTTCCGCCGTGAATTGAAATGAGCAGTGTGTCACACGTGAGTGTGGCCTGTCAGGTGGGAAAAAGGTGGGAAAAAGGTTGAGAACCACTAATCTAGTCATCTTAAAGTTCAAATTGACTGTAATATTTGTTATATTGTTTATTTACTCTGTGGCCCAAATGTCTCTGTATCTATTTGTGCGGTTATTGTTTTAGGGGGAGACTGAGTAGAGAGAAGATTTGAGTGCCTATGTCAGGACTTTTTACCCAGTAATATACCTTGTTACCCAAGTACATGCCTTTGAAATTTGCCCTCAGTATCTAGGAACCTTGATTAATTTGAGAGCATCCCCCATGCTCCATCTTCAGGAAGCAGTAAAGCAAAGATGTGTAATGGAGAAATCAGATGTTCTAACATCATATGCAAGAAAATATGAATTTTACTTCCTATAAATGCTGACCTCAGAGGGACACAGACTTTAAAAGACGGATGCTGACATTTAAGCCTCAGTAGAGAAAAACAAGATAAGGAACTTTGACTAGCACAACTATGCTACCTAACTTATTAGATCTGCTTTTTTGATTTAGTCGCTATAAGCTTCTTCCTTCAAATAATGAATTAAACTGAGACCAACAAGTCAGCCTGAAAACAGGAAATAACTAATCCGAGCTCACAGATGAACTCTGAAAAACAATTTAATCTACCCAGAGCAGAAAACAGCCTATCCAAGGAGAGTTCATTAGACAGGGGCTGAAATATCGCCCCCCTACCCAGAAGAAAGAAATGAAAAGAAGCACTGACACTACAAGATAGGTTACTGGACTGGACCATACCCTGCTATAGAATCACCACAAAGCAGGAGCAATGATACCCCCTCCACCCCCCACCCCCCCAATGGGAGAGGATGGCAGTACTCAGAAATGAAGAAATGACTCCTTTTCATGCTATGATTGACTATGCATGAACTGTTGCAGATTTATGTCCTGAGTGTTAAAAAGGTGCAGCGGAGAGAGTGGCTGGCAGAGAGTGCAGCGGTAGTGGCTGGCAGAGAGAGTCAACACCTGATAAAGGGGATGGAACAGCTCCCCTATGAGGAAAGACTAAAGGGGTTAGGACCGTTCAGCTTGGAAAAGAGACGGCTGAGGGGGGATATGATAGAGGTGTTTAAAATCATGAGAGGTCTAGAACAGGTAAATGTGAATCAGTTCTTTACTCTTTTGGATAATAGAAGGACCAGGGGGCACTCCATGAAGTTAGCATGTGGCACATTTAAAACCAATCAGAGAAAATTCTTTTCCACTCAGTGCACAATTAAACTCTGGAATTTGTTGCCAGGGGATGTGGTTAGTGCAGTTAGTGTAGTTAGGATTATAAAAGGTTTGGATACGTTCTTGGAGGAGAAGTCCATTACCTGCTATTAATCAAGTTGACTTAGAAAATAGTCAGTGCTATTACTAGCATCAGTAGCATGGGATATACTTAGTTTTTGGGTACTTGACAGGTACTTGTAGCCTGGATTAGCCACTGTTGGAAATAGGATGCTGGGCTTGATGGACCCTTGGTCTGACCAGTATGGCAATTTCTTATCTTTCTTATGACATGGAAGCACCAACTCTGCCACTCCCTGTGTCGAAGGATCAGGGGTATCAGGGGAAACTGGAGAGAGGCAAGCCCTGCCTGAAATTTGGCAGTCAGCCAGAGATGGATCCAAAGCTGAGAACATGTTATTTTCATGTAATTTCAAACTGTACCTCCCTAAGACTTAGAGAAGCTGGCATACCTTCTTCTTTCTATCCTTTTCCTGCTTCCAAATTTCCAAGTTCTGGAGCAAATTTTGGCCTGGATTTATCAAAATGTGATATGTATGGCATGCAATAGCAAAAGGGGTGTGGTTTATGCTAATATACAGTTTATTGCAATTTGCACTATTTATTATGTAAAGAGCTAAGTTAGTGCAAATTGTGATAACCTTTTCAGACTTTGCAATAAGTGCTAGACCTGATGTATTTCCTGCATTCAACCACTGGGGAAACAGAGAGTGAGAAAGAGAGAGAACACCTAGCCATAGTAGCCTCTCCCTAGATAGGTGTTTGTATTCCTATGGTAGGCCCACCTAATAACTCGAGGTGAGGGTTAGGTATTGGTGTACGGGGTTAGGGGCCACTTTGGCATTCAATGTGAGACGTACAAACAGAACAGTGGTCTCTTGTGAAGATCTGAGGACCGACAGAGAGAAGAAACTCACCCAAAAATGAGATTTGTGCAATGTTCTCTCCACCTAGCTTGATGGACTCCTTACCTGGGTAATATCAAGCTAGGTGGAGAGAACATTGCCCAAATCTCATCTTGGAGTGAGTTTCCTCTCTCCTTCGGTCCTCAGATCTTCACAAGAGACCACTGTTCTGTTCGTACGTCTCACATTGAATGTCAAAGTGAGCCCTAACCCCCTAAACCAATATCTAACCCTCACATCGAGTTATTAAGTGGGCCTACCATAGGGATACTAATACCTATCTAGGGAGCAGATAGTACAGCTAGGTTCTCTCTCTCTCTCTCCTCTTCAAATCTACTCAAGCAGGCCTTTCAGGAGACATTGCAAATCCATAATGCACAGCTTAATGCTAATCAAAAAGGTGTAGTAAAGTCTGTGCAATAGCATTTTGCACACTGGCATGCCTACTCCTAACTCCTCCTCTTTTTCAAATTAGTATTGCACCATACAATATGCTGCTATCGCATGCATTAAAGACTTTTTCGCATGTGGTAAGGGCCTATCACATGCGTTAATGGGGCTTTTCACATGCCATAAGCCCTTAACGCATGCGAAAACGCCTTAGTGCATTTTGATAAATGACCCCCTTTGTGTGTAGTTTGAAAGGTTATTAACGATCCTTATTGTAATCATATTTAAACTGGAGTAGATACTGCTTCTCAGTATGAAATCCTTTTCAGTCCAATATTCATCTATCCTATCACAATGATCTATGTCAGATGAGTTGATGACCTCAGTACAATGCCTTTTTTTTGTATCTACATCACAAAAGATATATATATATTTCCATAACATGTTAACATTGTTAACTGCTTCAGTAAAAATGCAAAAGATTACTCATTTTAAATTACCATTTCAGTCATAGAGATGGTCCTTCGGGATAAGTGATTAAACACATTGGAAAGGCAGCATGAGTCAGCTGGTACTGTTGCAATCTATGCTTTACCTATTCTGTGAATAATCAAAAAACTTTGGCTTTTAGTGATGCCAATCTGAAACTATTCAAAAGCAATACATTCACTTTTGACCACTAGAAAGGAAAACATTCTATACAGTTCTGGTTCTCTTTAAAAGCAATATTACCAACAGATGAAAGAATTGATAAACTGTATCTATTAAGCCGTATTTGAAGTTTTTGATATGAAACAAATTGTAAATATGGCTAGAGTATCTAAAAAGGGGTTCTAGAGAGTTTCTGCACTCTAGAGGGTTCGACAAAAGGATGGATAGTTTTATTTCCACAGTGCTCAGCAAGTTGCAAGATCTTTCCTGTGTAGGAGGGGTTTGGAAGGGTTCATAGAAGTGTGCAGCTACTAGGAGGTGTCATTCCCCCAAAGGGGATGGATTTTATGAAAGCATAAAAGATGCTTCCATGAACAACTTGGGAGAAGCAAGAGGAGGAGGAAAGGAAAAGATGTTGGAGGTCCTAGCACAGGATTCCTATATGAGAGAAGATTCTATTGGAAGTTAAAAGTATTTTCAGACCACTGTTTTGTCAACCAGAAGTTCAGCCTTCTTCAAGGACCTGGGGTGGCCCATAGTGGAAGTGTCGAAGACTTTGATATGATATTTTGCTGCAACCCTATAGGTTTGGCCCTGGAAGAAGAAAAGATTTAGCAACTGATCTGTAGGGATGTACAGGGGAAGAATATTAATTTTCATTTACGGTTTGTTTTTGAGAGTTTTTTTCTCACAATTTTCAGTTTGTGGATTGCTTGATTAGCTTCATTTGTGTGACAAAAACGACTCAAACAATACCCCCCCCCAAAAAAAAAACAACAAAATGGCCAAAAAACAAAAATTGTTGTAAAACTGCCAGGCCAGGATCCCCCATGGCCCCCATTTACCTGGTCTGATGGGGTTCTGCCAGGTATGACTAGGCTGAAGCCTCAGATTTGTGTAGGCTAAGGCTATGGTAGGTAGATGCAAATTTGGCTTACTCAAGGCCAACACCTTGGCATATACTGGACTCCAGACTCAGGAATGATACCACACCCAGCCAATAGGCCAGGTACCATTGCCGGGAGCTTGGCTCAGACCCAAGACCCAAGCCCGATGCCAGGCCCAGCCCAGAGGATGGGTCCCAACACTGGGATCTCAGACCAGACCCGTGTCTGATGCCATGACCTACACTGGATACTGGGTCCTGATGCCTGAGTCCAGGTCCAATGCCATGACCCAATGCAAAGGCTAGGTCCTGACACCAGAGCCTAGGCCCAGATTCAGGCCCGATGCCAGGCCTCAGCCAGGAGGCCTCAGAGCTCCTCTTCTCAGTCCTCTTCTTTCTTCAGCTGGAGTTAATTAACTAAGGGTCTTTCACTCCAGTGGATGGTGCCATTTTGATATATGGCAATGCTCAAGATCTGGGCTAGGCTGAGGCCCAGGCATTGAGACCCGATCATTGGGGCAGGTCGCAACATCAGGTTTGAGTCTGGGCAGAGGCCCCGGCATTGGGACCCAGTCTCTGGGTTGGGTCACGTTGTCAGGCCTGGGCTCAGGATCCAGCCTTGGTTGAGGCCCAGGCATTGGGACCTGGCTCTGGGATAGGTCATGGCTTTAGGCCTGGGTCTGGGCCGAGACACCGCCTCTGAAACCTGGGCTCCATTTTGCACTTTCATTTTAAATAAATGCACATCCCCCTAATCTGTAGCTACTTGGATAGAGGGCATTTGGAGCAGAAAGTATGTAATTGACTGTACTTCAATTTAATTGCTTTTCTCTCCTCTATTTTTGATATTGAAACCACTTTTGGAGGATTACAGCTTTCTACAATTTGTTTGTGGACTTTACAACAAATTCTGTTTTATCTGGAACTCAGCTAAAAGGTATGATATGTCTTCCCTTGGACCTCCCAGAATATTCTGGACCTCAGTTGATGAATCCTGATAGACTAAAGCCATTCCAAGGCTGCCGCAGTATCACTTATCCTCTCTACAGTCTCTGAAGGTTGCCCAGAGGAAAAGGGGATTTACACAATTTTGAAATATATTTTGAAATACAAAATATGCAAGCAATCTTTCTGAAAAACAACACATCCTTTCATACGTCCCTTCATTTTCACATAGTCAATTTATGCCACAATTCCAGAATCGATAATCAACACTAATCAGTTTTAGACAATTGATAATTACAAACTGAAGCACAAAGAAAGGTAAAGACAACAATTTCTGATACTTCCAGAAATGATGGTGATTGAACCCACCTCATTGCCATGTAAAAATTTGGTAACAAAGGAACTGCTGACATTCCACTCATCCCAGGTAAACACCATTGTATCCAATGAGCATTTAATATGTTGTGTGAACTGGCCCAGTGATTCTTAATGTACGACATATTGAAATTGCCTATAATTTATTATGAGATCTTTTCTGAATTTGCCCTCTTCTGGGCTCCCCAATCACCTACAACTTTTGAAAAGTCAGATATATTTCAAGTAAACTAGTAGCTTTACATAAGATTTAGTTCAACAAAATCAAACTGTTTCAAAAATATATGTGGAAGGAAATATTATTGCACAACCATATAAACAGTCAGCAAGCAAGGGCTGACCAAATCCTGTTCCATCCACCAAAAACTCTGCATGCCCTTGTCAATATATCATGTCTCAATAGAATCTACCAAGTGTTTTTCAGATATGAGTTGAATTTGCCTCCCATGCATTTCTTAAGGGGATATTGTTGACTTTACCCTCTTTTTCTGCAATTGCAGAACACTCACCAACTTTAAAAGTTATAGAAATCAGGTTTACTACAAGGGCCTACTGCAATACAAAATTTGGTTCACATTTAGCTTTATATAAATTGAAAGACAGAGAGACATAACATGGTAAATTTCAGGATTTCCAGCTTGAAATCCTTAATTTATGGTAACTGCCATCATAAGGATTGGGACTACACTTTTAGGCCTTGCTAGAAAAAGCTGAAGGGAGAAATACTGAAAATTATGTAGCTACAGCATTCTAGGAATTATATACTTATATAATCTTTAGCTGCCAAGCTTAACCATATATGGAGATGTTTAGAGTTGTTTACTCCAAAAAGCTAACTGTAATTTTGTAGTAAAAACATAAATTTATGCATAGGTATTAGTTCTATGAATTGTGTTTATTACTTGGAATTCAATGGATATTGAGATAATGTCGTACATATTCATGTAGAGTATGATATACTGACCATTGATTAGTCCAGTTCTTGTTACTAGTGCCTTAAGATCATGTAGCCAAGTCCCAGTCTGGCAGCCCTGGTGCTGCCTTGGAGGAGGAAGGTCTCCTGGTCAGAGAGCATAAACCTGGTGTGGCACGAAATGATCCTATAGCAAGGATCTGCTCTCCAGGTGATGCATTGTCCTCTCGCACTGAGGATGTGTCTCCCAAGGCTACTGCCCAGGATGGAAGGGTTAAGGTCATCCGTCATAATTAGTGATTTGATTATTAGGAATGCAGGTAGTTGGCTGGCTGGTGGGCAGGAGGCTTGCCTGGAAACATGCCTACCTAGTGTGAAGGTGGCAGACTTCATGCATCACCTAGATAGGATTTTAGACAGTGCTGGGGAGGAGCCAGCTTTTGTGGTACATTTGGGCACCAATATCAAGGGAAAATGTGGGAGGGAAGTTCTGGAAGCCAAATTTAGGCCTTTAGGAAGAAATCTGAAAACAAGAACCTCCATGGTAGCATTCTCTGAAATACTTCCTGTTCCTCCTGCAGGTCTCCAGAGGTAGGCAGATTGCCGGAGTCACAATGCATGGATGAGACGATGGTGCAAGGAAGAGGGATTGAGTTTTGTAAGGAACTGGGGAACATTTTGGAGAAGGGGGAATCTTTTCCAAAGGGATGGGCTCCACCTTAACCAGTGTGGAACCAGACTGCTGGCACTAACCTTTAAAAAAGATATAGAGCAGCTTTTAAACTAGAACAAAGGGGAAAGCCAACAGAAGCTGAGCAGTGCATGGTTCGGAGGGGGTATCTTCAAAGGATACTAATCAAGCAATAGAGTTAGGGCATCCCAACAAAGAGGTTCCAATAATAAGAAAAGTAGTCCATGTGCCTATAAGTAAACAATCACCTGAGCTAAAAGATTTCAAATTATCCCTGACAACTGAAAAGCAGAATGTTAATGCAAACAAAAAACACACTTTCAAATGTTTGCATTCTAATGCCAGAATTCTAAGAAGTAAGATGGGCAAGTTAGTGTACAGCACTGAATGATGGCATAGACTTAATTTGCATCCCAGAGATATGGTGGAAAGAGGATAACCAATGGGATAGTGCTATACCAGGGTACAAATTATATCTCATTGACAGAGAGGAGCAATTTGGTGGTGGGGTGGCTCTTTATGTCTGGGATAGCATAGAGTACAACAGGATAAAGATCCTGCAAGAGATTAAATGCACAATCAAATCTTTATGGGTAGAAATCCCTTGTGTGTTGTGGAAGAATATAGCAATAGGAGTATACTACCATATACCTGGCCAAGTTAGTGAGATGGATAGTGAAATGCTAAAAAAAATTAGGGAAGATAACCATATTAATATTGACTGTGTAAATGTAACATCAGGACATGCTAAAGAGATAAAGTTGCTGATGGAATAAATTACAGTTTTAATGGAGCAATTGGTTCAGGAACCAACATGAGAGGGGAGCAATTTTAGATCTAATTGTCAGTGGAGACCAGGATTTGGTGAGATAGGTAATGGTGGTGGGACCGCTTGTCAATAGTGATCATAACATAATCAAATCTGAATTAATGACAGGAAGGGGGACAGTAATTAAATGCGTGGTTCTAGAACTAAACTTTCAAAAGGAAAACTGACAAAATGAAGGAGGAAAATACTGAAAGGTGAAGCTACAAAGGTAAAGAGTGTGCAAAAGGTGTGGACATAGTTTAAAAATACCATTTTGGAAGTACAGTCCAGATGTATTCCACATATTAAAAAAGGTGGAAGAAAGTCCAAATGATTGCCGGAATGGTTAATAAGTGAAATGAAAGAGGATATTTTAGCCAAAAGATCTTCATTCAAAAACTGGAAGAAGGATCCATCAGAGGAAAATAGGATAAAGCATAAGCAGTGGCAAGTTAAATGTAAGACATTGATAGGACACGCTAAGAGAGAATTTGAAAAGAAGTTGGCCATAGAGGCAAAAACTCATAATAAAAAGTTGTTAAAAAATATCCAAAACAGAAAGCCTGTGAGGGAGTCGGTTGGACCATTAGATGATCGAGGGGCTAAAGGTGCACTTAGGGAAGATAAAGCCATTGCGGAAAGACTAAACAAATTCTTTGCTTCGGTGTTTACTGAAGAGGATGTTGAGGAGATACCCTTTCTGAAGACAGTTTTCAAGGGTGATGATACAGATGAACTGAACCAAATTATGGTGAACCTGGAAGATGTAGTAGGCCAGATTAACAAACTGAAGAGTAGTAATTCATATTGCTTGGATGGTATACACGCCAGGGTATTAAAAGAACTCATAAATTAAATTTCAGACCTATTAGTAAAAATCTGTAACCTAGCATTAAAACCATCCATTGTACCTGAAGACTGGAGGGTGGCCTATATAACCCTGATATTTAAAATTGGCTCCAGGAGAGATCCAGGAAACTATAGACTGGTGAGTCTGACTTCAGTGCCAGGAAAAATCATGGAAACTGTTATAAAGAATAAAATCATAGAACATTTAGATAGACATGATTTAATGGGACACAGCCATATTGGATTTACCCAGGGGAATTCTTGCCTCACAGATCACTCACATTTTTATAAAGCGGTGAATAAACTTGTGGACAAAAGTGAACCAGTAGATGTGGTGTATTTCAATATTCAGAAAGCTTTTGACAAAGTCCCTCATGAGAGGCTTCTTAGAAAACTAAAAAGTCATGGGTTAGGAGGTGATATCCTTTTGTGGATTACAAAATGGTTAAAAGAAAGGAAACAATAAGTTGGATTAAATGTTCTGTTTTCATAATGGAAAAAGGTAAACAGTGGAGTGCCTCAGGGATCTGTACTAGGACCGGTGCTTTTTAAATTCCAGAGCTTAATTGTGCTTTGAGAAAAAAAGAATTATCTTCAATTAGTTTTAAATGTGCTACTTGCTAACTTCATGGAATGCCCCTTAGACCTTCTATAATCCAAAAGAGTAAATAACCGATTCACATTTACCCATTACAGACCTCTCATGATTTTATAGACCTCTATCATATCCCCACTCAGCCATCTCTTCTCCAAGCTGAATAGCTCTAACCTCTTTAGACTTTCCTCATAGAGGAACCACTCCATTCCCTTTATCATCTTGGTCACCCTTTTCCGTACCTTCTCTAGTGCAGCTATATCTTTTTTGAGATGCAGCACCCAGAATAGGTGCGGTCTCACAGTGGAGCGATACAGAGGCATTATGACATCCTCCGTTTCATTTACCATTCCACTCCTTCTAATTTCTAACATTCTTTTTGCAATTTTGACTGCGGCAGCACACTGAGCTGACAATTTCAATGTATTATCCACTATGACACCTAGAATGTTTTCCTTAGTGATAGCTCCTAATATGGATCCTAACATCAGGTAACTACAGCAGGGGTTATTTTTCCCTATATGCATCACCTAGCATTTATCCACATTAAATTTCATCTGTCATTTGAATGTCAAATCTTCCAGTCTCGTAAGGTCCTCCTGTAATGTATCACAATCCACTTGTGATTTAAGTATTCTGAATAATTTTGTATCATCTGCAAATTTGATTACCTCACTCGTCATATCCCTTTCCAGATCATTTATAAATATATTGAAAAGCATCGGTCCAAAAAGTGTTCAAAGACATGTCAAGGGGCCTCCGGGGTAAGCCCCATCTTTGGGATTTTCCACAACAGATACTAGGATGGGCACTTTAATTATTTTTGTTTCATTTTTATTTTCATTCTGTGCATGTATTTTCATTAACTTTTGTTTCATTTGTTGTTTATTTCATTTTGTTTTATTTCTTTGAAACAAAATAAACTACAAATAAATGAAAAAAAAAAAAACTAAACCAGATCCAGGTCTATCTTCCTCTTGCCTCACTGCTATAAAAATTAAAAAACTTCAAGGCCCCCTGGTGACCTGCCCACATCCCCTTATCCCCAGACTTCCCTTACCCTTTCTCTAAGTTGATGAAATCTAAAGGGGGCAGGAACAATCCTCAGTCTCTTCTGCCCCACCATGTCATTTTTCCAAAAGGCTGCCAGTAGGCCCTGCGACAGGTGCCATTTTATTGTATGAACATAGAGGTATGGAGGTTCCTCCTTACAACAAAATGGTGCCAGACTAAGGGCAGCTGGTGCCTTTTTGGAAAATCGACCTAGAGGGGACGGAGAGACTGAAGATTTCTTCTGCCCATTTTGGACTTTGTGGACCCCAATAAAGGGTAAGACACATCCACAGGGGGTGGAGGGGGTGTGCACACTCCTAGAGGGACTTAAGCTTTTTAATTTTCTTTTGGATTTTTTTTGGTAGGAGGGTGGAGGGGTAGTGAGGGGCCTGATTCTAGCATGATGGGGACTTAGTTAAAAATGAAATAAAATTAATAAACACAATTATATTTTCTGTTATTTTGGACTGTTCTTGGCTGAATATTGATTTCTGGATGCCTCTTCTGCTTTTTGACTTTTCATTTCCTTAAACATCAGAAAAGAGTCAGAAAATGTTGATTGATACATATCTACTTTTTAATCAATTCTGCATACCTAATTACTCAAGTATTATGTAAGATAATATTTTGAAATTTGTTTTTGTTATTGCTACTGTATTTTTTTTATCATAACTTTGATAGAATGCTGAGTGTGATACAATCAGGAACCTTCATTTTCAGTTAATATTTTATTAAAAATTTCCTGGGAATTGATTGATGTTTATTACAGTTGGCCCCCTCGTCTCTGGTTTAGGAGCCAGGAGGGGAGGAGCACACAAGGATCCTGGGGCTAAATCCCAACGTCTCTCCCACTCCAAACAGTCCAAGGACCCCAGGACAGGGTTCTTCTCAAATAGGGGAAACAATAAATCCTCCAAGGACCAAGATGGCTGGGGTGTCCATCAGCAATGATGTCCTGGGGGGGCAACTGTGGATTTATCTCTTAGGCCTGGATTCATCATTCTCACAGAATGATGAATCCTGCAAAAACAGGGGGTGGGGGGGCGAAGGGGGGGTGGGCCTGCGAAAGCCTGCAGCCTTCTCACCACGGCGGTGCAATTTCGGCAGCCATGGTGTGCCAGCTGCCGGCTTTCGCACCAAAGAGCGCCACCATGAAAGGTGGTGCTATTGGGTACTACTGCCGACGATAATGTTAGTAACATTATCGCCGGCAGCAAAGCCACTGCCGACTCCACCCCTCCCTGCCATGACTCCGCCCCTCCCCACCCCGACTCCACCCCAATCTAATTTGCATGTTATTGCACGCGAAAAGGGCCTTTTCACATATGATAGAGGCTTATCACACGCGATACGGCCTTATTGCGTGTGATAATCCTTTGGAAAATAACCCCCCTTAGGGATGAGACTGCCAATATAAGACTGTAGGCTCAATGTGAGTGTTCCAAAAGTAAATTTATACTGTCGGAGTTCTTAAATAGAAAAAATGGTTCTGTTCACATCAGTTCTTAGCACTTTATCTGTGCAAGTATCTCTCAGTATTGAACAGGGAAACTCCCACCCTCCATGGTTTGGCTAAGCAAGGTTTCCATTTGAGCAGGGTATCCTTAGTTGGAATGGAAAAGTCCTTCCAAAAATACTGATGGTAAAAAGGATTATAATCTTTGCAGTCTCCCCCCTAGTGTCTCTATCCCAGGGTAAAGACACAAGATGGGTGTCCTCGGTGTAGAAATTTAGGACTTACTCACAGTTCTCCACTGTTGCGGTCTCCACCGCTTCCCCTCTTTTTGCTGAACTCAGGGCTCACCTCCGATGCCGGGAACGCCACTTCCGCGGCTCTGCTGGGCCTTTGGGGCGTCTGCCATTACTGGGTCATCTCGCTGCTGCCACGCGCGCGCGCGAGGACGCGCATTATGGATGTACGGTCACCGGAAGTCTGGCCCCGCCTGGGCTAACTACGCCACGCCCCAAGCCTGATTTAACCGGCGTTCATCTGCCTTCTCATTGCCTTGCAACGAGGGTCGCTACTGTTAGTAGTTCTTAGTTGCGCTTCTGCTGTTCTGCTTCCCGGTTGACCTCAGCTTGTTCCTGACTCCGCTTCTGCCTGCCGCCTGCCATTGACCTCAGCTTGTTCCTGACTCCGCTTCTGCCTGCCGCCTGCCATTGACCTCAGCTTGTTCCTGACTCCGCTTCAGCCTGCCGTCTGCCTTGACCTCAGCTTGTTCCTGACTCCGCTTCTGCCTGCCGCCTGCCAATGACCTCAGCTTGTTCCTGACTCCGCTTCAGCCTGCCGTCTGCCTTGACCTCAGCTTGTTCCTGACTCCGCTTCTGCCTGCCGCCTGCCAATGACCTCAGCTTGTTCCTGACTCCGCTTCAGCCTGCCGCCTGCCATTGACCTCAGCTTGTTCCTGACTCCGCTTCTGCCTGCCGCCTGCCATTGACCTCAGCTTGTTCCTGACTCCGCTTCAGCCTGCCGCCTGCCTTGACCTCAGCTTGTTCCTGACTCCGTTCCTGCCTGCCGCCTGCCACTGACCTCAGCGTGTTCCCGACTCTGCCTCTGCCTGCAGCCCGCCATTGACTTCAGCTTGTGCCCGACTCCGCTCCTGCTTGCCGCCAGCCTCCGATCCTTGCCTGCACCTGAGACTGCATCTACTGGCTGTCAGCCTGACTCGGGTTTGTCTCCCTTTTACTCTCTGCCCGGTCTGGCTCTTTGCACGCTACAGACCCCGGTCCTGCCTTCAGCAGGTCACAGCCTACGTTACGCTACAGACTCTGTTCCTGTTATCTGTCTGCTCCGCTCCACGGCATACTACAGATCCTGGGCCTGCTCTCTACTGCTTGTTCAGTAGGCTACAGACTCTATCCACTGCCCCGCTCTCGCCGGGCCTTCCTGTTCCCTGCTGCTGGACTCTGTGGATTAGAGATGTGAATCGTTTTCCATATCGTCTTAACGATAGAAATCGTGTGGCAGGGCAAGAAAATCGTGTTAGGCACGATTTTTTAGTTAAAAAATCCTTAAAAATCGTTTTTTCCGATTAGTGCGCACTAACTCGAGTTAGTGCGCACTAACTGAAAATGATACAATTTGACACTTTTCAGGTCAGTTAAGGTCAGTTTAGGAATGAATATGTATTCCTATTGGCTGCCCTCTTATTTATTCATGTTACCAAGCTTCCCACTGACAGTATATGGGGGATGGGAAATGGAAACAGTTGGTAGCTTGACAAAACAAGTAATGTGATCAGTCAATGTGACTAGAACTTGTGCCCTAACCCTGATACCAGGGGTATTGTGATCTTCCTGCACACAGTGCCCTATCCCTATTAATACCAGGAGTGTTGTGATCTTCCTGCACACAGTGCCCTATCCCTATTAATACCAGGAGTGTTGTGATCTTCCTGCACACAGTGCCCTAACCCTGGCACCAGGGGTGTTGTGATCTTCCTGCACACAGTGCCCTATCCCTATTAATACCAGGAGTGTTGTGATCTTCCTGCACACAGTGCCCTAACCCTGGCACCAGGGGTGTTGTGATCTTCCTGCACACAGTGCCCTATCCCTATTAATACCAGGAGTGTTGTGATCTTCCTGCACACAGTGCCCTAAACCTGGCACCAGGGGTGTTGTGATCTTCCTGCACACAGTGCCCTATCCCTATTAATACCAGGAGTGTTGTGATCTTCCTGCACACAGTGCCCTAACCCTGGCACCAGGGTTGTTGTGATCTTCCTGCACACAGTGCCCTATCCCTATTAATACCAGGAGTGTTGTGATCTTCCTGCACACAGTGCCCTAACCCTGGCACCAGGGGTGTTGTGATCTTCCTGCACACAGTGCCCTCTCCCTATTAATACCAGGAGTGTTGTGATCTTCCTGCACACAGTGCCCTAACCCTGGCACCAGGGGTGTTGTGATCTTCCTGCACACAGTGCCCTATCCCTATTAATACCAGGAGTGTTGTGATCTTCCTGCACACAGTGCCCTATCCCTATTAATACCAGGAGTGTTGTGATCTTCCTGCACACAGTGCCCTATCCCTAATACCAGGGGTGTTGTGATCTTCCTGCACACAGTGCCCTATTCCTGATACCGGGGGTGTTGGGATCTTCTTGCACACATCCCGGTATCAGGGATAGGGCACTGCATGCAGGAAGATCACAACACTCCTGGTATCAGGAATAGGGCACTGTGTGCAGGAAGATCACAACACCCCTGGTATTAGGGATAGGGCACTGTGTGCAGGAAGATCACAACACTCCTGGTATTAATAGGGATAGGGCACTGCATGCAGGAAGATCACAACACCCCTGGTATCAGGGATAGGGCACTGTGTGCAGGAAGATCACAATACCCCGGAGGAGTGAGGGTCAGGCAGCTCCCCCCTGTCTGTGAAGCCAGCCTCTCACTAGTAATGC
Source organism: Rhinatrema bivittatum (assembly GCF_901001135.1). Lineage (NCBI taxonomy): Eukaryota > Metazoa > Chordata > Amphibia > Gymnophiona > Rhinatrematidae > Rhinatrema > Rhinatrema bivittatum. The sequence continues at coordinate 75,335,528 of NC_042616.1, forward strand.
AGGGAGGGAGCTGTCTCAGACTTCACCATCCCCCCCCCCCCCCCCCTCACCCACACACCATTCACTAGCTGGGACATGGGGGAAGTCAGGAGTGAGGGTCAGGCAGCTCCCCCCTGTCTGTGAAGCCCGCCTCTCACTAGTAATGCAGGGAGGGGGCTGTCTCAGACTTCCCCCTCCCCCCCCCCCCCCCTCACCCACACACCATTCACTAGCTGGGACATGGGGGAAGTCAGGAGTGAGGGTCAGGCAGCTCCCCCCTGTCTGTGAAGCCAGCCTCTCACTAGTAATGCAGGGAGGGAGCTGTCTCAGACTTCACCATCCTCCCCCCCCCCTCACCCACACACCATTCACTAGCTGGGACATGGGGGAAGTCAGGAGTGAGGGTCAGGCAGCTCCCCCCTGTCTGTGAAGCCAGCCTCTCACTAGTAATGCAGGGAGGGAGCTGTCTCAGACTTCACCATCCTCCCCCCCCCCCCCTCACCCACACACCATTCACTAGCTGGGACATGGGGGAAGTCAGGAGTGAGGGTCAGGCAGCTCCCCCCTGTCTGTGAAGCCAGCCTCTCACTAGTAATGCAGGGAGGGAGCTGTCTCAGACTTCACCATCCTCCCCCCCCCCTCACCCACACACCATTCACTAGCTGGGACATGGGGGAAGTCAGGAGTGAGGGTCAGGCAGCTCCCCCCTGTCTGTGAAGCCAGCCTCTCACTAGTAATGCAGGGAGGGAGCTGTCTCAGACTGGTATCAGGGATAGGGCACTGAGTGCAGGAAGATCACAACACCCCTGGTATCAGGAATAGGGCACAGGTTCTAGTCATATTGACTGATCACATTACTTTTTTTGTCAACTACCAACAGTTTTCATTTCCCATCCCCCCAACCATCACCTCAGTTGGAACCTTGGTAACATCAATAGATAAGAGGGCAGCCAGCCAATAGGAATACATATTCATTCCTAACTGACCTTTACTGACCTGGATAGTGTCAATAATTTGTATCATTTTCTGTTAGTGTTCCTGAGTTTCCATTTCCATTTCCCATCCCCCCAATCATCACCTCAGTGGGAACCTGGTTAACATCAATAGATAAGAGGGCAGCCAGCCAATAGGAACACATATTCATTCCTAACTGACCTTTACTGACCTGAAAAGTGTCAATTTGTATCATTTTCAGTTAGTGCGCACTAACTCGAGTTAGTGCGCACTAACTCCCGTTAGTGCGCACTAACACGATTTAACGATTTTTAATGATAAATCGTTAGAATTTCTATTGTATCGTGTTCTATAACGATTTAAGATGATATTAAAATTATCGGACGATAATTTTAATCGTTAAAAAATGATTCACATCCCTACTGTGGATTACTCTTGCCCAGGCCTTCTCTATAGAGACTGTTACTGTGCTCCTTAGTCCCAAGGTTCCAGGACCCTACGGGCTCCTCCTGGGAGGTTCCTGGTTCCCGGGTGAAGACCTGTGCCTTTGGCTCTTAAGTCCCAAGGTTCTAGGACCCTACGGGCTCCTCCTGGGGGGTTCCTGGTTCCCGGGTGAAGACCTGTGCCTGTGGTTCCGCCTCCCGAGTACTCTAACCAGGGTAGTTCAGTTCAAGGGTTCACACCTGGACTGCAGCTTCCCGGACTGCAACATCCTCTTCAGTGGTCACCATGGCATTTTTCTTAGGAAAGTCGAGTAGCAGGGAACACAGCATCTCTCCACAGATGTCCCCTCTTCAGGCAGGAAGGGTGACCACAAACTTTCTTCTGGGAACTCAGGAAAAATCTTCACCAAAATGTAGAATTCTGGAAACCTCCTGCAGTGGGGTCACATCTGATCCAGCCCCCTCTGTGAGGACCGAAGGGCAATAGATTCTTCCCTGTCCCCTGATTTAACCTAAATGGAGGAGTCTCTGAAATCCTCCAGCCAGCAATACCAGGGTTCTCACAAGAAGGAGTCCTCAAATCAGGCAGAAAACATGAAAAATTTCTAACCAAAAATCGGAATTAGCACCCTTCCCTCTTGGGTATTGGCCCAGGTTTTGAAACTCAACACCCAAGCAGGGGAACAACTCAAGAAAATTGACTCCTACTCTCTAACTCCTAACCAAAATGCCACACTGTGAAATGCTGCATAATACTTTTATATACAGTAGGGGGCTGGTCATTCCAACAACCACTGGAGGAGCTGTTCCTACATGGAGCACCCCTCCCTCGGTTACCTAATTCTGTATCCTAGCTCAAAGGTTTTAAGAACTAGGGCCATTGTTGGTAATGAATTCCAAAGGGTCATTACATAATAAAACAAAAATGGGAGAAATCAGTGGAAAAAAATGACTAGTCATTTTTTCAGATAAATATCATTTTTGTTGTTGTTGTAATAAACACTATTAAATTCCTAGGAAACATAAAATAAAAACTGAAAATGAAGGACCCTAGGTACAATACAGCTATTATGTAACTTTCTCATCTAAACATTTTTCAAATTCATTGGAATTTAAAAATTAACTTGTCTGACCATCTTAAAAGGCTTATAAACTTAATTTAAAATCTATTTAAAAAGCATTGTGAAGTTTAAATAACAACCATGCTTTGCATCTAATTTTGAACCTGTGAGAACAAATTCAGTGAAACACAAAATCAATAAATCAATGCAAAACTTAATTATGCATTTTTAATCTATAATATGAAAGTTGAATGGGATTAAATAATTGATTTGGAATGAGTCTCAGTTAAAGCATTGCAGATGAAAAATACATTTTTAATTGTCAACTTAAATTGGCTACAGGCTGAAGTTGTACTAAGTGCTAAGCTCGATAAAAGGAGGTTATTTCTAGATTTGTAGGTATATTCTTCATTTGCAGTCTTCTCATCCCAACTAGGATCAGCTCCACTATGGTATGAATTTTCAAAGAGTTACAAGTGTAAAAGTGATCATATATGCACATAAGTAACATCTACTTGCATACATGTTATTTTATAAACAAGTATATGCTCGTATTTTAGAATTCACATGCAAAAAGGGGCATTCAGGGGAGGGGCGAATATTTGTATGCATAAATTGCTATTTTCAAAGACACAAGAGTAGATACCCCAGCTTCAATGGTAACTTTCAAACGGGCATACAGGCGCACATATACATGTGTATAGGGGTGCATGGCCAGATACGAAGCAATTTTATATCCTGTGCGCACATACGAGTGCACGTTATAAAATAGTCTTGGCACATGTATGCATGCTCCTAATTTTAAGTTTGTTCACACACAGCAGCATAAGCTGGCTTTGGGTTGCGCAAGTGAGGGAATTTTATAACAAACACGCCTCCAGCCCATGACCAATTTCACCAGTTCATCCACCATTTTGCCCAGTCTAGAGGTAGGTCCTCCAAGCCCCTCTGGTTCTTTAGTCTACATTCTTCCCAGTTAACCCAGATCCCCTCAAACACTTAACAGATACCTGGAAATTCTTTTATAAAGACTTACACCTCCTCCTTAGCAAATGTAACTTTGCTCAGAAATATACCTGGATGTGTGGCCAGACGCACAGCTACTTGCATAAATATCTTTCCCCCCAACCTGGAATACCCATGCCCTGCTCACATTCCTCCCTTTTTTTCCCCCAGATGTGAGATATTCACTCATTGATACTTGTTGCACATGTGGGCTGCTTGTAGAATTGGATGGACATTTATTTATTTAACATTTTTTTCTATACCGAACTTCATGACAAGCTTCATATCAGGCCGGTTTACATCGAACTTAGGGGTTAACTGAACAAAACCATATAACAGGAAGGCCGAGGCGCAGATACAAATAACAGGGCGCAAGAACTTGGGGGCTAGAGTAGCCGGGAAATAAAGGACAGAAAAACTGGAGCATGAGAACTTATGAATATATAGTGGCTGGGTCTCATGCACACTTGCTAGATGCACGCTGATCTCCCAATTCAGTGGTGCCCAGCTTTTAAAATTCACCTTTTCCTGAATAATTGTTTACCTGCTAATTATCTTGCATAAGTAACATTATTGTGTACAATTAGTCAAGTGAGAGGTCTAGGTGAACTATGGGGATTTCATTGTTGAAGAACCAGGAGGGTCTTCATGATCTGGAGAAGGACTGGACAAACTGGTGAAGTAATTGGTATAATTTCAATTATGCTTGCATGTTTTTAAAATATATCGAGTTACACAAGTAAGCCCTACTCAATTTTCATGCATATATTTTTAAAATAGTGAGAAAAGTATGCACTTTCAATGCATTGAATCTATATATGCGTAAACACTTATACACACTTATGTTGTGGGCTAAAGATATCTGTATTTTATAATATGCGCATATTTGAAATGCACAGATTATAAAATGCTATTGTAAATCTGCACATGGAAATATTCACGTGCATATGCCACCTAGCACTTGTTTGAAAGTTATCCTTTTTGTGCTAAAATTAGAGCTAAATATTATTAGAGTAAAGAAAAATATCAGCCCGATTTTAAAAGGCCCATGTGCGTAAAAAAACAGGGGGTTACATGTGTGGCCAGGCCTGCGCGCGCCGCGCGCATTTTACATAGGGTCCAGCAACATGCGTAACCCCCGTTACGTGCCGAACTGCCAGGACCAAAGAAAGGGTCGGACCAGGGGGCATGGTGTGGGCGGGGAGGGGCAGGGTGGGGGATGGCCTGGGACAGTGCCTTTAGCCACTGTCCCGGAGAAGCGTGTGCTGGCAGCCAGCTAGCGCGAGGAGTCTACTGCTGCTCCGAAGGAGCAGTAAGGTACAAAATTTAAAAAATTCTAATAGGTAGGGCGTAGGGGGTTCGGGGAGGAGAGGGGAAAAGATAGGAAGGTTAGATAAGGGTATAGGGAACTGGGGAAACCCTACTCGCGTCGCTGTGCATTTCTTTTTAAAATCCCCTCCCTGTGCGAGCAAATCACAGGCCACCTGCAGACATTAAAATCTGGTGTGCTGTGCATGTGCGCACGGATATAGTATTTTATAACATGCGTGCGATACACATGTTATAAAATCAGTGCATCCATGTGCATGCACCGGGAACCACATGCATATGGATGCGCTTGCACAGGTCTTAAAATTGACTCCTAAATGAGTACCATTGGCACAAGATTTCTTAGAGTTTAATGATCAATAAACCATCTTTATCTGCATATCAATGGTACCACAAACTAAGGATCAAACAGGTGGATCTTTCTGCATCCATCACAATTAATGGAGGATGTCAGGTCAAAGGAGGATTCTTAGTCATAGATTTTGATGCTGAAATGTCAGCTGCCAGTCTCCAAGAAGATTCTTTGACATATAAGTCTTCCAAGCAGAATTATCTAAATAAGAATAATAAATAGATTAAGCATTCCATCCTTTTAATTACGTTTATGTGTGTACTAATTCTAAATCTAGTAGACTTCTGAACCATGTGATCTATAAAGGGTAATGAGTAGCAGTAAAACTAAAAAGGTACTCCTTTCTGTGAAGATAACTCTTCAGAGGGAAGGTAATTTTTTAACAGCCCAATAGGGCTTCTGTAGGAATTGTCATTGGGGATGTGCATTTATTTTGTGTAAACAAACCAAAATGAAAATGGATTGGTTCAGTTCTGAATGCCCATTCATTTAACAAGAATGCACATTCCTAGAGCTTGCTTTGTCTGCTGGCTTGATGATCATCTTTTTGTTGTTTTGTAGGCTTTTTATTATAGTGCATTTGTGTGAAGATTATAGTGCATTTGTGTGTATGGACATTTTTTTTTCTGTTTGCTCAAAAGCAGTGATTTCACTTTGTGTCTGAAGCTCTCTGTGCAATTGTCTAATTTATTCTTTATTTTTCCATTTGGTGCACTGAAATAATTATTCATAAAAAAAATGTAAGCCAGTGTGTAATCAGAGCTGACTAAATCACCTGAAGTTTGCCCATGAAATGCTACCTTTACAACATTTCTGAATTAAATTTTGATTTGTTTTCTACAAGATCACTTCTCTGATTGATTTTAGCAAAGGTAGACAGAGTCTGGATGTTTTATTTTCTTCTGGAGAAATTCTGTAAGGCTCCCAAAAACTAGGGGCATGCATTTAGGGATGTGAACAGAAAGTTCTTTCATTTTGATTTCTTTAAGTTTTTTTGCCATGGTGTCTTCTTCTTTGGATTTCACAAGTTCTATCATTTATTTTGTTATGAAGTTTATTCTAAACTCTAATATTGAGTATTTCCAGGGGATGGTAACTTTCCAGGGGATGGTAACTTTCAGAAGGGCGTACAGGTGCACATTGATGTGTGTGCATCGGATGTGGCAATTTTATAACATACGAGCATATAATCATGTGAGATTTAAACTGAAAACTTATGTTAACATTATGGCCAGAATTTAGAAGGAAAATTTGAAACCCTATATTTAAGTTTTCTTGAACTGAATTTTGATATAGGTTAGGGTTAGTGGTTTTCTGTGATAATTTACAAAAAAAAATTTTCTTTAATTTCCTATGCAAATAAATTATTCTTTCAGTATAATGGCTATTTCAGTGTCCTATAGCGTAAAAGAATCTAAAAGTACTGGAGCAGATTTTTAAAGGAGTGCGCGCGGGGTACATTTGTGCGCGCTACCAGGTAGGGGGGGCGGGATTTAGGTAGGGCTGAGGGGGTGGGTTAGATAGGGGAAGGAAGAGGAAGGTGGGGGAGCGGAGGGAATGGGGAAAGCCATCAGGGTTCCACTAGGACTCGGCACGTTCAAGGTGCACAAGTGTGCACCCCCTTTGCATACGCCGACCCCGGATTTTATAACATGAGCGCGGCCCGGAGCGCAACCCGGAGCACACAAATCTACGCCCGCGCGTTGGTTTGAATATCTGGCCCAATGTGAAGAAAAACACCATGGATAAGGCTGAAAGTGAGAGTTTACCCCCCATAAAAAGAATCCCCCCAGATTTAGAGTCAAGCATAGGATGGAATTTGTGTGCCCTTGTGGCAAACCCCCACTAAGTGTTACAATCAAATTGTCTGTAAAATGATGCCAGATGAATATAGATCATATTGCAGTGTATTAAAATGTATAACATTTGTTTTGTAACTGTTTCACTAAAATGCTGGAATATATATCTAAAGAGCAGATCAATGATTCTTGATTGACTAAAAAAAACATTTTAGAGAACTGGAATCTGGCATATTGACATTTGCTTTCAATTTTTTCATGAAAGATTTGATATATTGTACCCAATATCTAAATTATTCAGTAAACCATTATACAGAGGTCATCACACTTTCATTCTTTTTTTTTCCCCCATACATTTGATTTGATTCACTGCTCCTTCTTGTCTCTGATCATATAGGACTAGAAATGTACCTTGTTTTTTTCTATGCAGTTTCTACAATGAAAAGGGTTGCACAAATGTGCACACACTTAATTAAGAATTAAAATCCATCATTATCATCTTGTGCAGAGTAAGAAGTGTGGCCAAAAAAAAAGAGGTGCACATCGAAGCTCTAAAATCATCCAGTGGTAAAGGGAAAGGCCCTCTCGGTCAACAGGAATAATGATAATATGTTTACGTTACTTTAAAACCGATTTGTTATATCAATGCTCACAGCAGCTTCAAAATGGTACAGCAAAAAAAAAAAATAAAGGTTCTGGTGGAAATGCAGGTACTTATGTAGCTGTGTTTCTCAGGCAAGTTACACAAGGGACCTAGGATGCTGGATGTTTGGGCAACAGCTGTGTGGCTTGATATGTGAAGGGATGGATAACGGATGTGAACTAAATAGGGGATCTTGTGTGCTCGTTTAAGCATCATCATCATAATCATCAGCATTTATTTATTGCATGCCTTTCCAGCAGGGGATTACGGAGTTATCATATCTGGTATAACACACTGTAGTAGATCATACAGACCGGCACTATAAGAGCTATAATAGAATGGCGCATTTATTTATTTGTTTCTGCGTTTATATATTTTACATTAACAACGTTGGCTCCTTGAGGATGGTGCTATACCAGAGTTTGGTTACTTAGTGTAGCAGAGGGATAGAGTACAGCATGTTTGGTTTAAGTATAGAACATGGGAAATTGGAACTAAGCCACATAGAACAATATTGAAAAAGAATCACAGGTTTTTCTTTGATATGACGGAGGTTCGAACCAAGTCTCATTAGGACGAGGAGGCAGTTATTATGCAAGAGTGTGTAGATACACAGGGGTTTAAGGTTTCTACTCGTGAGTTTAACACAGTTCAATTTATTGGTCTATGTCATATGAGCCAGTTGAAAGTCAGAGTTTGCAGATTGGACGGGGGAGGGGGGGTGAGGTGGTTGAGGGGTTTCTACCCATGGTGTTAGCAGGGTGCATGTCACCGAATGGCACTAAATGCTCCTTTAACAGGCTGGCTTTCACCAGCTTTCTAAAAAAGAGCAAGTCTGCTGCAAATCTAATGTTGATAGCAGAGAGTTCTACAGAGTTGGCACCACTCTTGCAAAGGTTCTTTTTCTTGTGATGATGAGGCGCATTATTCTGGCAGCTGGCACTATTAGGTGGGCTTGTGCCAGGGAGTGGGTAAGAGTATATGGGGTTAGAGATCTGTTCAGATAGGTCAGGGCAAGGCGTTTGAGTATCTTGAAGGCAAGAGTTAGCACTTTGAATTTATTATGGTAGAGTGTTGGGAGCCAGTGTGTGGTTTTTAGGATAGATGTTACTTGGTTGAATTTGTTTGCAATCATTATTAGGCAGGCTGAGGTACTTTGCATCATTTGTAGGCAGCTATTGAGGTTTTTGGAAATTCCATGAGGCTTGAACAGCGGTTACAAAGGAGTGTCATTCAGGAGAGGGCGCAAGAAGGAAATAGGCTGCTTTGGTTACCTCTGTATCTGAGGATTGATGGTTATTTTAGGAGTCGAGGATGAAGCCCAGGCTCTGAGCTTGAAAGCTAAGGGTTAGTGGTGTTCCACCAAGAGTCACTTTTGGGTTAGACTAGCTGGGTTCTTGGTGAAGAAGAAAATAGGCTGCATTAGTCACCACTTGGATCTGAGACATGATGGGTTGGTAGATGGTCAAGTACAAAGAAGGAAGACAACAAACATATTCCTGCATAAGAAGTAATAGCTTAAAAGTGGTTACTCTATGGCTGGCAGTTGTGATATAATGTAATGATTTAATTAAGTTAGTGCATGCATACATGATCTGACAGATGATGCTGTATATACCATGCAACTCATACATAACAGAGCTGCCAAAGTCATTATAGGAACGTCTAAAGAAACACATAACACCAGTGCTAAAAGGTCTATACTGGCAACCAGTTATTTCTAGAGCAAGGTTGAAAGCTCTGACTTTAGTCTTTACGGAAAAAAAGTGGTCAAGGCCCTAATTTATCGGCAGACCTACTTAGAAGCTTATATTAAAAAATGAACTGAGATGTTAAAAGAGAAAATCAGCGATGTGAAGACTTGCCCCCCCCCCCCCCCACGTCATGACGACCAGCCAGCGGCGACCCGATTAACGGCACAATTACACCAGGCGTCGCGTGCCGGGTGTGCTCCCCTTCATGCTAACCTTTGTGCTCCTTCTAATATAATTATGTTTATGTTAATAATTTAACTTTTATTAATGTTATTTAGCTTTTTGCTTTGTTTAAAATTATTTCATTATTGATGTTTAAATGTATTAGACTAAGGAATTTTACTTCCTGCTCATTCTGTTTCATTGTAAACCGGTTTGATATGCATTTTATGCAGGAAAATCGGTATAAAAAAACTTAAAATAAATAAATAAATAAATATTCTCACGAGTGTAAAATTCTCAGTTAATAAAAATTTGATGTACTGTCAATTAAACATGCAAACTTGGTATGAACGGGTAACTGAGTTTTTCATGTCCTATGGCTATTCTGTGCAATATATTGTCTGTGGTGATACATGGAGTGAAAGATTAGAAGCAGTTCCATGGGATGCTACATCTTATTACCATTGTACGCAGCACTGTACAATGGTGATAAGTATTCAGGTACAATAAGCCTCTGCTGCAAAATATTTACAATCCAGGAAGATAATTTTCAAGTCACTTCAAGCAATGGCAAATACATGTGTATGTGGCCAAGTGTAGTTTTACCAAAGTATTTTATAATATGTGCATATCACATCAGCTCATATTATAAAATGCATGTATGTTTACCAATGTGCAAATACATGCAATGCATTGAAACCACATATATCAATTCATTGAATGCATGTATTTTACCTACTTATTTTAAAAATGTATGCACCTTACATTTTACATGTGAATATAAAGTAGGACTTATTCGCAAAAGTTGGTATTTATACGCATAAATCGTTGATTTTAATACATATGCTTGTGAGTGAAATTACCAGTTTAACTAATTAATCCACCAGTTTGCCAGGTCCTTCTCCAGCTCATCAAAACCCTTCTTGTTCTTCAGCTTGAACACTCCTCCTCCCCTCCTCCACTCTCCCCCTCCCCCCGCTGCCCAGTTCACCCAGACCATCCACCCAGTCAGTACCACACAATAAACGCGTTTAATATCACTTATGCCAGATAAATAGCAGGAGTAAAAATATGCAAGTAAGTTGGCAAATGTATGCACAAGTCTTTTAAAATAGCAGCTTACATGCATAAACTGTTGGCTCCTGCCAAGAACACCACTAGACTGCCCCTTTTTTATGCACATATATATGTGAGCAAAAGTGAAAATACGCACACATTTTGGACTTTTATAAAATAATGAATATATGAGTTGAGGCTACTTATCTGCATTATATGCAACATTTTTACATACATACATTTTTAAAAATTCACCTTTAAGTGGGTATGTGAGACAATGGGAGATAAAATGACTTGGCCGAGGTCTCAAGCAGCGTCAGTGGGAGAAAAGGAATTAGATCTCTAGCTTCCTTGGTTTTCAATCCATTGCTCTAACCACAAGGCCACTAGATCTTTTCTGCTGCATTTATTATGGTTATGCATTTATTAAGCTACTACTTCTTATTTACTTATTTACTAAGTAAATGAAGTTCTTAATACATCTGCCTCTTTCTTCTCTACAATATTTGAAACGTATCCAGCTTCGACCCGGCAGTCTTATTTTCTTAATATTTCAATGATGCTCATTTTCAAGAAGAGAACAAGAAATAGAAGAAAGGTCTATGTTTTTGTAAATGTTTTTGCTTTGAGCAGAGCTTGGCTTTGAAAAAGCAGGGATTGAAGGAGGCTAATTTTGCATAAGACTCCAAACATTCGGGCTTTTTTTGTCTTAGCTGTGAAGTCACAATAATGATTTTATTTTAGTGAATGGCTTACTGATTTAAAAATAAATCAATAATGATAGCTTGATTTTGTATAGGAGCCTAATATCCAGGCATGACCTCAAAGTGTTGGAAATGTAGTTATATACCTAGCCCTATCAGTGATACTGGCGCATGCCCTAGCAGCTAATTTCTGTAAAACAAGTTGAAAAGTGCATGCCAGAGGCATTGCCCTGAGGTGTGCTTCCCTGAGCCATCTGTCCAAGCCCAACTCAGGTGATCATATTGAAGAAACTGTACAATACTCCCCACTCTCCAAACAGCTAACAGTGATGGGGAGTAAAAAAAAAAAACAAAAAAATCCCACTTCCATCTGGACCCCCAGCATGACCCAAAGGGCCCCTTTCACCTCTTTCCTTCCTCTCTGCTTTGACGCTACTACTGGGCTCCAGGAAGCACATAAACCAAGAAAGCATTGCAGATTGAACAGTGAACCCTGGTCCATTCCTGGACCACTGCCCTCACACCAATGCCACCACTATCCACTTTGCTAGCAAGGCTGCTGCCAGTGGAGCCCATGTCCAGGCTGAGCTGTGCCACACCTCCGGCTTCTCCTTCGTTTGACATGCGCATGCGCAAGGGTGCACGTCTACACATGTGTGGACATCAGAAATGCAGGATAGACAGACCGACATGCCCACAATTTTCAGGTTTAGTGCATGAAAGTTTGCATTGGTGAAGCAGTTTTCAAAATTTATGCTAAGTTGCTAAAGAGCTGAAAAATCATCCAGATTGGCTTATTGTCAATTTAGTTGTAGCAAAAGTCTGCTTCAGTGAAGCAAGTATGGTGTGCCTGGTTTAGAGGTTTGTTTGTTTTTTTCTATAATGGCCCCTCTGTTATTGAAAAACATGCCAGAAAAGAGTCAGTCTAGTTGTCTGACAATCTGAAAGAAAGTAAAATCTTTTCTATGTCCCTACCAACTGATTTAAAGTTATTGCATCTTGCTTCAGCAAGACAAGGTCTTTGATAGGGATGTGGACACTATTTTTTTTTTTTCATCTTCATCTAATTTATTTATTTTTGAAGATATTATGTTCGATTTTCAGTTTGGGTTGTTTTTTTTTTTTTCAGGAAATAGTGTGCACTATTAGCAAATAATGCACCTTATTTGAATATAGTGCACCCTATTTTCTGAAAATGAAAAATTGACATTATTTTTTCAGTTTTAAAAACGTTTTGGTTCATTTGAAATGAAATAAAAATGGACTCATTCGTCATACTTTACACTTTCATTTCTAATGAATGTACATCCCTAGTCTTTGACTTAATGTCATTTGAAAGTGAAAAAAAAAGAAAGTGCAATAGTCTAAGGCTGGTTTTGCAAACCTTTAATAGTTTTGTATACGATATGGAAGTATGATTGAGGTGGTGGTGTTGGGTGGGGGAGGGGTGAATTTTAACATTTACTGAATAGACTTAGCGGCAATAAAGGTCTAACCAGATATATTTATTGAACACTGTTTTTATGCTGTGTTTTATGACTGTCTCATCCATTGTACACTGTTTTGCTTTAAATTTGTAAAGTTTAAATTTAATTATATTAAAAATGTCCATATTATTTAAATGAGCTGGCACCAAGAAAAAAAAAATCATGTTGCTGGCTTGTTTCAGTGAAAATCTTCACCATTCAGTATATCAGCCCTTATGATGGCATTCCCAAAATGGTTTCCATCATTTTCATCTCGATTTTAAACACATTGCAGAACTTGATTTCCTTTAAGTTTAAATGACATGATGCTATTTTTACATAAATTGTGTGTGTGTGTGTGTGTGTGTGTGTGTGTGTGTGTGTGTTTGAGCTCTGCTCATTGAAGCTGCCTCTACTGATAAACATTAATTAATCAAAGCCCTGGGATTCCTATAGGGCATATTGATACACTCAGTGTAATTCAAGCAGATAACCCAGCTCTCTTTCATAAACAGGGTAACATTTTCTCAGCTGATCATCTTGCACGTAATGAATAACTATGTTCAGAAGATACCCTGCTATATGAATTCCACTGTATTCAAGATTGTCTTGTTTCAGATTATAAAGTAAATATAATACCTTTTCTTTTTAATTGATTTCAGTCATTTCACTCTTTGTTTTATCTAGCCAACACATTTTTCTCAAGCACCGAACTGAATGCTTCATCTATCCTGGTCATCTTCGTTTAAGAGCAGCAGAAGCATCCCTTCTTCACCTGGTTTGCTGCTGTTGTGGTTATTAGTGTGTTTGTTTACTTTCCCCATCCAACCATTAACCACTCTTCCCAATATTTGCCTCCTAGCCTCTTTCCCCTCCTCTCCCCCCCCTTTTCCTGGAGTCTCCTTCACCCTCAATTAGCCTAAGTGACAGTAACTTATCCATATGCTGCCGCCTACTCTGCAGTTTCTCTCTGTTATGGCAATTCTAGCATTCTCTTAACTGACAGGCCTGCACTCGCTTCTCAGATAGCAAACTGGTACCACTCCATTTTGGATGCTGAATTCATTTCTCACTGTTATTAGGACACTTGCCTCTCCCTCCCATCTCTCCTAGCCCCGGCAGTCCTCTTCCTCTGCTCCCTGTCTCTCACAATCTCTGAAGCCCTCTCATTCCCCTGCGGTCCCCTGCTGCCATCTCATTCACAGGGGTGAGTGTGTGTGTGTGTGGGGGGGGGGGGGGGGAGGTAAATTAGGGATCTGCAGGGGGAAGGGGGGAGAGTGGAAGGGCTGCAGGGAGTGGAGATAGCAGGAGGAGAGTGAGAGGACCGCAAGAGACGGGAGGGGGAAAAGAAAAGAGTTTCCATCCCCTGCATTCCTCTCACTCTTTCTCTGTAGCCCTGGCGCTCTCTCTCTCTCTCTCTCCACCCCTGTGAGGACTTTGCTGGGGGGGGGGGAGGAGGTGAGTAAGAAGGCTTCCAGTTGTGGGGGGACCCTATTCACTCTCACCCCCCTGGGATGACCCTTTTACTCTTCTTTCTTCTCTTCTGCCCACTGCAGCCCATTCACTTTCATCTCGTTCATTCACTTGTTATAAGTTCCCCTCCAGCAGCCTCTCTGAGGAAGGGTGGCGATGGGGAGGGGGAAGTGCTTGCAGGGGCTAAGGGCAATCATCCATCCTGCAACTGCTGGAACTGGCTTTGTCTATAATGCTGAAAGGTAAAAATATGCTGTCTCAAGACTTTTCTAACATGGAGAATTTTGGGAAGACAATCTCAATAATAAGAAAAGCCATTTCTGACCAAACTATAATTCTCTTGGGGGTAGCATTCAATAGCTTTCCAAAAGCACAGAGTAGATAAAACCTGCCATTCTTGATCTATAAATGAACAAATACACTGAGGGGCATCTCATTTTATGTAAACAGATCAGTAGCTAGACATGTTCTTTAATTGCTCTGAGAACAATCTTCAGTGGACAATGCAGGCACATGGTTTGTCCTCTGATGAATTAAGTGATGTAATGATGGGAGAAATCACACTTCTGTGAGACCCAATATTTTTTTTTTAGTTTCCATTTCCACCTTTGTAGAGGTCATGCAACTCCACTTGTTTCCATTTTAAAATGCATCTGCTCCTATAATAACATAACTGCAGCCTCTAATCTTTGAATTTCACTATTAACTTTCCCACGTTGCCTATGCATTGCTTCTCTATACCTAATACAGTTATTAAGTGCACTGCTGCTTTTGTCTGTACCCAATAAAGACTTCTTTCTTATTTCAGCTCCAATATTTTCTAAACAAACTGATATTTTGGAGAGAAAGCATATACAATCATTTACATTTTTTTTCCATCTCACACTCTATCGGTTCATTTTCTAACTAATAGTCATGGCCCAGGATGAAAGGACTTTAAAGAAATGTCCTTTCTTAAAACTATTGCAGCTTGATAGCCTTTAATACTGGACAGTCAGGTGCTACCCATTAAGAACTAGAACATTAGAGTACATGCACTGTACTAGAAGCACTAGAAGAAAGAAGAAGCTAATTAGGGGTGATTGACGACTGCTGGGTCCTGGAATTTTAAGCTGCCCTATACTAGCTTTCTTGAAATTCCATTTTTAGAAAAAAACATTTTAATACTGGACAGTACCAATTTGCCCAATAGTAGCTGACAGAAAGTTGTGAAACCAGTGCAAAGAAGTAGCTCAGCATGATGCACCTTTTTAATCCCAGTGGGTAGTAGTCTTCTGTCACTACATCCATGTATTCCCGTGATGGTCCTTTGTGGTCCGTTATACCAAAAAATATGATTTTTTGATGGCAGAGGAATAAAATTCATGTTTTGTTTATATTTGCTTCAAATTCCTTTATTCTACCCTCTTTCTATGTGATCTTGGGCATGTGATAATATTGCCTTTCTCCAAATTATAGGAATGATAATAACAAAACTAATACCTATTGTCAACTTCTTTTTTTATATGTACTTAGGGGACCAGAAATACTCGCCTAACCATCAACTTCAGTAACGTTTGCATATAAGTACTATGAATGATGCCAAGAAGCAATGTGATTATAAGGATCATTGGGATCCTTGTCATATAAGAACATAAGAACATGCCATACTGGGTCAGACCAAGGGGCCATCAAGCCCAGCATCCTGTTTCCAATAGTGGCCAATCCAGGCTACAAGTACCTGGCAAGTACCCAAAAACTAAGTCTATTCCATGTTACCGTTCTTAGTAATAGCAGTGGCTATTTTCTAAGTCAACTTAATTAATAGCAGGCAATGGACTTCTCCTCCAAGAGCAGGTAACGGACTTATCCTTAAAGAGCAGGTTTAAAACCAGGTTATTATATTTATTGTAACATCCTAACTTCAGTTGGCAGTGGAAAAGACACTTGTTTGCTTGCCAGTGATCAGCTCTAAAGTAAAATTTTATCACTTCCCTGTGGTTGTGGTTCAGGGATGTATTTGAAACTAAAAGTTTCTGGCATATGGAAATATGCCATAGAGAAATGGCAACTGGGGTAGAGGTTGGAGACACCCAAGACTTTGGAATTCCTTGCGAAGAGTCTCCCACTTGAAAGGGAAAAAAAAATTAGGATTCTGCATGTGCTAAAATGTATTGAGATGAACAAAAGAACTGCTTGCAGGTAAGCATTCAAAAATAAAGCAATGTCAGATATCATGGGAACAAGCGACCACTGGATGATGGCAGCGATAGAAAACTGGTCTGTGATCTAGCTGAAAGCAATGTGAGGCACGTAATAATGCCAAAGGACAGATTTTAAGTCACTACAAAGCTTGAATCAAAGTGGTATAGCGTACCTAAAAAAAACAACAAACGAAAATGCTGCATGCTATAGGAAAGATGCCACCATTACTGCAAGATTCAAAATGGAAGCCAGCAAAAGGTAAGGGGCAGGATGGAGAAAATATAAACTATTGGATCCCTAAATAAACCTGAGCATTCATCAGGTGTTATGTGCATATTAACTCATCAAAGCAACAGTACACTATCATCAAAGCAGCTTTCCGCATATTTTGATAGGGTTAAAAGGTAAGAATCCTGAAGAATGTGTTTTTCTGCTTTGGAAAGACTTTTAGAGAACCCTTTTTTCATTAATTCTGCGTGGATGAGGAAAGGTTATTGTCTTACTTTCTGTCTTTCATAATTTATATTATGTTTGAGTTTCTATCTGGAATTCTGTCTCACTAATCTCTAAAGAAAATGTGGCAATTAACCTTAAGGGGGAAGGGAAATCTTACTTTCTGAGACTTAAGTGCAAGAAAACCAAATAAACTCTTCCAAATATTGTTAAAAAAAAAAAAAAAAGCAGGTAACAACCTCCATTCTTTAGAAAAACAGGGGCTGAAGCATGCATAATCAGAAAAAAAAAACCCCGTAACATAAACAATCCTGGTGTTTTTTTCAGGAAGGTTAAGAATAACCATGGGCTAAGACTTAGGGGACACTCCATCAAACTAAGAGGTAGCAGTTTAAAACAAACTGGAGAAAATATTTGTTTTCACTCAATGCATAGTCAGGCTGTGGAATCTGTTGCCAGGAGATGTGCACAGGACATAAGCTATTGCTGGATTTAAAAGAGGTTTGGGGTATGGTAAGTTCCTGGAGGAAAAAAGTCATAAACCATGATTAGTCATTAAGGCTTCTGGAAGCCACTGCTTATTCTTGGGAGTGAGCAGCATGAAATGGGTCTATCTTTTGGGATATGCTGGCTACCTGTGACCCAGCTTGGCCACTGTCAAAGATTGGATGCTAGACTCAAGGGACCTGTGATCTGACCCAGCATGGCTCATCTAATCTTATGAGCTTAAGGTTTTCACAAAGTTTGTAAAAGGATACAGGTAATCGTGTAATTGGACTAATTTCCTTCCACCACAAACATGTGAATGCTGAATATATGTTGAAATAATTTTAATCAGCAAAGACTGAGGGCAACAGAGTGCAACAGTAGTTAACAAGTTTTTTGTTTTTTTTTCAACATTAGTCTTAGAGAATTTTGTCTGGCATCACCATGATCGCAGAGGCTTTTTTTTTAAATATGTGTTCTTTGCCCAAGTCATGAAGACGCAATGGCATTACTGCAGATATTCAAGTCTGCCATTCTCAAGCCAGGTACCCCCTTGCCCTACAGTAAGCCGTGTTTCTTGCAAATGTTTCTATACTTAACGGTAAGCTCGGTGCTAACATTTTCTTTCTTTTTTTTTTTTTCCTAGTGCAATTTTTGGGATGACAGCAATATGCTGATTTGTCTTGCAGTTCAGCAGCTGCAATGTGTGGAGGGCTGTCACAGTAAATTTTATTTGTACTCGCTTCCAGACAGGTTGAGGCATAAATATAAACCAACTATTTAGACACTGACAATGAAACGTATCCATAGAAAAGAAGGGTAAAAAGCAGCAGCCCCCCTCCCTCCCTCCCTCCATCACTATGCTCAGTCAGTGCGGAAAACATTGTGCATGCTGCTTAGATGTGTCAAAGTGGAGAACTTGCGGCAGGTGGCTGCAGATTTGGAACTACTGAACCGGGGGAACCCTGAAACCATAGCATCAAACCATTAGCCATTTGGTTTTAGTTCCCAGCCCTATTGCGTTGTGCTATATGCGCTTCCCATCCCAAAATGTTAACTCGGCTAAAGAATTGCAGTGGGATCCATGTCCCCTGTCTATAGCACAGTGCTCATCTTCTTTTGGAGGGGGGAAAAAAGAAACGAACCATAATGCAGCAGCAGCATCTGAACCTTGCAATTGTTGCTGAATACAGCAGAATATGTGACTTGCATATAAAAAGTCGGGGGTGGGGGCAAATCATGACCCGGATACTTCTACAGTAAAAAATCACTACAAGGCAGAATTTGGCACTTTTCAGAATTCTGTGCCTGTTCCCTTGCAGATGTACCCGGTGCACCGCAAAGATAAGTTCTCTGCTGCGAGCTCATTCAGCAGAGAATTGCTTTTCAGCAGGCTAAACAGAAGGCGTCGTGAGCAGGAAGGGAGTACATCGGAATCTAGCAAGATTTATACTATCGCACCATGACTTACCATTGCAGTTACAATCTGTCATAGCGTAGCATCCACGCTGCGATATTTACCCCTCAGGCTCCCCAGTGCAAGCCAGTCCTATACATTCAAATTCTATTCAAGCCCATGCATCGAAAATTCACAAGCTGACAGAGGCAGATGACCACGGCAGCCCCCTAAAAACATTCAATCTTCTTTTCCTTACAATTAAAGAGAAAGGAGAGAAAAAAAAAAAAAGGATCCCGCCTAAACTCCCCTTCTCGCAAACAATATTCCCTACACACTGTTTAGTCAATGCAGAGAAGATGAGAGAATGAAGGAATCTCCCTGCATCACTGAACAGAAACTGCACATGGATCCCCTTTCCCTTCCCTGAAACTTCAGTTAGAAACACAAAATGTTTGTGGGTGGAAAAAAAAAATATGCAATATCCGCCTCAGAGTCGATCATCGGTCTCGAGTCTGTGTTACATGAATTCAAGGATTTGCTTTGCTTTCAGAAAACCGTCGGTCCCCCCTCTTCCCCTTTCTCAGCAGACAATGAACGGCAAATCAAGCTAGTCCAGCTAAAGAGAGTCAAACACCCCCATTCTGCTGGGGCAGAGGCAGCTGGACCAACTGCATTCTCTCATCTCGCCTCATGCACATAAATAAAGACAGGAAAAGCCAATGGGAGCAAGGGTAGGGTGGGCTTATTCTAATCAGCCCTTTAAATCAAACCAGGCTTCCTTGCTTCCACAACAGAAGTGAGAAAAAAAATGCTTTGGCTTGAAATTGAGTGACCATAGATTAGCAGCACTGTTTGAAGGATTGCAAGCATTGTCCATACTGAAATTGCAAGCAAAAGGAGAGACTGGTTTCTATAGCAAAACACATTTTGGGAGTTCTAGTGATTTACTAGCAGTGCACAGGCAATTCAGTTTTGTGTCTGCCAAAGGCGATTTTGTGATAAAACAGACTTGGTTTTTTTTTTTTTGTTTTGTTTTTATAGCGTAGTGATTTTACATGACAACACGTTTTTAAACCACTTCGATGGAAAAAGGGTATGCAACCATCATTGTTCTAATCTGAGCTATGGCTTCAGATGTTTCAGTGGAGTGATTCATAAAGGAATCCATGTTGTTATAGTAATGATAAGAGATCTCTTAGTAATTTCTGGTACTAGTACTTCAGTTTATTGTTAACTGTGCTTCCAGTAAAGGGAAATATGATGCTTAGCTCTAAAACTAGGTATAACAACCTACACAACAATACTAATTAAAAAAAAACAACACTTTTGTTGTAGAGCTGTAATATCTTACCATGCTAACCAGAGTTTCCTGCTGCCAATCTAGCTTTTAACTGTATCTACAGGCTCCTAGGTTTCTTAAGAATTAAGTTATTTTAGAGGTCCAAGTGTTGACAGAAAATTACTTTGAAGGTCTTTCATTATTCTTAACATTAATTTAGAATTATTGGATTATCCCATAAACTACATTAAGGTTCAGTTATTTTCCTATTGACACTTTTAGTTTTGTGCTGCCTCTTTTATATCCCACTAACACCGGGCGATGTGTTGTGCCTGAAATCAAAAGCTACCAGCTCATTTCCCATGCTCCTCCACCCTCAGATAATTGTGGAATTTGTTGAGGAGAGGCCAAAGTTTGGGGCAGACAAGAGAGGTGAGGCAGAAAGTAAGGGAGGCCCACCTGCTGTCTCAGCTGAGGAGGCAGGAGACCCTGACACAATAAGATGTTGCAAGCTAAGTCTAGCCAAGACCACGGGAAGTGAGACAGTAGCAGCAGGTGAGAGGGCAAAAACTGAAGGAGTGTGACGTGCGGCTACATGGAAGTTCCAGTGTTCACTGCACCAAAGCTGAAGAGCCTGAGGATAAAGGAATCTGAGATGCCAGAAGGGTCAGGATCTGAGGAGCTGGTAGACTGTGGTAGAAGAAGCTGAGGAATCAGTAGGTGATTGAAAAAGAAGAGGCCTGAGGCCTTGCTCATAGAGGCTTCTAAACGTGAATCACGGTCTGAGAGGTGCACAGACAGCGAGGAACGAGGGAAATCTGCAGTGCCTGAGCTGACAAGTAAGTACAGGGGAGAGGGAAACATATTTTCCCTGATGTCACCTGTATTGCAAAATGAAACAAAGCAAATCTGCATATTCTTGCTGCTGAAGGTTTGGCACAGGTTAGGTAGCTGGCAAAACAAAGAAACACAGAGAAATAGAAACATAAAACACAAACAATATAATAAAGATAATTTACGATTAAGAAAAAAAAAGAAAGTTCTTTTTAAGTACTAAAAAGCAGGCTTGAGAGATTTACCTTCTGCTCCAAACTAACACTAACCAAATATACAAGAAAAAAAAACAAAAAAACCCACGAGGAACTGCATGAAGTATCAGATTTTGGACAGAGCATGATTCGCTATGGGATGAATTTTCAAAACTTTATTGATGTAAAAATGAGCCTATACACACATAAGCAGCCTCTATTTGTGCATTCGATACTTTGTAAAAGTAAAAAAATGCATGTATTTTTACAATTACATCAGCAAATATATGAACATAAAAAGAGGCAGTGTAGAGGCATTCCAGGGTGGGACCAATACTTACGTGTGTAAGTTGATATTTTAAAATACACACACGTGCATTTGCCAAATTGCTCACATATTTTTACACCTTCCAATTATCTGATTAAGTGATAAATGTCTTTATCTGGCAACCTATGCAGATATATATGCTTACCCTTGGCATAGACTCGGGTGGGCCTGGGTGGGCCATAGCCCACCCATTTTGAGCTCAGACCTACCCACTTTGTTTCGCCTGGTGGCCCGAGAAGAGAGGCCCTGTCGCAGGGCCCCCGTGAATAGGTTCGGCACTGCCAGCCAGACATGCCGAAGTGTTCCGCGAGGCTGCCAGTGGTTTCCACCTTACCAGCAAATTTGATGACAAAAAGGCCTGGGAGGTTGTGGGTATCCCGTCCCTCCAGCGGTCAAAGAAATAAGAGTCCCAAGAGGCTGCCGGTGGATCCCATCCCACCGGCAGCTGAGAAGAAAATACTTCCTGGAGAGAGCCCATTTGCTTACTCCACCAGGTGTGACGGCGCTACAGAAATCAGAATTCTTGTGGCTAGCGTGTGCTCTATGCTGATCTCGCGATGCACAAGATCCGCAAAGAGGACATGCTAGCCACAAGAGTTTTGTATAGCTCAGATGCCGGCATATGAGAAGGAGCAGCAGAACGGGCTTCCCCTTCTGATCCTGATGGGGAGACTCCCTGGGTGTGTTTGTGTGAATGGAAACCTGCCTGTGGTGTGTGTGTGTGTAAACGGGAGTCTGGCAGGGTGTATGGGGCAGATTTTCAAAGGGGTACGTGCGTAAGATACACATGTACCCCCCGAAAACTGCCCCAATGTCCCCCTGCGCGCGCCGAGCCTATGTTGAATAGGCTCGGCGGCGTGTGCAAGCCCCGGGACCCACGTAAGTCCCGGAGCTTTCCTGTGGGGCGTGTTGTGGGCATGTCAGGGGGCGTGCCGTGACGACGTGTCATCCGGGGGCGGGGCCTCGGGCGTGGTTCCAGCCCGGGGCGTTTTGGAGCGTGGCCAATGCCTCCGAAACTGCTCCCGGGCCAGGGAATCGTGCGCCGGCGGCCGGCCCAGCGCGCACAAGTTACGCCTGCCTGGGCTGGGGGGGGTGGGTTAGGTATGGGAAGGGAGGGGAAGGTGCTGGGGGGTGGAAGGAAAGTCCCCTCCAAGGCCGCTCCGATATCGGAGCGGCCTCGGAGGGAACGGAGGCAGGCTGCGCAGCTCGGCGTGTGCAGGCTGCTGATTTTGCGCAGCCTTGCGCGCACCCACCCCGGATTTTAAAAGATACGCGCAGCTACGCGCGTATCTATTAAAATCCGGTGTACTTTTGTTTGCGCCGGTCGCACGAACAAAAGTACGTGCGGGTGCAGTTTTTTAAAATCTACCCCTATGTGTGAATGGGAGTCTGCCATAGTGTAGGAATGTTGGTGTGAAAGGGATCCTGCCTGTGTGTGTGTTTGTGTACGAATGGAAGCCTGTAGTGGAGTAGGGTTAGTAATGAATGGGATGTTTCCTGAGGGGGAGGTGTGAATGGGAGCCTGCCTGGGGGGGTGTATGTGTGTGTCTATGAGAGACAATATTTGGGAGTGGAGAAGCTGTGTGTGTGAGTGTGTGAGGGAGAGTGGACATGTGGGTATGTGACTGTGTGCAAGAGAGAGCAAGAGCATGTATGTTTGAAAGAGAGAGCATTTGGGAGTGAGACCCTGCGTGTGTGAGGAAGCATATGTGTGTTGAAGTGGCAGCAAGCTTGTAAGTGTGAGATCCTAATTGTGTGAGCCTGCATGTGAGATAGAGCATGTGCGAGCCTGTGTGCTTGTGTGGGAATGTGAACCTGTGTGTGTCTGTGAAGGGGAATGGGAGCCTGTGAGTGAAAGACAGTAATTGAGATTGAGAGTGTGTGTGTGTGTGTGTGTGTGTGAGTGTGTGTGTGGGTGAGGGGGGGATATTTATTTATTTATTTATTTAAACTCTATTCTATACCGTCATTCAGTATATTACCGTCACAATGGTTTACATAGAGGCACATATAGTAAATTGTACATGTTTCTGTTCCTAATATTCGGGTGGTGCCTTATAAGTTCGGTAACATAGGGCTTCATTTTCCAATATCGCAGTGGTAACGCATGAGGGGGCGTGTCCCATGCAAATAAGGCATTTTTCGTGCAGCGGGGAAACCGCGTCACGCGATGTTTTCGCCATTTGCGGAAATGGATTCGCAAATCATCGTGCACCGCGATAAAACAACCAATGAATCTTCACAGTACATGAAAGTGTCTGAACAGCCTATTTCCACTCTTAGGTGCTGCAAGCAACAGGTTATATGAAACTGAGCAATTGTCTCACACCTCTGGGGGAGGGGGAGGGGGAGAGAGAGAGCGAGAGAATGCCTCACGATAGTGCCTATGCCCTAGACAGGTATTTGTATCCCTATGGGGGGCCACCTAGTAACTCGAGGTGGGGATTAGGTATGAGCGTAGGGGGTTGGGGGCCACTTTCACATTCAACATGAGACGTACGGAAAGAACAGTGGTCTCTAGTGAAGATATGCTGGCTGTCGGAGTGAGGAAACTCACTCCAAGAAGAGATTTGGGCAACGTTCTCTCAAACTAGCTTGTTGTTGCCCAGGTAGAGTGTCCATCAAGCTAGGTTGAGAGAACATTGCCCAAATCTCTTCTTGGAGTGAGTTTCCTCCCCCCTCCCCCTCCCCCTCTCCCTCTCCATTCGGAATTGTTGTGGACTGTGGTAACGCAAATGAAAGTGTTGTAGCTAGGAGCTGTGCTAACACTGTGGCTGTTTTGTGGCACATGATAACTGTTTCCTGTTTTACATATACTCCGCCCCCTGAATATAAAATTACGAATTTGCATTCGCAAATCTCGTTAACGGCTGTTAGCGCAAATTTATCTCCCGCGATAACACCTTGGAAAATGACCCCCATAGTTTCATAATAAAGGCTATATGTTCAGTTGTTTAATCTGTCTTGTGATTACAATAAAATACTTATTTATACATTTCAATTAAGGGTGTAGTAAACAAACCATGACGTACATACATATACTGTGCTAGTGCTGTATAAAGATTTTGTGTGTACAGCTTTCAGCGTTTCTCTCTTTCTCGCTCTCCTTGTGAAAAGGCTTCTCTAAAGAGCCATGTTTTTAAGCTCTTTTTGAAAGTCTTGAAGTCTCTCTGTAATCTTACCTCTGTGGGCATATGTGGGATATGAACTTGCTTGTGAGAGAGAGCAAATGAAAGTGGGAGCCTGAATGAGAGAGAATGTGTGGAAGTGGGAGCCTTTGTGTATGTATGAGAGAGCATGCAAGAGTGGGAGCCTGTGAGAGAGAAAGCAAGTATATGAGAGAGCACATGTGAGGGATCTTCTGTGTGTGTATGTGAAGGATGAAGGAAAGAAGATGAGGAGAGAGAAGAAATAGAAATAATAAAATAGATCCTGAAAAAAGAATTAGTAAAAAACAGACAAGGGGAACAAAGACACTGAGACCAACTGATTAGAAAATAAGATCAGACAACAAAGGTAAAAAATATATATATATTTTGACTTTCAGGATTGAAATATGCCATCTTTGGGAATGCATTTCTTATATATTTGCGTTGTGCTGTTTCTTCAGTTCACAGAGTATGGCTGCTGCTTTTATGTGCAAAACGTTTTGAAAACTCACTCCATAAGCTGAATTTTCAAAAGGTTTTAAGCACAGAAATGGAATTTGCATGTGCAAATGGCTTTTGAAAATTGCTACAATACATGCTAATTTTATGCCCATAACTCCTTAGTAAATAAGGCTCTTAATAAGTGCCAATTTTGTCAAGATGGGAGAGTTCCTTGTGCCTAGACAGGGGGAGGATCTAGGAAAAATATCAAAACCATGGTTAAAACTAAAACATATGAACATAGTAGATGACAGCAAAAAAGGAAAATTGGCCCATCCAATCTGTCCAGAAACATATATAAATACAGTTTTAAGCATGTAAACGATGTAAAAAATCAGGCCCTAAGCATTTATATCCCAAGAATTTGAATGGAGAATAAAATTAGGAAAAGGACTCCATATTTATTTTCACAGTTTATCTAGTGAGGCTTCCTAATCTATCGAGGAATATGGGAGGGAATCTGAGAGATAGATCAAGGTATTGAAGCACACTATTTTGAATTTTTTATGGAAAGTATCTGAAAGATACTTGTACCCAGTGTCATATTTCTACAATAAAATTGTGATGGAACATCAGCTTTGTCTGCAACTTTTTTTATTGGCACTCAGTACAGAGACAGATAGCTAATGCCCAGGGCCAAGCATGATTATCCTTATCCTCTTACAGAGGACCATTCCACCAGAGAACTGAAAGAAAGACATTAGCCTCAACGCTGAGTCTACACTATAACTCACTAAGGAGATACCTAAGTATGGGGGTTGCACATGTACAGGAATGGAGGGAAAGGGGAGATAAGACAGAGACATATACATCCAAGGAATAAATACACAGGAGGCAGGACTCTTTCAATGGAAAGGAGGCTCTGGAATGAGGGGTCATGGGATGAGGGTAAAAAGATGCAAGGGAGCAGACTCAGCAATAATCAATGGAAATATTTCTTTACAAAACTGAACATGGATGCATGCAATAGGCTCTCTATGGAGGTAGGGAAGATGAGGACATACCAGATAGGCATGTGCAGAGGCAAAACATTTTTATGGTTCATTTATTTGTTTCATAGATTGCAGTATTCATTGATTCATTTCAAATGAAAAAAAATCATTTATTCATTTTATTCATGCATCCTTTTTTCCCCCACTATAGTCAATGGATATTATAGACTGACTGCTCGAGTAGCAATCTGTATGGAGAAGATACTTGGTGGGAGGAGCAGTCAGATAGTAGGAGCAATCTGAAGAGAAAGCTCTGTGTAGCAGGCTTCTGAAGAGGGAGGAGTCAGCAATCTTGTAGTGTCTCAGATATCGTCTTACAAAGGTGCAGCAATCTGTAATGAATCTGACATAGTTGTGGTGGATCCCTAGGCAGATAGCAGATGACCACACTCTTGGGAGGATACCCCAAGAGGGACAACCGGCTAGGCTGGAGTATGGCGACAGACACACATTAGTTCTTTTATTAGACAGGTATTTAGAAACCACCAGAGGTGGCAATAGTGAGCTGATATGCCCGGCAGGGCTGTAGACCCTCAGGTACTGGAACAACGATCCCAGGATGGCTGAGCTGTTGAGAAACTGTAGAAAGTGAGTAGGCAGAGTAGGCAGAGTTCATGAACAGAACTAGATGACAAAACTTACATAAGGTCTCATGTAAGCTCAGAAGCTGGAAAGGATTAGGCCCTCGAGGAGCAAGTACCTGGTTCCAGGGAAACTCTGAGAGAGCGATGGTAATTCACATTTGTTTGTAGAAGTGATAGCTTCCAGGCAGAGTGTTCAGGAACATGGGCCCTTCAGGAGCGAGTACCGGTTCCTATCTGTAATCTGAAAATAAAGAAAAGAGCGAGGCCCCCGAGGAGCGGGTACCTCTGGTAAGTCCAAGGAGGCAGAGTAGCTTGGGAGTAAAGCCGAAGCAATCCCCTTGCTAACTCAATTTGTTAGCGTTTTCAAAGACCATTAAATATTGGAAGCAGATGACTTCATCTCAGGGGGACGCCCCTGAGGTTCGCGTCCTTGCTGGTACAAGAGTCGGGACACATGCATGCGCCCTAGGCATCAGTACAAGATGGCGGAGTTGCAGCGTTGAGCCGGTCCAGGTACACCGGAGGGAGACGGCATGGAGATGCCATGGTAGCCAGCCATCCATCAGACACAGAGGGAGACCCCACAGAGGTAAAGAGGGTGGAGTGAGGGCGTCGAGCAGCAATGGACGCAACAGTACCCCCCTTCAAAGGGCAATCTCCTCTTCGAGTACCAGGCTTAGGTTTGAAAGGATGCACGAGGTGGAACTGATGAAGCATCTCTTTGTCCAAATATTGGTCTGAGGCTCCCAAGTGATTAAATTGGGGCCGAAGCCTTCCCAAATCAGAAGGTATTCAAAAGTCTTGCCTCTGTTATGAACATCCAGAATCTCTTTGATGTTGATTTCTAATTCGTCTTCTGCAACGATAACAGATGGATTTTGAGATATGGAAGAATCTTGCAGAGTGTTATAGATGATAGCAGCAATGGATGGGGCTGCTGTGGACATCACTGAAGGTTTCAGTGGAAGTGGTGATGATGGTGTACGTCCAAAATTCATTTCTATTATATGACTCTCCAGTAGAGTTGCTGGATGAGAGATGAAGTAGAATTCAGCAGAAATAAGTAAGAAGAATAAGAACATGCCATACTGGGTCAGACCAAGGGTCCATCAAGCCCAGCATCCTGTTTCCAATAGTGGCCAATCCAGGCCATAAGAACCTGGCAAGTACCCAAAAACTAAGTCTATTCCATCTTACCATTGCTAGAAATAGCAGTGGCTATTTTCTAAGTCAACTTAATTAATAGCAGGTAATGGACTTCTCCTCCAAGAACTTATCCAATCCTTTTTAAACACAGCTATACTAACTGCACTAATCACATCCTCTGGCAACAAATTCCACAGTTTAATTGTGCATTGAGTAAAAAAGAACTTTCTCTGATTAGTTTTAAGTGTGCCACATGCTAACTTCATGGCGTGCCCCCTAGTCTTTCTATTATCCGAAAGAGTAAATAACCGATTCACATCTACCCATTCTAGACCTCTCATGGACGTCACTGAGGCTTCAGCGGAAGCGGTGATGTTGGTGTATGTCCAAAATCCACTTCTATAGATGACTCTCCATTAAGTTGCTGGATGAGAGATGAAGTAGAATTCAGCAATAATGAGTAGCTGCTCTGGACGTCACTGAGGCTTCAGCAGAAGGAGCGATGTTGGTGTGCGTCCAAATCTACTTCTAAAGATGATGGCATCACCAGCGGAACAAACTAGCTGGTTGCCAGAGATATCTTCTTCGGATCTATATGTGCTGTGGCTCATCAAACACATCCTCCGAAATTGCTTCCTCGGTGAGAACTGAGGAGGATACACTCATCCTTCTGGTGGCACCGAATTCTTAGACCCATGGCACTATACAAGCCCCATGTGGAGGAAGTACACCAACTGCCTCTTCGGAGAAAACTTCTCTAAAGGATGCATCTTGGGGCGGCAGACCTGGCCTCGCTAGAGTTGTAAACATACATAAGATAGATGAGATCTCTTTAAGGCAACTCCTAAACACTCTGGGCCCCATCGTGAGAGATCCAGGGATGCCCAGTCAATTGGGTTTGGTGCATCAGCAGCCAGGGTAACCCCAGGACTATAGGGTGCATAGCCTTTTCCAGTACACAGAAGGAGATTGTTTCCATATGGAACGTGACAGATATCTCTAGGTTTATAATCCGTGAATGCAGATAAATATTGTATCTTCTTCAGATCTATAATGTGCTGTGGTACAACAGGCACATCTTCTGAGTGTACGAGCGTGACAGCGCGTTTGCTCTGGTGTCTCGATCTCTAGATCGGTGTGCGAAGCAAAGATACACAAAGTTCTTGAGATGTATGACCCCATTTGGGGTCCCGACCCACAGTATGGGAAGCCCTGCCTTATTTGCATTAATTTGCATACATTTCAGATCATCCACCTTGATCTCATGGTATCAGGCCTATTGTAACATGCTTTGTTTGTGGGCTTGGCCCTCAAAAAGCCATGAATAAATTAAATTACTATTACAAAATGGTAATCTTCCCAGACAAACACAGGATGAACTGCCAGAACTGAAACAGTAACAATCTTACTCATAAAAAGGCAACACTGCAAATATTACACCAGACCCTAAAACACCAATACACTTCCTATTATGGAAAAAGAACAAACTAAGCTGCAATAGATTCCTACACAGGACCTACATGCTAGCATGCTAGTTACCTCACCTTAGTCACACATGCAGGGTCAGACACTTGCCAAAAACAGAATAAAGAGACCATAGTATAAATAAAAACATATGATAAGAACTGAACTGGAAAAGCAACACTAAAGGCAGTGCAATAATAGAAAAAACATAAACATCACAATTTCTCATAAAATAACTATTACATCAAGAAATATAAAACATCAATTGTAATAGTAAAACCATAGTAATAAATAGAGTAAATAATTCAAAGCATCTGATGAACAGAACCTCTAATATTTAAAAGCTATTTCAAACTTAAAAACTTTATAAAATTTCCCAATAACCAATAAAATATTTTAAAACAGCGAACTAATTAAATAACACCCAATATTTAAGGATTTAAAAAACTCCAACTCTCTATACTTGGAAACTTTTGATTTTCAATCATTCTGAGATTGTCATGGATTACTGGGGACTGGAGGGAGGTGAGGGGGATGCATAAACTTTCTTCTCTCATATACACACATATTTATTCTCTCATACTCACATTCCCTTTCTCTCAGTAGATGCACTGCCATATAGACTTGTTGTATCACAGTTGGTCATCCTAGCCCTCACAGGCTTCCTCTGTCCTTCTCTCAAACACACACCCTTACACAGGCTCCCTCTCTCTCGCACATGCACATGTACCCTCAGATAGACCATCTCTTTCTGGCAAAACACACTCACACAGACTCCTTTCTTTTGCACACTCATAGATCTCTGCACATAGAATCTCTCTCTCACTCATACACACCCCCTCACATGGGTTCCCTCTCACACAAAAAACACACACCCTCACAAAATCCCTCGCTCACACACCCCACTCAGGCACAAAGGCTCTAAATCACACACACACTCCTGTCACTGTGCCTGTCATTTGGCGCACACGAACACACACACACTCACAGGCTGCGTTGAGTCATTAGCTGCTTACTGCTCCTCGGCTGCGGCCCACCAGCGCCTTCCTCATCTTCAGCTGTGAGTGGGATGGGCTCCGCTCATGGCCCACTGGGACCTCCTTCCTATGCTTAGGAACTTTTGATTTCCAGTCACCCTGAGATTGTCATAGATTAGTGGAGAAGAGGGAGAGTGCACACTTTATCCTCTCTCATATACACAAACTCCTTAACATAAGTATTCATTCTCTCTCTCATACATTGACTCTCATGCACACTCCTCCTCTCTCACACACACAAAAACACACTGGCTCTCTCTCTACTCCCTCACACACATGCACTAGCTTTGTTCCCCCTCCCTACCCACACACACACACGCTCTCTTCTCCCTCCTCACCCACACACAAGTTCTCACTCTCACAGGCTTCCCCCCCCCTCACAGACACAGGCTTTTTCACACTCACTGGGCTCTCCCCTCCCAGACAAACTGTTGCGACCGTGGCTGCCTGACATCTCCACTCCGCCCACCTTACCTCTTTTGTGACTCCCTCTTTGGTTGATGGAAGTTTGGCTGCCGCGGCGTCATCTTGCCGTTCTCCTCCGGCGTCCCCGGACCGGCTAGACGCTGCCTTCGCCATGTTCTCTTGAAGGCTAAGGGCACGCGCGCAGCGCGGCCCCGACTCAAATACCAGCTGTGGCGCGAACCTCAGGGGCATCCCCCTGAGATGACGTCATCCTCACCAGATACTTAAGGTCTTTCGTTTTGCTAGCTATTCGAATTAGCAAAGGTTATCCTTACCTAGCTTCCTCCAGATATTGTTGCGGATGGGATTCGCTCTCCGCATACCTTGCTACTCTGCCTCCTCGGACTTTACCAGGGGTACCCACTCCTCGGGGGCCTCACTCTCTTACTTTTCAGGTCGCAGTCTGGAACCGGTACTTGCTCCTCGAGGGCCCACGTTCCCGGACCTGCTACCGAATACAACTTCTGCCAGGAAGTCACCATCTCTCTCTCACAGCTTTCCCTGGAACCAGGTACTCGCTCCTCGAGGGCCTACTTCATTCCAGCCCCTGGGCTGCTTCAAGAGACTATTGTGTGAGTGTTACCATCAAGGTTCTGTTCCTGAACTCTGCATACCCTGCCTACTCACTATATTCAGTTTCTCTACAGCTCAGCCATCCTGGGATCGCTGTTCTAGTGCCTAAGGGACTACAGCCCAGCCGGCTCTTCCAGCTCACTACTGCCACCTCTGGTGGTTCACTATACAGTTTAATAAAAGAACTAGTGTGTGTCTGTCTCCCAACTCTGAGCCTGACCGGTGGCCCCTCTCGGGATCTTCCCCCGTGGGCGTGGTCATCTGCCACCGGCACAAGGATCCACCCACAATTATCACAAATAATAGCACAAACACACTAGTTCTCCCATCCTCACACTCACTGGCTCTCCCTCACATATACACCCACCCACAGACTCTCAAACACTCACTGACTCTCCTTCCCTCACATACACACACACAGGCTGCTCTCCCCTCACCCCACTCAACAAGCTCTCTCAAATTCTAGGGCTCCTCTTCCATGGGTGAGAAGGAAGATGCTGAAGGCCCCACCCCCTTCTCTGCTCATACATTTGCCCGACAAATGTATGAGCAGAGAAGGTGAATATCCTGCTAGCTCTCTACTTATGAGATGTATTGTCTTCTGCCAGCAAAGCCTGAGCTCCCTGCCAGTTTGCTGCTCCTGGGGCTCAACTTTTTTTGCCGGCAAGGCCTGGGTTCCCTGCCGGCCCGCTGCTCCTGGTGGGAACCTGTTTTCTTCGACTGGCAGGGCTTGGGCTCCTGTCGGCCTGCTACTCCTGAGGCACTTCCTGCCTCAGGAGTATCTGGGTAACATGAGTCATGAATACCATCCCTACTGACAAGGTCGGCACAGAACAGGTCTTCAGCCGCAAACAGGATGGCCTCCATTCGCGGCCCCACTGGGGCCTCCTCCATCTTCAGTCGTGAACGCGATGGACTCCATTTGCAGCATACTGGGGCCTCTCTCATCTTCAGCTGTGAGCGGGATGGGCTCCATTCACTGCTCACTGGGGCCTCCTCTGTCTTCATCCACGAACAGAATGGGTTCTGTTTGCGGCCACCGGGCATCTTAAAATCGTGTTCGGTGGTGCAGGCTTCTCTCCTCTCTCTTTTGCAGCTGCAGCAGCTGCAAAAATAGTAAGCAGGCAGCTGATTGGAAGGTAGTCAGAGATAGACCATGCTTTGCTCGATTGGGCTTTACAGTATCCGGTTACCGTTTGTAACCAGACACTGTACAACAGGCTGCAAAACCGGGCTGTCCGGTCCAAAGCCAGGCAGTTGGTCACCCTCAGGAGTAATATAAGGAAGTACTTCCTCACAGAAAACATGATCCAGATTTGAGGTAGTGTGTATAGCACAAGCAGTGGATTTCTGGAAAGAAAAAGTTCACATAAAGCTAAAGATTGAATTTGATTTGCCAGGGAAATGGATAGACTTGGGTGCCTAGCAATCTTTATCTGCTATTCATTTTTATATGAGAAACATCTTCAAAACAACACCAACAAAAAAAATCCATGAGAAACCAAACTGAAAACAAGCCTTTAAAAGGCTTCATGTATGTGCACTTCAATAAAAACATAATTTTAACCAAATGTAAGAGGAACCAAAGAAATAAAATAAATGATAAAGCAACACTTCACAGCCAGGGGTTCAGGAAATGGATGGCTTCTCAATTGAGGATCTGTTTCTTGCACCAGACTGCAGGTGTTTGTTTTTTTTTACTTTTTTTTTAACTTTTTTTTTTTTTTATTAAATTACTTTAGTTTTTCCTCCTACTTAATATTGCAACTATATTAAGTAGGAAGCAGTACAGAAAAACAGTTTTTAATGCTTTTCTGTACAGGTTTAAGGAGCACTCAGCTATTTGCATTAATTTCTGATTGCTAAATGTGTGTCCTAGATGCACATTTTTTTTATATAGGGAATGAATAGCTAATAGCCTCATTCACATGCATTAGCATGTGATGAGCGCTATTAGATTCACTCTGCGTTGGACGCGGGTTGTAGAAGCCCTAATTCCCTTATTGCATATGGGGATTAGTTAGTTAGCACCTCTGCAACCCACTTCCAACTGCAGGTTATCAGTGCTCTCAGTTGAGCGCACTGTATTGCATTGGCCTCTAAGCATCAGGCCATTTTCTCCCCATCTGATACAATCATATCTCTGAGACACCCCTTGTAGGGATGTGAATCGTGTCCTCGATCGTCTTAACGATCGATTTCGGCTGGGAGGGGGAGGGAATCGTATTGTTGCCGTTTGGGGGGGTAAAATATCGTGAAAAATCGTGAAAAATCGTGAAAAATCAAAAAAACGTAAAATCGCAAAACCGGCACATTAAAACCCCCTAAAACCCACCCCCGACCCTTTAAATTAAATCCCCCACCCTCCTGAACCCCCCCCCCCAAATGACTTAAATAACCTGCGGGTCCAGCGGCGGTCCGGAACGGCAGCGGTCCGGAACGGGCTCCTGCTACTGAATCTTGTTGTCTTCAGCCGGTGCCATTTTCCAAAATGGCGCCGAAAAATGGCGGCGGCCATAGACGAACACGATTGGACGGCAGGAGGTCCTTCCGGACCCCCGCTGGACTTTTGGCAAGTCTTGTGGGGGTCAGGAGGCCCCCCCCAAGCTGGCCAAAAGTTCCTGGAGGTCCAGCGGGGGTCAGGGAGCGATTTCCCGCCGCGAATCGTTTTCGTACGGAAAATGGCGCCGGCAGGAGATCGACTGCAGGAGGTCGTTCAGCGAGGCGCCGGAACCCTCGCTGAACGACCTCCTGCAGTCGATCTCCTGCCGGTGCCATTTTCCGTACGAAAACGATTCGCGGCGGGAAATCGCTCCCTGACCCCCGCTGGACCTACAGGAACTTTTGGCCAGCTTGGGGGGGGCCTCCTGACCCCCACAAGACTTGCCAAAAGTCCAGCGGGGGTCCGGAAGGACCTCCTGCCGTCCAATCGTGTTCGTCTATGGCCGCCGCCATTTTTCGGCGCCATTTTGGAAAATGGCACCGGCTGAAGACAACAAGATTCAGTAGCAGGAGCCCGTTCCGGACCGCTGCCGTTCCGGACCGCCGCTGGACCCGCAGGTTATTTAAGTCATTGGGGGGGGGGGTTCGGGAGGGTGGGGGATTTAATTTAAAGGGTCGGGGGTGGGTTTTAGGGGGTTTTAGTGTGCCGGCTCACGATTCTAACGATTTATAACGATAAATCGTTAGAATCTCTATTGTATTGTGTTCCATAACGGTTTAAGACGATATTAAAATTATCGGACGATAATTTTAATCGTCCTAAAACGATTCACATCCCTAACCCCTTGTAAAGTGTGAAAGCTCAGGATTGCTTGTGCCATAGGCAGTATGTGTAAAATGGATGCACACACATTGCTGCTCTAGAGTAGACATAGGTGAGTAAGAGATGGAACTACAAGGACAAGAATACCCCCAGACACAGATTTAGACAGAGGCTAATACAGCATGTCATTCACCCCGATGCACACAGTCACACATACCTGTTGGCCCCTAGTTGCATACAGACTACCTCCTGCCCTTTGTGCACCTACACATGGCTAATGTGTATGTTCCTAGTCTGTTCATAATCAGCCATCATTGATGTCTCTGGCAGCTTGGTCCCTAACTGCTAATGAGGAAGTCAGAGTCCTAACTACTCATAGAGGATTATTGACATCTGCCAGCATGACACATCTGTGAGAAGCATATACGATAAGCACTTTGTCAAAAGTACTAATATGGAATCCTTAAGCCCTGAAGTGGTACTAAATGCTTGTCTTGCAAGGGACCAATAAGCCATCATGCCAACTACATGAGACCTCTGGGAGCAATATGCCCATACATTCAGCATTGTGGCAGATTTCAGAATGAGGCAGGATGTAGGATCCTGAGGTCATCAATTGACAACACTTTCTCTAGCCTTTATGCTATACACAGAGCTGATGATTGAGGGTCTGTCAGCATACCTACCTTGATGACCAAAAACTGTAAAAGTGTCAAACACCACATGAGACACAGCCTATAGGACAACAACTCTTCCACCCTGGCCACAAGCCATGACAGAGAGGTATTCGGTTTCCCAGTATCACTAATCTTTAACAAATGAAGGGAACACCACTACAAACTTAACTAAATTTCCAGATCTCTATAACTACCATAACCATACCTTATTGAAGGCAAGCGATATGATCGAGTGGTTATGGTGCTTATTTAGAGATCTGGTAATTTAGTTAAGTTTGTAATGGTGTACATGTGTGCCTTTGTTTCTGAATAGACACACGAGAAGCAGATAGTAAACAGCCGTGTGGAGCTTGTTAATTGAGAGCCGTGGAGATCATGTGCAAGAGATTGTGAGAAGCTTCATTTGGGGATAAGATTTATAAGTAAGATTATTATTTATTTATTTATTTATTTTTTAATTTTTATATACCGGAATTCCTGTATGCAATACAAATCAATCCGGTTTACATGTAACGAGAAGGTTGCCCTGGTCTGGGAGGTTAGACCGGGGTTTTTTTTACATAGAACATTGAAACAATAACAATCAACCATTGAACATTATTACAAGGAACATAGAAAGTAATAATAATATTTAACCAAATAACAAATAACAAATAACCTTATTCGTGTATTGAAAAGTATGTGTGTGTTCACCTTTTTTCAAAAGATGAAAAAGATGGGTAATATATTGATTAAGATGATGGAAATGGTGTTATAAATAACATTAAGTGATTATTATATATCATTGTAGGGTTTCCGTAATGTAGTGGTGGTGGTCTTGCACAGGTATTAACAATGCTGGGATAAGTAGGTGTGTACAGTTGTGGGATTGAGGAAGACATATTAACACATTGCTGGTTTATTGTTTTTAATGGTGTTTTTTTGTCTATTGAGGTATTTTTGGAAGTTGGAGAAATCAGTTCAGAGATGAATTCAGAGTTCAGATTATCACCTGAGGAAGCATATGTGAAATAGGGAACCTTCTAGGGAGTGATGTTAAAAGGGTTCTAGCAAGTCTGAAGGAGTGATAAAGGCTCTAACTACTGAGAAGATAATTTTTGGAATTAACTCATCTGAATGAGGAAGACTTGAATGATATCTGGGCAAGTCAAAAGATATAGGAATTGATAACAATACTGATTCTCATGCAATAAATAATGTGGGTTATGGGATTTTTAACTGGGGTTGTGAGTGAATGTGATGGATGAGAGTTTTTAGTAATGTATTTGGGTAATGCTGGCATGTCCATGGTGTGATTAACTGTGATAAAACTTTTGTGAAAATATGATGTGATGTTAATGATACATGTAAAAACAATTTTCTATTTTTGATAATGTTGGAATTTAATTAATAAAGCCTGAAAAAATTAAATGAGATTGGGTGGTGAAGGATTATAATAGAATGTGTTGTAAAATTTAATATATAGTGATGATGTTCCAGTCATTTGTTAAAGATTTAAAAAAAACACAAGCCATGACAGGCATATGGACTAGCAAGGGTCTCCAACCATAAAACACCTGCAAGGTATTTATTTATTTTATTTTATTTAAAGCTTTTCTATACCGACATTCATGATGCAATCATATCATGCCGGTTTACAGATAACAGGGGGTGCAATAACCGAGAACTATTAACCAGTGCCGAGGAAGTAAAAAGTTACAATATTTTATTTATTTATTTATTTATTTATTTGTATTTTTCTATACCGGCATTCACGGAGTTCGTATCATGTTGGTTTACATAAAACAAGGGGTGAGAAATACATTATAACGTAAATAACTAATAACATAAGAGTATACATTAAAAAGTAAAACAAGTGCATGGAAGAAAAAAGATACAATAAAACGGGGGTCATTCTAACTGGGATTAGAGTTAGAGGAAAGATAAAAAGTTTAACGAGAAGTTAAATTTTTTAACGAGAAGTTAAAATATAACAAGGTAGTTAACAAGGTAACAAGTTAAAATATAACAAGGTAGTTAAAATATAACAAGGTAGTTTAACGAGAAGTTAAAATATAACAAGGTAGTTGAACCTGGGGGCAGAAGGAGACAGGAATAGACAAGAATTATATAAACTTTACAGAGCTAGATTATTTACATTGTGCAGTAATGTCTCTTTTAGGATACTATTTACATAGTGCAGTAGGGTATCTCGATTGTGCATTAAGGTCTCTCAGTGGATGTTGCTGTAGGGTCACTCCCTGTCGTAGGATCCCTTCCCTGGCTATTAGACTCTGGAAAGGCTTGTTTAAATAGCCAGGTCTTAAGCCTTTTTCTAAATGTTAGTAGGCAAGGTTCAAGTCTGAGATCTGGTGGTAAGGAGTTCCAAAGAGCGGGGCCCGCAGTAGAAAAGACCCGGTCTCTGAATGTTATATGGTGTGTAGTTTTAGTTGGGGGGAACAGTTAGCGAACCTTTGTATGCTTCTCTAATTGGTCTGGATGATGTGTGTAGTCTGAGGGGGATTTGGAGGTTGAGAGGGGCTTGGGAGTGGATTGATTTATGTATGATGGTGAAGGACTTGTGTAGGATTCTGTAGTGTATTGGCAGCCAGTGTAGATTAATTAGAATGGGAGAGATGTGGTCTCTTCTTCTGGAATTAGATAGGATTCTGGCTGCCGCATTCTGGAGCATCTGAAGTGGTTTGATAGATGTGGACGGGAGACCTAGCAAGATAGAGTTGCAGTAATCTATCTTGGAGAATATTACGGATTGTAGGACTGTTCTGAAGTCATGCAGGTGTAGGAGTGGTTTCATTCTTTTGATTACCTGTAGCTTGTAGAAGCAGTTCTTGGTTGTATTGTTAATAAATGATTTTAGATTCAAGTGTTTGTCTATTAC
Organism: Rhinatrema bivittatum; assembly: GCF_901001135.1. NCBI lineage: Eukaryota > Metazoa > Chordata > Amphibia > Gymnophiona > Rhinatrematidae > Rhinatrema > Rhinatrema bivittatum. The sequence continues at coordinate 75,373,596 of NC_042616.1, forward strand.
TACCCCAAGGTCTCTTGCTTGTGTAACCATTGTGTTGGTTGGGGCAATTTGTGGGGAGTTGCTGTTGTCGGGGGTGATGAGGAGGAGTTCCGTTTTGGCCGAGTTTAGAATCAGGTTTAGGTTTGCGAGGAGTCCGTTGATTTCTTGGTGGTAGTTTTCCCAGTATTTGATAGTTTTTGTGATGGATCCTTTGATGGGTATCAGAATTTGAACGTCGTCAGCGTATAAGAAATGTTTTAGTTGCAGGTTAGTTAACAGTTGGCATAGAGGTAGAAGATATATATTGAATAGTGTTGGGGATAGTGAGGAGCCTTGAGGAACTCCTTGTGAGGAGTTGTAGCGTGGTGATTCTTTATTATTGATTTTGACTTTGTAGCCTCTGTTAAAAAGGAATGTTTTGAACCATGTGTGAGCAGAGCCTGTTATTCCTATGTCCGAGAGGCGGTTGAGGAGGGTGGTATGATTGACAGTGTCGAACACTGCCGACAGGTCCAGTAGAATTAGTAGGAAAGATTGTCCTTTGTCCAAGCCCATGATGAGGTGGTCTGTTAGCGATAGGAGTAGGGTTTCAGTGCTTAAAGCCTTGCGGAAACCGTATTGTGTGGGGTGTAGTATTTGGTGATCTTCGAGGTAGGTGGAGAGTTGTGAATTGACCAGTTTTTCCATAATTTTTGCTATAAAAGGCAGGTTGGAGATTGGGCGGAAGTTGTTTGGGTTATTGGGATCCAAGTCTGGCTTCATTAGTAGCGGTTTCAGTGAGGCGGTTTTTAGGGCGTCAGGGAAGATTCCCTGTGTTAAGGAACAGTTTATAATGTCCGCTAGTGGTTTGGAGATGGTTTCGGGTATTAGTAAAAGCAGTTTTGATGGTATTTGGTCGAAGGTATGTGAGGAAGGTTTCATTTTCTTCAACAGAGATTGGATCTCTAAGGCGGTGGTAGGTTCGAATGAATCCAGTGTGATTCTTTTGTTAAGTAGGTGGTAGGAACTATTCTGAGGGGTGTGGCTAGTTGGCAAGAGGGTTAAAAGGTTAGTGATTTTACTTTGGAAGAATAGGGCTAGTTCATTAGCTTTGGCTTGTGCTTGTTCATTGGGGACAGATGGGGTGTTAGGTTGAGTAAGTTCGGCGACGTAGGAGAAGAGGGCTCTTGCGTCGAAGATGAGATCATGAATCTTGTGAGCGTGGAAATCCCTTTTAGCCTTTAGGGTAGAGTTCCTGTAGTGGTGGAGGGCAGTTTTGTAGGTGGAAAGTGTGCTGGGGCAAGGGGTTTTGCGCCATAGGTTTTCCTTTCTTCTGAGGATTAGTGATTCAGCTTGGAAACTGACCATTCTGCAATCTGTTCATGCCAGGAATCCTCATCCTATGTGCTTTAAGTGTGGCCACAGATAGCATAAGGAGTGTAACTGATACTAGCTATCACGACAAACAAACTACTCTGCATATTTTCTAGGTACATACATACAGCAGCACCTCAAGACTAGTACTGAGCTAAAATGGCCATGGGTCTTGCAGCACCATCATTATATCTGCATATTTGACAAAGGTTGCCTGTGACATGCCAGGTGAATCAAATAGCTCCTAACTCACCTTTGCATGGGTTCAATGATGTGAACCTTTTCTTAAGAGACATGTGGGTGCTATCAGAGTCATTAGAAAGTAGACTCTGACCTTGACATTTCTGAGGTGACTTTCAAATACAAGTGAAAGCATGACATTATCTTATTCTGAATCTTGCCTTCACACAGTCTGACCAGCATCCTTGTCTAGCCTCTCTGAGAAGCGAACATAACCAACATGAAAATGGCCACCGCCCTCACCATCTGTACCAGTGGCATAGCCATACATGGGCCTGGGCATGTAAGAGTGAGAACCTATATGTGACTGTGTGTGGGAGTGGGAACCAGTGTATATGTGAAAGAGCATGGAATAGAGGGATCCTGTGTGAGAGAAAGCATGTGTGTGTGAAAGAACAGGTGAGATGCAGTTTGTGTGTGTGTGTGTGTGAGAAGGAGGAAGGAAAGAAGACATAATAAAAGCCACCCTGAAAAAGAAACAAGGAAAAGACATGCAAGGGAGAAAAAGAGACTGGGACCAACTGATTAAAAAAATAAAATCAGACAACAAAGGTAAAAAAAATTATTTTGTCTTTCAGCGATTGGAATATGTCTTCTTTGGGAATGTTCATTTCTTATATATATTTGTATTTTGCTTTTTCTTCAGTATTCCAGTGTTCACAGAGTTTGGTTTATCAGGCTTTCATTTCAGTTTTATCTGCATGTTTGTTTCTACTTTGTAGTCCCTTATTTAGTTTTAAGTAAGAGTCTGTCTGTGTTGCACATGTGTGACTGAGATGCAGTATTTTGGCTAGCATCTACTTTCTCTGTAGGGATTTACAGCAGTCTGGTTTGTTCTGTTTGCCCATTAGGTAGTGTAGTAATGTTCTAGGGCCTGGTGTAATGTTTGCCTTGCTGCCTTTTCATAGATAAGGTGCTGCTGTTTGAGTCTTGAGAGTTACTGCTGTTATGGAATGGTAAGATTCTACTTATTTATTTATTTAAATTTATTAAAATTCAAGCTTATCTCCAACCAACCATGCCCGCAACCTTGGAGTAATAATCGACAAAGAACTTTCATTTAAAAACCATATATCGACAAAAATTAAAGACGGTTATCATAAACTACTTATACTCCATCATCTAAAACCGTTTCTCTCAAATAATGACTTCAGATCAGTCTTGCAATCATTAATATTCTCCAATATAGACTACTGCAACTCTCTACTCCTCAACTTACCTCTAAACACCATTCAACCTCTCCAAATCCTGCAGAATGCAGCTGCAAGAATTCTTTCAGGTGCCGAAAAGCATGACCACATCACCCCAACCTTCATATCACTTCATTGGCTGCCAATAAAATACAGGATTGAATATAAAGTCCTTTCCATCATACATAAAATTATATATGAAGAACCGAAAAATTGGCTAAACCTCTACATTCAACTCCATACCCCAAGTAGAAACCTGAGGTCAGCAAATAAACGACTTCTAAAAACACCACCAACACACTCAAATCAACTCACCTCTACGCAAAATAGAGCGATATCCCTTGGTAGCCCAAAACTTTGGAACTCCCTCCCAACTAACTCAGAATTCAAGAAAACCTAAAAACATTCAAAAAAGAATTAAAAACTTGGTTGTTCAACAAAGCATATCAAACCACCCAAAGAATCAACTAATCATCACCGCCCGCCATTACAACCTCATGATTAAATGAATATCAGCACAACTATACTTTTCTAAAATAAGAATGAACTCGTTTTGATCTTAAGCATGAATTTGTTTACTACTAAGCCTAATAATATTTTATGTTTTTATACCCCTTGTTAACCCCTTTATCCCTATAACCTTAGGGGCGGATTTTAAGAGCCCTGCTCGCCTAAATCCGCCCAAATCCGGGCGGATTTAGGCGAGCAGGGCCCTGCGCGCCGGTGAGCCTATTTTACATAGGCTCACCGGCGCGCGCAGACCCCGGGACTCGCGTAAGTCCCGGGGTTCTCCGAGGGGGGCGTGTCGGGGGCGTGTCGGGGGCGGGCCCGGTCGTCACTGCGTTTAGGGGGCGTGTCGGCAGCATTCTGGGGGCGGGTCTGGGGGCGTGGTTACGGCCCGGGGCGGTCCAGGGGCGTGGCCACACCCTCCGTACCCGCCCCCAGGTTGCGTCCCGGCGCGCTAGCGGCCCGCTGGCACGCGAGGATTTACGTCTCCCTCCGGGAGGCGTAAATCCCCTGACAAAGGTAAGGGGGGGGTTTAGACAGGGCCGGGGGGGTGGGTTAGGTAGAGGAAGGGAGGGGAAGGTGAGGGGAGGGCGTTAGAGGATTCCCTCCGAGGCCGCTCCGATTTCGGAGCGGCCTTGGAGGGAACGGGGGTAGGCTGCGCGGCTTGGCGCGCGCTGGCTATACGTAATTGATAGCCTTGCGCGCGCCGATCCAGGATTTTAGCGGATACGCGCGGCTCCGTGCGTATCTACTAAAATCCCACGTACTTTTGTTTGTGCCTGGAGCGCCAACAAAAGTACACCAACGCGCCTTGTTTGAAAATCTACCCCTTATGTTTTTACACCCCTTGTTAACCCCTTTATCCCTATAACCTTATTTTGTAAAACGTTATGATGGTGTTATTTTGACGTTTCCGAATGACGGTATATAAAACTCGTCAAATAAATAAATAAATAAATAAATAAATAAATAGATAAATTGGGTTTGTGTTTCTTCATGAATTGTTTGGCAGTGAAGGGAATTTGTTTTGCTGTCACTGTGGTGGCACTGAAATTTGAATTTTTTTCTTTTTTACGTCCTAGTTCTATTCTGTACCTCTTGCAAATCTTTTTATTATGATTATTGCTGTTTTATTTTAGTTTTATGAATTTTTGGAAAGAGGATTCATAAAAGAATATATTGATATTTGTTTAATTACGTGATTGGATCTGATGGTTTCTTTGTTTACTTTTTATATGACATTGTGCATTTATAAACTGCAATAAATATAAAATAAATTAATATAGATTAATAAGGAATTTCTAAGATTGGTAAGTGGTTGAAGTATTAGAATTAAAATGTTTTAAAATATGGCTCATGCATTACAGTTGTTGCAGAATTCCATTGTAGGGTGCATGTTAAGGAATTATTTATCAATAAGAGTACAACTAGTAGGGCTTAGATCTGTATGTCTACTGCCCACCCATGTTAACCTTGGGCTCCCCAAAAAATTCAATTCTGGCTAACCACTGATCTGTACATGATAGCTGACATTTTGTCTAGGTTGGTGTATCAGGGTGCATCATTGTATGTATGCTTGCACCTTAAAGAGGTAAGCTAGCTTGCACTGACCTGTGAGCATTGTGGGAATGCCACATTCCTTGACAGACACTTTACTAAAGCCTGTAATTGAAGTCCTGCTAGGTGAGCATTCTAATGTCAGCACTGGCTTTGAAACACCTGAGGCAGTGCTGTCTAGGGATGTGCATATGTTAACACGCACTAATGGGACTTTGTGCACACTAGTCTGAAATTAGGGAAACATGAAAAAAACACTCCTGCACCATTTAAAAAATGAAATTAAGCACAAAAAACCTGAAACGTAAGCAATACGAAGAAAAAATCTGTGCATATCTCTAGTGCTGTCATCAGTGTCTTTTCAAGCCCGTATGACACAAAGCAGCTGATGTATAGGTGCATATCTTCAGATGCACACGGATGTCATCTATGGGATGAGGCTGTACAATTGTAATTCTGTGATTGATACTTTTAACTGTCAACCTGTATCTTTAGGCTGTGCCTTTAAGCTTCAGTGCTACTTGTGATTTATATGATTTCTAGAGCAGTTAGACTTCATGTTCAAGGCTGGGCCCTGCTGGAGTACCATCAGACCTATGCCACTATCTCACCCACATGTGAGGGCTAGGACAGTGTCCAAGGGGTAGGCCCTCCAATCAAAATGCCACAAGCTAGGTGTTACACACTAACCCGGACAGAGGAACAGTGAGTAAAAAAAAGATAATGGAGAGGAGAGCAGCTGGAAACACTGTGCTGGGCGCCCTTCCATGGCAAAGTAGCATTGTTTGGGGCTTTGCTGAAGTTGGCTGCCTCTCCTTGTGGTGTCCTTGGCTTCTGCGGGTAGACATGCGGGATACTGGAATAGATCAGGAAGTATCTCTATTGGTATCTCATGGTGTAGATCAGCACTATCTCTGCTATTCTGGTTGGGGCATACATTAAAGTGCCTCCCATTTTGACCAAACAACAAAATCTACTTTTGAGAATTCCGAAGGTGCATTCTATGACACAGCGGGTAGAACATAAGGCTTCATTGTACCTCATCTCCACCGGTGTATTGGGAATAGCAACGGGGATGAGAAGCCAGGTCCTGTAACTGTACCCCAAATTTCCTGCAGCAAAGACAGAATGGCTGCATCATTCACACCACCGTGACTTTGAGATATGGCTGCCAACCCATTGCAAGCTATATGATAGTAGAAGCTAAGCTCTAGCTAGCATGAGACTTAAAAGCCTATTTCCCAATCCAAAGACCATGCCAACTTTTTCAGACACACTATACAAACAGTATAGAACTAGCTTAATCTGTGTTAGATCTTCCAGACTAGGAAACTGCAGATTCCAACAAATGAATGCCTATCACTCACAAACAAGCACTCATCAAATCCTGAAGCAGAACATCAAAGCAGAACATCAGAACATCAGACCAGAAAAACCTCAACCTCTTGGTATGAATGTGCAAGCCCTGGCTGCTCTGCAGTATGTCCTCCAGAAATACAAATTTGTCTGACCTGACACAGTGAATATGCTAGGCCCAAAAATGCACAGTCCGCAGCTTCTGGTTTACCTGTGTGATGGGCAAGGCAAACTATGCTTGACTTCTTGGCTGACCCATCACCAACAGGGCACACCTGATCTGGGAGTACCAGCAGTGTGGACACTAAAAACTTGTGATTAACCGGTAAGATTTCAACAGCTCCAAATGGAAGGGATGGAAAAGGCAAATATTTAAAATGAAACCATAGAGTGGCTGGGTATACATAATGTTTTATGGCAAGTGCATTGTGTGTCTGCACCACATTAGCAGGCCTCTCCAGCATGGAAAGAGAAAGCCAGGCCCTGGTTCAATGGTGTGTAGACCTAACTATACAAGCCACATGTAATGAAAGCGATGCCGATACAGCCCCCCATGTCCATGCCATTTGCTGTAACCACATAGCCAGAGAGGGAATAGAGAAAGAAGCATCTCTCTTACCTAAGAGTCAACCATCACCATAAAGGCCATCCTCAAAATTTTCAAAGAGGCCCTGTTGCCTAAAGGAATCATGCGTGGCTCCCGGATACCTGGCCACCATGGTGAGGATGCGCAGTTGAGCCTCACAGAACACTTGCACGTTGATGGAGTGGAAGAGTTTTCTATTGCGGAATATCTCCTCCCTGTGGTGGGATGATAGCTACGTGAATGCAGCCAATATATCCCAGAACACTGGGAAAGTTAGCAATGGCATAAAAGCCTCTCTTCAATTCTATCAAGTCCTGCTTGTCCTAAGAAAATGCTAGGCAATGATTAATGCGGTCACATTCAGCTGTTATGATCTGGCCCATACAGTGGGAAAAAGTGATTTGGGACATTCCTAAGATGACCCCTACTGTCATCTGGAAAAAGCTGGATGCCATGGAATGCAGGTGGCCAAACGTTCGGTGAGCCCCGGTAAGGCATGGGACCTTTCCATGATTGCATCCATATCCCCTTGGATTTCTTCATATAATTGCAGAATATCTTGAGAGTTGGGGCGATACCTTCTAATCACATAATCTTCTGGCATGCCCAACAATGAGGCTTGTGGATGAAAGTTGAGCTCCCCGTATCTCCTTTGCTGTGCCCAGTGCTGCCATGAGTCCCAACCCGCTCCCTGCAGGGCCAGTGGCTCGGGCTCTGGTGCAGGGACTTCCCTAGGAGGGGTTGGAACTTCCCTTGCCTGTTCTTGTGGTTGTTGTTTTTCTTGTTGTCTACAGTGAGCATCCTGAAGCAGCCAGTATCCCCTAAACATATTAGGTTTCGGAAGACAGGTCAGATAAGGAAAGGTATTTTTATTGGCTCAGGAGGGTGTAGTAGGTATGTCTGACAGAAGGCCTCATTTTATGACATGCAATAAAGGTTGCAGTTGTGCTCTAAAAACATTTTTTTCCCCTCTAGCACAAAAAAATGTGTAGTTAATTCTGACTTTAAATCCCGAGTTAATGTGTGTTAATCTATCATAGAATGAGGTAGTACACCCTAATTTACATTAATGCCTCCCATTTGCATAAAAACAAAATTTACATGCTAGCTTGTGTCGCAAAATGTTTCACACACACAATGTGCATTAGACACCCATTAACGCGCATTAGGGCTGTAATGCATTTTGATAAGTGACTGATAGTTACTTATTGATAACCTTTATTAATAGTTTTATCCTTCTATAATTCTAGTTTTAATTTTCTCAATTTATAAAATTTTTTATCAATACTTTTTAAAAAATTGTTAAAAAACATTTTCTTCATTTAACTGCACTGAATTTTGATACATTTTGTAATATATATATTTTTTAAAGTCTGTCACCACCCCTCACTAAGGGCATGCATTTTTCTAGAACTATGACACTAAAATCTTTTAACCTACTCTGACGTATATCGTTAAACTGTCAGGCTACAGAATACCTTCTGTCAATTTGTAGCTGTGTGTTCCTGAATACAAATCTTTAAATTTTCTCTTAGACTTGCCAATGTACTGCTGCTACTCACAAACACAGCAAATCATGTAAATTACAAATTTACTTTCAGAATAAATAAAATTGTTTCATTTTAAGAATTATTTCTAATGTTTTTTAATTGTAGTTCTGCATTCAGTTTCATGAAATAAAATACTTTACATCTACCACTTTTGAAACATCCACTTTTCCATTTAAGTCAAATTTTTTATTTTCTATTAAGCATAGTTTACATTTATTTTCTCATTTGAAAGTGATCTTTTAATGAAATAAGTGATCTCAATATTTCAGCAAATTTCAGAACTTCCAGTGTTTATTTTATATACTAAAAATTGCCTTATGATAATCATTGCAGCATGTAAATAAAACTAGTTTGCTCAGTTTGATCTGATCTTTGCCTCCTTCCTCCATTAGTTGTAGTAGCTAATAACAAGAGGGATATGCATTCCTATCAAAATGAAATGAAAAATGTGAAACTACAGGAAGGGATCTTTTGATACAGGCTCAAGTTTTTGCAGTTACCAGCATGCAACCATATCCTCCTTTCTCCTTCCCTAATAAATAAGACACCTGCAGAAATTTCAGTCAAGCAATACCTTTTAAAGCACATTAAGGTCACAGCCACAGAGCCCTTTGTATACTACGTATTCAAGGCTCCAGTCTAGCTAGACCTTCCAAGGTTAAATAGCACTTCCTTCTTACCCATCAATCGATGTGCCTAGTGAAAGGTTATTCTAAATGGCAGGGACTGTTGGAAGCATGGACCCTTGAGCCGGCTTGAGAGTAGGATGGTCCACTGAAGAAGTCAACAGTGGCACTCGTAGCTGGGAGGCAGAACTGGACTAGGAGACCTGGCATGAACTTCACCTATACCAGCCCTCGTTCCCCGCAGGTTGAGCCCTTGGGTGCCGGGGCAGGCAGGTCTTAGGCGCAGGTGTCCTAGAGAAGGCGGTCCAGTGGGCAGTCTGAGTCAGGCCAGGCAGAAGACAGGAGAGACGAAGACGGTCCAGGAGTCAAGGCAGGCAGCAAAGGAACAGCACAAGAAACCAGGCCAGAAGTCGGGGCAGGCAGCAGACAAGCCAAAGAAAAGAAAGATGCCGAGGGTCAGTGCAGGCAGCAGACAGAAGAATCCAGGAGCCAGGCCGAGGTCAGAACTGGAGAATCAAGCGAAGACAGGAGCGGAGTCGGGAACACAGGAATGCTGAAGCAGGATCAGGAACAGCAACTAGATACTCAGAGAGTCCACCTGTTGCCAAGGCAAGGTAGAAGTGTTTGAAGTGGCCTATATATAGGCCTATGAGGATGACATCAGGTTGGGGGCTGGGCCGAGGTTTCCCGCCCCGGCCCCTTTAAATTTGGGTTCCTGCGTGTGCCTAATGGGAGGAGTCGCCAGCAGTGTTCGGCGGTGTCTCCCTCGTGGGGAGAACGCTGAAGGAAGGCCCCGCCGCGGGTCGGCCTGGCACAGGAAAGTCAGCAGGGAGCCTCCAAGAGTTCATGTAAGGGAAGGGGGCCTGGCTGCATCTGTCCATGGCTGGGTTTCCCAACAGGGACAAAGGGAGTTCACATCGTTCATGACTAGGGATGTGAATCGTTTTAGGACGATTAAAATTATCGTCCGATAATTTTAATATCGTCTTAAACCGTTATGGAACACAATACAATAGAGATTCTAACGATTTATCGTTATAAATCGTTAGAATCGTGAGCCGGCACACTAAAACCCCCTAAAACCCACCCCCGACCCTTTAAATTAAATCCCCCACCCTCCCGAACCCCCCCCCAAATGAGTTAAATAACCTGCGGGTCCAGCGGCGGTCCGGAACGGCAGCGGTCCGGAACGGGCTCCTGCTCCTGAATCTTGTTGTCTTCAGCCGGCGCCATTTTCCAAAATGGCGCCGAAAAATGGCGGCGGCCATAGACGAACACGATTGGACGGCAGGAGGTCCTTCTGGACCGCCGCTGGACCCGCAGGTTATTTAACTCATTTGGGGGGGGGGTTCGGGAGGGTGGGGGATTTAATTTAAAGGGTCGGGGGTGGGTTTTAGGGGGTTTTAATGTGCCGGTTTTGCGATTTTTAGATTTTTAGATTTTTCACGATTTTTCACGATTTTTCACGATATTTTACCCCCCCCAAACGGCAACAATACGATTCCCTCCCCCTCCCAGCCGAAATCGATCGTTAAGACGATCGAGGACACGATTCACATCCCTATTCATGACTGTCACCAAGTTAGTGGAGAAGTTGGTCTTAATTATTTTAACTGTATTAATGTATTATTGGAATTTGATAGCCCACAATTCCCAACAGTATCCAACTGTAGTACAATTAATAAAGAAACAGTTAATCAAAAAAATAAAATTATATACCATAAAATCCCCTGAAAACCCATACAAGATAAACCTTCCTCTGCTGGGTTTCCCAAGATTTCTGTGTGAATGGGAGAAGGGCCGAGTGTACAAGTACATTTCACATCTTTGGGGGGTTCTCTGACCACTGAACACCATGGCCAAACTTTTGGGAGTTCACCCTCACTTAAACCAATGTCAGTTTTTTCCTTCAGCACTTGCTTTGTTGTTGTCACTCTTGCAGCTTCTGCTACGTCTTCTGCTGCTCTGCCACTCTGTAGGTTCCACTGGGAGTTTTGGTCCCAAAAGCAATGGCAAAATAAGCAAAGAAAAATTAGAAATAACTTCTCCTTTGGTCCTCTCTGAATGGTTTGGATGTTGTTACTGTTGCTGCTACTGTCTGACCAGTTACTCCTGCCCCACCTCTCTCTTGGTTCAGTGCATTACTCTGTTGATGCCACTCTTTTTACTATCTCACTCTGTGCTTTCTGGCTTGAAGTCTTAATGCCACTCTTCTTGCTGTCTTACTGTGCATTTTATGCCTTGGTTATGCCATGGCACAAGATGCTTTGCCCCTCTCATGATGCCTTGGGATGCTGTTGCCTCTGCTGCGGATGATGCTTGCTTTCAAATTTCATAAGACTGTGATATAAAACCTCAGTGTTAGAGTTTAAAATTGACTGCATTGCTTTCCCATTGACTTTAATGTAAAAAAAAAAAAAAGACATACTGTAACTTCTGAAACAAAATGAATAAAACATCACAAAATGGGAAGTAAAATGAAATAATGACATGAAAGGTGTTATGAACACTGCCCGCGGGTTCCCCCACTCCGCTCACCTTGTTGCCTTTTCCTGCTGCCCGACACGGCCGGACGTCGGGCCTTCTCGTGCGGCTGGAGCCGCGGACTTAGTTCCCTTCGCGGCCCGGAGGCCGCCCACCTTGTTTTGCTTCACCGCGGCCAGTGCCGCGGACTTCTCCGACCTCCATTGCAGTACGGAGCCGCCACCGACGTTCCACCCACCTCTGGGGCTGGAAGTCGCAAGCCCCGGTCTTGCCTGGCAGCTGGAGTCTCGGGGCTTCCTGCAGCGGCAGGAGCCGCTGCCGTCATCGGGGCCTTCCTTCAGGCCCAGCCCTGCTGCTTCGTGATGTCGACGTCGAGCAGGACCGCTGTCCATGGTCCTGCACAACTTCCTTCCTGCTTCCTCTAGGCGCGTGGCCGCGCCTCTCTTCTGCATTTAAAGGGCCCACAGCTGGATATGCCCTGGGCCTATAAAAGGGCTGGTCTTGCCATTGTTCTTGGCCTTTCATTGGAGTGACTTCATTCCTGGAGGCTCCTGCCTGCCAGAGCTCCATCAGGTCTTCTGTCTTCTTCGTGGAGCTCCTCGTCTCGTCTTGTCATTTTGTCTTGTCATCTCATCATGCCATGTCTTCATTGTTTGAGGTCCCCGTCCAGGTGTCTTAGTGTCTCATCTCCTAATGTCTCGCTTCCTGGTGCTCTAGCCCTCCTTGGTGTTCATTCTTGCTCCGGAGCCTTCTGTTCTGCCGGCCGTGGATCTCCGGGTGGCGCAGCTTTGTCATGGGAGATGCTGGCAGTGGACTGGTGTCCTGTGCTCCTGAACCGTCTTGTCCCGCCAGCCTTTGTGGTGCTTCGGATGACATCTGGCTCCGTCGAAGTTCTGCCTTGGCTGGATTCTTCCCTGTACCCGTCCCGCTCTCCTCGTGGTACGTGACCAGCCTCCTTGGGCTGTGTAGGGTGCGTAGTGGGACAGGGTGGTCCGCGACCATCCCATTGGGTCCGCCTGTGAAGGTGGGCTAAGTAGAGTGCCCTGAGAGACAGTGCCAATGTCTACCTGCCCAGCTTCTCGTCCCTTCTGGTCTTCGTCAAGTTCCTCGTCTTGCCTCTGATGCCGTTGCATCAGCCCTGGTGTCATGTCTTCAACAGCCCTGGTGTCATGACTTCACATCAACCCTCATCTGTGATGACGTCACATCAACCTTGGTGTCATGTCTTCGTGTCAAGGCCTCCATTTGCCCTCAACCTCAGGCCAGCCTGCTGCTCCATGCCGATCCAAGTGGCAGGTCCAAAAGGGCTCAGAACAATCGGAGGACCGTTCTCCTACCAACCTTATACCCTCTTGTTTTAAAATCTTTCTCATATATACAATGTTTACATGAAAAACACCAATCTTAAATACTGTCTACTAAGGAAGGTGTCTTGGGTGGCAACACTAAAACTGAATTTATCTCTGGAGTTTTTTTCGGTTCTATACAGAAACGGAATATGATCAACTACTGTGGGAAAATATTGTGGTAAGAAGGGAAAAATCCCAAAACTTTCTTACTCAATAGGTAGAGCCAAAGTCTTAATGACATACTTAGATATGATATTGGATGAACTTTTCTTTATTCTTTTGATGAAAGATTACTTTGTCCAAACTCCTGAATATGCATTCAAAGTGAAGTATCAGGCTTAATTTGTTAGGGGTAGTAACCACTGCAATAAGCAAGCTACTCCCATGCTTATTTGTTTATTCAGACTGTGCAATTCAGTCCTTTGTTGTTGTCTGAATATAAATCCTCTTTTCTTCATTCCCCTCCCGTTGAAGCAGTGAGCTGCGCTGGATATGCTTTCCAAGTGAAGTAACAGGCTTAAATTGGTTTGGGGTAGTAACCGCTGCAACAAGCAAGCTACTCCCACGCTTATTAGTCTTTAAAGATGGCGCCAGCCATCCAGTGCTCCTACCATGTGACAGGGGCCGGCCAATGGCACGGATACCCTGTCATATGGTAAGGGCAAAGGGCCATCGGCGCCATCTTTATGAGTGGCAGCCGACGGCCCGAGAACGGGAGATCGCTCCCGGGACCACCACTAGACCACCAGGTAATTTTAAAATGTTTTGGGGGGCTCTGGAGGGTGGGGGAAGCTAAGGGATCATTTTTAAAGGGTCAGGTGGGTTGTTTTTTTTATTGGGCCATCGGCGCCATTTTTGAGTGGCAGCCAAAATGGCGCCGATGGCCCGAGAGCGGGAGATCGGTCCCTGCGCCCCCACTGGATCACCAGGTACCAATTCCGATTCACATCACCACCGATCACATTTTTTTCTCCCTCTAGCCGAACCCGATCGTTAAGATGATCGGGCACACGATTCACATCCCTAGTGTGCACACACACACGCAAAAGAGGCAGACTGGGGAGTTCACTGCACAGTCTGTCCCAATAATAAAGTTCAGTCTATTAAACTACCCACTGCCCACTGTCACAGTGCCTTGCTATGCACTAATGTAACGTGTGTCGTGTGCACACATACGCAGCTTGCTTGTAAGCACAAAAGAGGCAGACTGGGGATTTCACTGCACAGACTGTCCCAATAATAAAATTCAGTCTGCTAAACTTCTAGCCCCTGAAGCCTAGTGCACAGAGAGACTGAGTGAGTTGAATTAAACAAACTCAGCTTAAAAAAGCTGGAATTGTTGGCACAGCAGGAAAATCGATGAAATATATTTTCCAATGGAGATTCTAGCAAAACTGGATATATCTCTCCCAGTCACAACACCCAAATGGTGCTTGCTTGCAGCCTAGCCCAAAGGGTGAATGAAACAAAATGGCACTGCTAGCAGCTTCTCTCCCTGGCACAGAGAAACCGTCTCAGATCACCTAAATAAACTGCTTAAAAAACAAACAGGGCTAACTGGCACAGGCACTGCAGCCAAATAAAGAATAAATAGTTTTTTTTCCATACTAACTAGCCTAGCTTGCAATTCAATAGAGAATTCTGAACTCAGACTAGCTCTGAGTGCAGCCTGCTTCCACAGAGACCACCTCCCCACACCACCCCTGCAAAGAAAGTGTGTGGCATGCCACGTGCTTAAGTATATATAGTGCTGGATCATCAGGAAAATCATCACCGAGCACTGAATGACAGCGCAATTGGCTGCATTCAGTGCATTTCACAAAATGTTATCGCTGATACACTGCATTCCAGTATCCGTGCCAACCTGTCCGACCCTTTCCTGTGAGTCACTGATGACTCACAGGAAAGGGCTGTTTTTTGGCTCTGGATAGGGGATACACTGAAATGGCATCCTCCAATTGCAAACGGCGGTGAAGAAAAGCACGTGCGCGCGCATGCATGCACCGTGCAACAGATGAAACGGATGATAAGTTATATTCGTGGGGAGTCGCGATATGTTTCACTTCCCCATGAATATAACGAATAGGGACATATACGTTGCAGATTGCCAATACGTCAAAAACGAATGCAGACCCCTACTAACCACTTTAGCCTTTCTCCATAGGGGAATTGTTCCATTTCCTTTATTATTTTGGTTGCATTTCTCTCTTTTTCTAATTCTGCTATATCTTTCTTTGAATGTGGTGACCAGAACTGCACACAATATTCAAGATGAGGTCATACCATGGAGCAATACAGAGGCATTATGATATTCTCTGTTTTATTCTCCATTCCTTTTCTATTTGCTTTCTTGGCTTTTGTTGCACATTGAGCAGAAATTTCAATGTATTTTCAATGATGACACATAGATCCTTTTCCTGAGGGGTGACTCCTAATGTGAAACCTTGCATTATGTAGCTATAATTTGGGTTGCTCTTCCCTGAGTGTGTCACTTTGCGTTTGTCCACATTCAATTTCATTTTCCATTTGCATGCCCAGTTTCCCCAAGTTTGCAATGTCCTCTTGCAATTTCTCACAATCCTCTTGTGATTTAACAACTTTAAATAATGTTGTCATCTACAAATTTGATCACCTCACCTATCATGAGCACTCACCTGTTCCCATTTATAAGTTGTTAATAAATATATTAAAAAGCAGTGGTGCCAGAATAGATCCCTGGGGCACTCCACTATTTACCTTTTTCCACTGGGAAAATTTACCATTTAGCCCTACTCTCTGTTTTATATATTTTAATGATTTGGCAATCCACAACAGGTCCTTGCTCCCAACCCATGACTTTTTAATTTCCTAAGAAGTCTCTTATGAGGGACTGTCAAATGCTTTCTGGAAATCCAGATTCACTATACCAACTGGCTCACCTTTATCCATATGTTTATTTATGCCCTCAAAAAATGTAGAAAATTTATGAGGCAAGACTTCCTTTGGCTAAATCCATGTTGGCATTGTCCCATTAAACTATGCTTATCTATATGTTCAGCAATTTTGTTCTTCATGAAAGTTTCTACCATTTTGCCTGGCACAGATGTCAGACTCACTGATATTCAAGTATCATAGATGATGTTATTGATAGTTTACAAGTTTCCAATAATATTTATTTTTTTATTTATTTAACAGTTTTATATACCGACCTTCATAGTAAATAACCATATCGGATCGGTTTACAATTAACAAGAATAAAAAACTGGGGTAACTATTCAAGTAAACGAAAGATAAACAGTAAGTAGGAATGAGTCAAAGTTACAATCAACAGGGAAGAGAACTTGGAAGCTTGCAACAAGCTGGAAAGAAGATAAGGCAGGAAATAAATATGAAGTGATGCCATAGGGCGTACGGGTTAAAGCTTAATGGTGCTTTAACCTGGGAGAGTCAGAGTCCATTCGTGAGTATAATCATCATAACGGGTAAGCGTGAAGGACAACTAGTGATTGTCTGGTGGGTCGGTGAAGGCTTGGTGAAAGAGCCAGGTTTTAAGTCTTTTTCTAAAAGTTAACAGGCAAGGCTCCACTCTGAGACTTGAAGGGATGCTATTCCAGATAGATGGGCCAGCTATCGAAAAAGCTCTGTCTTTGGTCATCGAGAGGCGTGAAGCTTTAGTAGGGGGAAATTTCAGGGTGCCTTTGAGAGTATCTCTAGTTGGTCTGTTAGAGGAGTGGAGTTTGAATGGGATTTCCAGGTCGAGTTGAAGATGATGATGGATAGTTTTATGAATTACGGTGATTGATTTGTATAGAATTCTGAAATTAACTGGTAACCAGTGTAGGTTCCTGAGGATGGGAGAGATGTGTTCGCTGCGGCTGGTACTGGTCAGCAATCTCGCAGCCGCATTTTGTAACATCTGCAGTGGTTTGGTAGTGGATTTGGGAAGGCCTAGGAAAAGGGCACTGCAGTAGTCTATTTTGGCGAACAGTAGCGCTTGGAGGATTGTCCTGAAGTCGTGGAAGAATAAGAGTGGTTTAAGTCGTTTTAGAATCTGTAATCTGAAGAAACAGTCTTTGGAGGTTGTGTTGACCATTTTCTTAAGGTTTAGACGATTGTCTAGTATTACCCCAAGGTCTCTAACCTGCTTGCAAGTAATGTGAGAGATGTGTGGAGATGGTGGGGAGATATTGATTTCGTTTGAGGATATGTGGAGCAGCTCTGTCTTGGAGGCATTAAGAACCAGGTTTAAACTGTTGAGTAGATTAGTGATGGATAGAAGGCAGTTGTTCCAATGGGTGAGCGCTTTTGAGATTGATTCTGTTATCGGTATTAGAATCTGCACTTCGTCTGTGTACAAATAGTAAATTAGGTTGAGGTCTGTTAACAATTGGCAGAGGGGGAGGAGGTAAATATTAAAGAGGGTAGGAGATAAGGAGGAACCCTGAGGTACGCCAAGAGTTGATTTAGTTAGGGGTGACTCTTTATTGTTGATTTTGACTTTGAAAGTCCTATTGCTGAGGAAGGACTTGAACCAGTTGTGGGCAGATCCGGAGATGCCGATGTCTGTTAGGCGATCCAGCAGGATGGTATGGTTGACGGTGTCAAATGCCGCCGAGATGTCTAACAGGACCAACAGAAAGGAGTGTCCTTTGTCCAACCCCATGATAATATGGTCAGTAAGTGAAATGAGAAGGGTTTCCGTGTTGCGTGATTTACGGAACCCATATTGCGATGGGAATAGGATCTTGTGGTCTTCAAGATATTCAGAAAGCTGGGTGTTTACCAGTTTCTCCGTTAGTTTGGCAACAAATGGGAGGTTAGAGATGGGTCTGAAATAGGTCCGCAATTTCATTTCTCAGTTCTTTCAGTACTCTGGGATGTATACTATCCGGTCCAGGTGATTTGCTACTTTGTATTTTATAAATTTGCCTAGTACATCTTCCATGTTCACTGAGATTTTCTTCAGTTCCTCTTAATCATCACCTTTGAATATCACTTCTGGCATGGGTATATCATGTCGAATATATAATAAACTATTAATATATACTGGCTCAAAAAACCTCAAACTTACAACACCAAAAAGTTAATTTCGTTATGACTTGAGGTAAACTGCAAAATAGCAGATGTGTCTTTCTAGTTTCCTTTAAATATAATTAAAAAGACAACCAAGAGAGAGTGGTATCAGAAAGTTGTAAGTGTTTGCAGTCTCATGAGCTCTTGCCCTTACAGGACTACAGCCCCTCTCTTGGCTCCAACACCAATTATCACGTCATTTACCTACTCTCTGAGGGTTTGTCAATTATTTTTTTGTTTTTAAAGTGCAAAAATGCCTCCCTGAAATCACCCGTATTTTTCATATAACATACACCATCCAATCATTAAAACATTATTTCATCGCTTCAATCGTGCTTATCTCTTGACTGTGTTTCTTCACTGCTTCACCCAGGTAAATCGCCCAAATCGCCCGACATTGGCAATGTTTCGGCGCGCTCCTCGCGCCTGCTTCAGGGGCTATGGTTCCTTCACAAATACTTCTAAGAAAAAACATAGATCCATAAATACCTATAAAACAATTTTTTGTATTCTACTCAACTAATGCATTGCGACTTACGATTCAGTATATCATGAGTTGTTCTTACGGCTTTATCATTCAAAAATGGCGCTCAAACGCCACTCTTCCGTCTCTACCGGATATCAGCTGTTTTATACTCAAATCTTGAATGTAAAACCAACCTATCAGCTACAAGTAGACCGCCCAGTCAACCTCCTTGTTAAGCCCCGCGGGGGCAATTGTATTCAATTTAAAAATCCACCTTTGTTACCGCTGAAGTAAACAAAGATTTAAATCCCCTCCTCGCTCATCTTGCTCAATACAGTCCAAAACAGTGCTATGTAAACTCTCAAAATCGTGGGATTGTTCAGCGCAGTGCTGTACTAAAGGGGCTTCCATCCTGCCCCGTTTCATTGCACTCTTGTGCTCAATTAATCGTGTTTTTAATGCTCTCGTGGTTTTACCCACGTATATGAGCCCACAAGGGCACCAAATGGCGTATATTACGTTTCGTGAAACGTAATATACGCCATTCAAACCAATTAGAGCAAGTAGTTGCTCTAATTGGTTTGAATTTTTTTAATTTTTCCAAAGGAATGTCTGTGTTAGAGTAGGCAAGTGGACACATTGCACAAGACCCACACGGGAAATGTCCCTTCACTTCCTCGGATCTGTTTACTTTAACTTTTAAAGTTAAAGTAAACAGATCCGTTACTTACCTAAGACTTAATATACTTTACCAATAATATTAGACAAAGGGCCGGATTTTCAAAGGGTTATGGGCTTTTCAAAAAGCCCGGCAACTCGCATAAAGCCCCGGGATGCGTTTAAGTCCCAGGGCTTTACTAAAGGGGTGGCCTCGGAGGGAACGGGGGAAGGCAGTGAGGCTTGGCGCGGGCTCGACGTGCACAAGGTGCACAATTGTGCACCCGCCGACCCCCGATTTTATAACTTGCGTGTGCCTGCAAGTTATAAAATCGAGCGTACATGTTTGCACGCACCCTTTTAAAATCTACCCCAAAGGCAACATCTCTGAAGAGATAAGCCATACAATATCTATTCATATAGACCCATTGCTCTAATATAAGTTCACATTTGGCTATATGTAGGCCTTATCCAAGCAAACCTGAGGATTTAAATATGTGCCTCCCTCCTCCCCCGATCAGATAAGTTTTAGCCAGTTTGGGTAAGTCATTACCTGTCAGAAATGTATTGGAATTAAAAAGAGGCACTCCAGGGGCCAGGCTTAAATTTAACAGGTAGCATTAAATATACGGCTAAGTTTTAGCTGTCAAAACTACCAGGTAGCACTAAATATACAGCTCAGTTTAGCTGTCTAAGGGGGTTATTTTCCAAGCTGCGATAGGCCCTTATCGCGTGCGTTAGGGCCTTATTGAGGCAGTAAGATTTAAATTAGGGGGAGGGGAGGAGTTAAAGAGGAGTTAAAGAGGGAAATATGTTAATCGGTGGCGGCATTAGCGCAGGGAATAGCATCACCTTTTACGGTGGCGCTATGCCCACGATAGCCTGCATCCGGCCGCAACGCAGCAGGCGAAACCACTCCACCGTGGTGCGGCCGGCTGCAGGCTATCACCCCACCACCCCCTGCTTCGCCCCCCCCCTCCCCCGCTCCCCTGTAGCGCAGGGTTCATCATTCCGCACAGAATGACGAATCCTGGCCTTAGTCTGGTCTTGTGGAAAGCTGTCCTAAAATCAGGTCTTACTTTGTGAGGGAACAGCCTGGAATGGAGCTCAACAACTTCTTTTCAGACTTATAAGGTGATGCAGCAGGGGTGTTATGCTCTAGACCCTCTCCTCCTCCAGGCAGCCTGCAGGGAAGAAAGGCCTGAGCCACTCTGCCCTCTAATTCAGCCCTTCCTGTCTTATTCTACAAGGAACAGCAGGGGAGGAGAACAGCAGGGGAGGGGATGATGATCACTGCAGCACACAGAACAGACTCAAAAAGGGATTGAATTAGCAGAAGTTTAGCTGGTTAAGCTAGCTATTAGGGTATATACATGTACCCTGCTAACTTTCAACTTAACCTGTTATATTCAAACATAGCCAACTGAGTTTGAAAGTTATCCTGGTACTTTTATCTAGATAACTTTAGGCAAGTATATTCCCCAGGTGACCTATGCCTCTTGAGCCAGAAAACATTTCCACTTATCGTATTTCTGAACAATAACCTCTATATCTCCTGTTTCCCAATTATTTCCTATGAGCAAGAATAAGTATTTCAGAGCATATTTAAATGAAGCAGACCATAAAGCATGCAAGTGTGTGTGTGTGCTTTTTTTGTCAGTTCTTTTTACTGATGTCATGCTGTACATGCCTCCTCTGAGAGTGGTTTGGCCTAACAACACAAACAGAGGATTTTCTGAAATGTACAGATCCTTTCAGAAGATGTTTGTGAAAACTAAAATACAAATACATTTATTTCCCTAATGTTTCAAAGAATTGTTGGCCAAAAAAAAATTAATTTTGTGTTCTAGCAGGGGTGAAGTAAGCACTTGGTCTTCTGGCAATGATTGGCTCCATTAGATTTCACATTTTTATTTTTTGTATTTTTCTCTGGCCTTGATAAACACTTGCACATCATTAGTGAGTAGACATGTTTATGATGCCACTGTCATTTGTCCACACTGACTGTGGGATCACATTGCAGCTGACTCCACAATCCAGTTACAACTCTCCTGACCCCTCTCCCTTATTAATGGCATTGTAATTAGCTGTTTCTCAGAATCCTTTATATACTTTTGGATGACATTTATCTTCTTTTTTTTCAGGCTGAATGAATATCAATGATAAATCTTCATTGTCATCTGAGTCATTTGCCTGTTTGTAGCACTCTGTTGTGCTTTGCAATTTATTAAGAAGTAGGTCATTTGCTCTCCTTCTTCCTCTTCTGAAAGCAGAGAGTTATTGTAGCAATATTGTTTATGAGACCTTTTCATTTGCTGTGTACACCATAGTGCTGTGTGGTCTTTTTTCCCCAACTCAAGATATTTGAGTCTAAACCAGCAAACCTTTTATTCTAAACTAGGATTCTACCACTGAGCTAAAAGAGCAGCTTATCCAGATGAGCTACTGGCAGTACTCTATCAACGTATCCTGATTGCTCCTCTCTATTCCCCTGTTAATCCAACCTGGAAAACTAGAATCTCTGTAGGTTCTGATACATTTTTTTGGATCAGTGTAAAAAAATAATCCAAAAAATGTAGTACATGAGCTTTGAAATGAGGGTGAGGGGATCAGGTGGAAGGAAATGAACAACAGACAGTGAGGAGAAAGAGAAGGGAAATGGAGAGTAAAGTGATGGTGGAGAAGGGCAGTGAATGAGGGAGACTAAGGGGAAGGGGTTGGGGGCAGTGAGTGAGGGGTTTGAAGGGCGGGGGATAGTGAACCAAGATGAATGAGGGATATGGGGGGGGGGGAGCAACTGGGGTGAGTGAATGGTTCTTGGGGAAACCAGGGTGAATGGGGGGGGGGGGGGGTTCAGTGAGGGATAGGGAACCAGGGTGAGTGAGGAGTTTGTGGGAGTGTGGAAGGAACAGAGCCAGTGCCAGCCATCAGGGTACAGCAAAAACAGCCATGTGGGGATGCGAGAGAGGCTCATCCCACTCACTGCTGAGAGGAGTAGAGACTCGGTGGGCCGCGAGTGAAACTTGCCCACTCGCAGCTGAGAGCGGCAGAGATCTGACAGGCCACGAGCAGGATCCTTCCTGCTCATGGCAGAGAAATGCAGACACTTGGTGGGCCAAGAGCAGTGCCCATCCTGCCAGGGGCAAGTAAACGTATGATCACAGTTTTGTGTGTATACATACTGTGTCTTGCTATTATAATTTAGGACCTTTTTATAACGCAGGTATCCGTATAGCTCAATTATAGAGCTAATGGCTACCTAGTGAAAATTAGTTATATTAGTATGTGATGCAATATTATATGATTTGTAGCATACAGACTATTTTCTAATAGGAACAAATCATTCTCTTCATACTATTAGTTTAAGTATGGTATTTATTTATTATTTTTAATTACCGACATTCATCTCAATTGAGACATCACACCAGTTTACATTCAGGTACTGTAGGTATTTCTCTATCCCCAGAGGGCTTACAATCTAAGTTTTTGTACCTGAGGCAATGTAGGGTAAAGTGACTTGCCCAAGGTCACAAGGAGCGACAGCGGGACTTGAACCCTGGTCTCCTGGTTCATAGTCCACTGCTCTAACCACTAGGCTATTTCCTCCTTATGCAATGAAATTTCTACCCCTGGCAGAATTTGTATGATGTATAAACCAAAGCAATAAAGGAAATAATAAAATGATCCTGTACAAAAACTTGAACGTTTGGGCTGATGATATACACTGATGTTGACACGCAGAGGTTGAGATGGCAATGAAGTGTAGGTATTCACTGTCCACACCTTTGTCTTGTTTGACTGCAATTAGTGTCTATGTATAAATAGTTAATGATTTTTCTAGCTCTTGAGAAACCCTTGTGTATTTCATCCAGGGCTGCACTAACTTTGATGGTTACTGAAGCATGGGGTGATTATGATAAAATGAGGAAAACTTTTAAGAAAAAAATGAAAGGAGCAACTGCAAAGGTTAAAAATTTAGCTTTGGAATGGCTATTGTTTAAAAATACCATCTTGGAAGCCCAGACTATATGTATTCCATGCAATAGAAAAGGTGGCAGGAAGGCTAAATGAATACCAGCAAGGGTGAAAGGTGATGTAAGAGAGGCTATAATATCTAGCAAAACATCTTTCCAGAAATGGAAAGGGGATCCAAATGAAGAAAACAGGAAACAGCATAAGCACTGACAAATCAGATGCAAAGCACTGATACGGAAAGCAAAGATAGAATTTGAAAAGAAGTTTGCTATCGAAGCAAAAAAACTCATAATGAAAACTTTTTGGGGTACATTCAAGATAAAAAGCCTGCGAGTGAGTCAGCTGGACCATTAGATGATCAAGGGGTAAAAGGGGCACTCAGGGTGATAGTGCATGAGGGAGGGTATGTATGGGAGTAAGAGGGAGTGCAAAAGAGAGAGTGCACGCATGTGAGTAGGAGAGGCAGGGAGTGCATGACAGAGAGAGCATGTGTGTGAAGAGGAGAGGGAGGGAGTGCGTAAGGGAGGGCCTACATGTAAGAGTGAGAGGAAAGGAGTGCAAGTGAGAGAGACAACATGTGGGAGAGTGAGAGAGAACATTTCCATGTTAGAGGGTATTCCTATGAGAGAGAGGAGATAGTTTGTGGGTAAACCCCCCCCCCCCCTCCAAACACACACGCATGTTCATTACAATCTCACAGTGGCTGGAAACCAGTTCCCAGGCATGGAGAGAGGAATATTTTTAATCCTTATTAGTTTTATTATTGAGTGTTAATTGATGGGTCTGCAGTTCTGAATGTTTTATTGGAGTTTGGAAATTTAAAAAAATGTTTAATTATTAGATGTTCTCTTTGTCACCTGTTTTAAAAATATTTATTATTTTTCTTAGGATGGTTTTACTGTTATGATTGTTTTATATTTATATTTATATATATCCCTGCCAATGATCCCTTCGGTGGTAACACGCTAGAGAACTATTTAGATCATCTCTAGAACTCACTTGAACTTCGGCAGTCTAATATCAAAACCTAGTATCATAACTATTAACTGTTTATTTAGCCTACATTAGGCACCGTATCTTTTACTTATGTTACTAACGCCATATATACTAATCCAAGTTATATCGACCTGTTCATTGTAAGACATTTACCTGTCAATGTTATTGTTTAGAATGTAAACCGAATTGATCAGTAATTCTGTTATTGGAAAGTCGGTATATAAAAATGCTAAATAAATAAATAAATATTTCTTGATTTTATTGTTTAATGTTTGTGAGCAATGGTAATATTTCAGTTTATCTACTGTTGAACTACATATAGAGTCTGTCTTGTTGCAATTTCCTATTCAGTTTTTATCTGCAGGTTTCTATTTATGCTTCATGGTCTCATTTTTTTATTCTGTATTTGGTTAAGATCTGTTTGTGTTCTACATGTGACTGAGGTGAAGTATTCTGCTAGAATTTAGGGATATATATATATATATATATATATATATATATATAGCAGCTTGGCTTGTTCTAATAGCAGGCGGATTGATGTTTTAGGGCCTGGTGTAATATTGGCAGTGTTGCCTTTTTCATAGGAAGGCAACACTGTAACTATCTGAAGGCTGACAATTAGCACTGTTTTGGTATAGGAGATTTACTACATTGTAATCCAATTTACTTATGGCCGTCTAAGGGTCAAGCCCACACACAACCCGTGTTACAGTAGGCCTAATAATATCATATGGATTGCAAGTGCCTTTTATGAAGTGTTTTCTGGCGTGTACCTCAGTAGTGCATATAAATGTATATAATATGTTTTTGCAAATGATTTTTCTTTCCTCTGAAGACTGCACTTTGATGTCTTGTAATCTCTGTGGTTAATGCACATTTTTAATTCTGTGTGAGAAGAGCTGGAGGGAGGAGGAGGGAAGAAGGCTGTAAGGATCCCCTAGGGCACCACCACATACCCCTGCCGTTCGCCCGTCTCCCACTTCCCCAGTGCACGGATGCTGGGGAAACGTGGGAGACAAGGTGGTAGGGTTCCTGAGAGTGTGGCTGGGTTGCCAGATCCTAGAAATATTATCATGGACACTATCTGCCATTCCTCTGGGAGCCCTGATCCCTGTCTTCCCCAGCATTTCAAATTAACAAAAGGCCCAGACTCCAAGGGGTCCCCTCACCCCCTTTGCCTTCTTGCTGATTTAACCTGTGCCACATCTTGGGGGAAGGGGGGAGGGTGTCATCTCATCCCCCACCTCAGGCAGCAGATTGCCTTGAGCCACCCCTGAATACACAGAGTATTTCTTTTTCTTTTCTTTTAGGTGCTACACATCCTATCACTACTGTATCCTCTGTTGAATTCGTATGTCCCCTGAAGCAGGCGTTGCTGAAACATGATCATGGCAACATTTTTTTTTATTGTTAACTCACAAGTTATCTGTCTAAATGGCTTATACAGCATATTCAGCCTCTTATCTGCCTGAATTATAGCCAGATATGTTGTTATCCAGCTATAATTTAGCCAGATATAAACAGGGCATTCCCAGGGTAGGGTCCTGTTGTCCAGCCAGCTTAGCAAGAACATCAGATATATCCGGTTAAGTTAGCTACTTCCTCAGATTTCTAAATAGAACCCCTTAAAAAAAACAAACAAACATGGCAACGGGCATCCCAGCTCGATGTCCACCCCCTCCATTATTTTTCTCGACCACTTTTCTCCCCTGCTCCAATGGGACCCGATCTTTAAAAAGAACACAAACGTGCAAGAAAATGAGCTTCCAGTGTTGCTCAGGTAATAATGCTGGACGCGTCCCTCTACACCACGCAGCACGTTTTCAGCATGACTACCTAAATAACACTGGCCTGGCAGCATCCACCGAGATTGCTTAGCACAGAAATCCCGGCAGATCAAGAGGGCTGATTTGCAAGGTAACTGGGTAGGTGGGAGGATGCCTGGCTGGGAGGGGGCTGAGTGGATGCTTGGGGTGGGAGGCAGAAGAGATAAAATTAATAAATTTAGTGAGAAGAAGGGGGAGGGGGCTGGAGGCCTAGGCCGGTGGCGCTCATTTTCTTGTATGTTAGTGTGCTTTTTAAAGATGGGGGCCCAGTTTTTGGTGCGTGGGGGAGAGGGGGGTTGAGATAGGTGGCGTGGGGGTGGGCATCGTGCCAGGAGGCCTACTACTTGATGCCTTTCTTTTTTAAGTTGTGCCACGTACCCAGATATCTCTGAAGATGAACCTGGAAAAGTTTAAGTCTACCTGGCCATATACAACCAATGGCCGGTTAGAGTTAAAGCTCTTTGGCTTTATGTAGCTGGATAACTTTAAACAAATATATTCAGCAGAGCATTTATCTCACTGAAAATACTAGACAAGTTATCCAGCTAAGTTTAGCCCAATAACTTATCCACTAAATGGCCTACTGAATATTGGCCTCATTATTTTTAATGCTTATTGACAATTGTGTTTTCTTACTATGCATTTATGTATTTTATACAATGTTATTAAAATTTATTTTACTACGTGCAACATTGCATTTATTTTGTGGAGGGTTATTTTATCACTACCAATGTCTTTTCGTTTACTTATACTCATTCATTTACAGTAGTGTTCAACTTTTTAAATCTGTCTTTCACGTGTGGCACTCTCTTGTTTTTTTCCTATTGATTGTGGTCACTGACCTCTGCTTTTTCTCTTGTTATAAATGTGCTGCAGTATGAGCGCTGCTTTCCTGATGTTATCACTGGTTGTGCCAGTGCCTGCTACTGTGACTCAGGGTCAGTTAGTAACTGTTGTCAGTTTGACCTTCACAATCAATCAGAGCTACTCTGATTCCAAATCCCCACAACAACAGCTGGACTAGCGTGATGGGAAGGTGCTTAGTGCTGATTTTCTGCCAGGTCAAGCCAGCTGCCAATATGGAACCTTTTTTTTAAATGTGGCAAATTCATTTATTTTCCCCATTGCACCTCGAGTAGAAGGTAAAGAGTATCGCTGGGCTTGACCTGGCATCATTTTTTTAAATCACTACTAGAGGTACTGCTATCATTTAGTCTTACTCAGTGAGGTGGCAAGTAGAAAAATTCAGCACCAGCATGTCGCTTCTGACCTGAGCATGCAGCTTAACTAAAATGACCAAATCTTTGCAAATTAAGCCCAGCTTTGAAAACTGCTTATGACACAAAATTTGCACATTTAAATGGACACACAAAGATTTATACCAGTATTTTTTTTTACTGATATTTTATTATGTTTTAATCAAAATACATTCCAACCACACTAAGGGGCAGATTTTCAAAGGGGTACGTGTGTAAGATACGTGCGTACCCCACGAAAACCTGCCCCAAGCTCCCCCTGCATGCGCCGAGCCTATGTTGCATAGGCTGCCGGCGCGCACAAGGCCCCGGGACGCGTGTAAGTCCCGGGGCTTTCCTGGGGGGGGGGGCATGTTGGGGGCGGGTCGCGGCCGGCGCGTCATCAGGAGTGTTCCGGGGGCGTGGCCGCGGCCTCCGGACCAGCCCCCGGACTGGACCATGGCGTGCCGGCAGCCGGCCCGGCGCACACAAGTTACACCTGCCTTGGGCAGGCGTAACTTTCGCGATAAAGGTGGGGGGGGGGAATTAGTTAGGGTCGGTGGGCGGGTTAGTTAGGGGAAGGGAGGGGAAGGTACGGGGGGAGGTGGAAGGAAAGTTCCCTCCGAGGCCGCTCCGATTTCGGAGCGGTCTCAGAGGAAATGGACGCAGGCTGCGCAGCTCGGCACACGTAGGCTGCCGATTTTGTGCAGCCTTGCCCACGCTGACCCCGGATTTTAAAAGATACGTGCGGCTATTAAAATCCGGCATACCTTTGTTTGCGCCTGGTGCACGAACAAAAGTACTCACAGGCATACTTTTATAAAATCTACCCCTAAGTGCAGAAAATATTACATAGTCCATTTAGGTGTTCAAATAAGCCTTTTTATTTATACACATATGGCAACTCCACTGTTATCATTAATGTTTTCCAAGGGTTCCCCCGACCCAGACCCGTGTTTCGCCAAAGCTGCGTCGGGAGGGACAGACAATTTTTATCAACAAGTCTAGAAGTAAAAACTGAAAATGGACTTTGTTAATAAACTGGCTACATACCGACATACATTGTAACTTCAAATTTAAACTTTTTACATACCGTAATTTTTCCTGATAGTGTTTGACAGGGAGCGCGTACACCGGTAGTGCAGTGGGATTTTAAACAGTGTCAAAAAGGTGCCAAAACAACGGATCGATCAGCCTATACAGGGGAACATCCAATCAGAATCCAGGCAAAATGTAACCAATCAAAATCAGGTAAAATAAGTCCATTCTAGTTCCTTATTCAGGCCGTGAGGTATGACAGTATTAAGGATGTATATCCATTTTTGTTCTTTACGAATCAAATGTTCTGAGAAATTGCCCCTTCGATCCGGGCGGGTAACTACTTCTAAAACAAAGAAGTACAAATCAGACACGGTATGTGATGACTGGAACCAATGATCAACCAATGGTGCATTTTCACGTGAATGCTTAATGTTAGATCTATGTTCAATGATCCTCGTTTTTATCATTCTTGTAGTTTTCCCCACATACAATTTTTGACACAGGCATCGGATAATATAAATGACCCCCTCTGAGTCCGAAAAGTTCCTTAAGGTGTATATTTTACCAGATATTGGATGTTCAAAAGATGACATGACACTTGTACATGAACATACAGAACACTGTCCACAAGGTTTGTGTTCTCCAATAACTCGATGGCATGTAGGTGTTGTGCTCTAATCAGAGTGTGTCAGCATGTCCCGCAAGTTAGTGCCTCTCCGGTAAAAACAACAGAATAAGTAAAACAAGACATTAAATAAAATAAACATTTATTTATTTATTTATTTATTTATTTATTTAGAGTTTTTCTATACCGGCATTCGTGATTAAAAATCACATCATGCCAGTTTACATATAACAGGGGGTGTGAACACATAAATGGAACATTAACAAGTGCAAAGAGTTCCTAAAGTTACATTACAACAAGGTTCATATAACTAGGTAGAGAATTAGAGTAAGATAACCGAGCAGTTAGGATTAACTATTCACATTGTATTGTGAAGTCTCTTATAAAATATCTAGCATACCAACTGATCATTCTTATTCCTGCCTCCAGATATTTAATCTACCAACCTATGAAACAAGATTATACGTGGGGATCAAAATAGACAGCTGCTGTTCAAATTTAGTTCAAAAACTCAGTAACCATCAGCAAGGTTTTTTATTTTACTCTGAAATTGCATTGAATCATTTTTTTCCCTAATAGTTAGAGAGAAGTCATTCCATATTTTAGGTACTGTGTCATTGGGAAAGATCAATTTTGTGATCTGACATATCAAAATCTCATGACTGGAAGAAAAGGCAGTTGGAAACTATATTGTGAACGGGTGTTTCTTAAGGAATGTTTCAGTGAGATCCTATTAGACATATGAGGTGGACTCAAACCATGCAAAATCTTTAAAGTGAGCACCAAAACTTTGAATATGCATCACAGCCTAACTGGCAACCAGTGAAATTTCACAAGAAAAGAAGCAACTGACTGTCGTCTTGGGCAACCCAAAACTAGTCTTGCAGCCATAAATAGTAGTAATGTTAGTGGACTAGTGGTCAAATACTAGGACTAGAATTTAAAAACACACAAGTAGTATACACTGAGGGGGGAGTGTCTGTGTTCTGAGGGACAGCATGAATGCTTCCCTTCCTTTTCTTTTCCTTCAGCGGATATGGAGTAACACTAAACCAAGCTTTTCCTAAGGGGCTCTGCACTTTAGCTCATGGCTTTGGCCACTGCAGAACCAGAATTTCAAGCTGCAGATGATGCCAACAGATGATGTCACTGGCTTCTGTCCCAATCATCTGGAAGCTCCCTGGATGGCTTCTTCACACACCCACACACACACACACACACACACACACACACACACACTCTCAAGGTTAGGTTTGTGCTGAGCTGCCCAAACACACAACTGCAGAGCTGGAATTTCAAGCTGCAGAAGGTGCCAGCAGATGATATCACTGGCTTCTGTCCCATTCAGCTGGAATCTCCTGGGGTAGCATTTGCACATACTCAGGGCCAGGCTTGCTCCGAGCCTGCAAGTATCAGGTATAGAGGTCACTGAGGGCTTGGTCCTTTCACCCCGACTCTTCCATCTTGCTAAGTCCTGATACCAGGTCTCCACTAGTCCTAGATGGGGGGAGAAGCTCAGTCATGGAGGATAATGATCAGAGTACTGGCTCAGTTTCTCTACTAATTCCCCCAGAAGGGTATACAACTGTTGGAGATAATGGTGTGGAGGCTGCTGCTTTCTCTGTGGGTGCCCCTCAGCAGGAATCAACATCTCTGTCTTCTATTAAATCTCTGCCCCCATCCGCATCACATTAGAGACACTTTGGAATGCAATCTCTGCTTTGGAGCAGTCTCTAGTCAATGGCATCACATCAACAATGTAAAACGTATTGGACACTAATTCAGGAAAATGGCTAGAAGATGCAGAGTTGTAAAGCCCAGGTTACAATGCTATAGGAGTCATCTCTGTTTCTTATTAGGGAGAATGAATTACTTCATTGGAAACTGGAGTTTAGTGAGAATCATAATAGTTATTTTAACCTGCACTTTTTGAACTTTCCTCAATTGCCAGGAACTTTCTCTGAGAGTATGATAAAGAAATTTTATATGGATATTACAAGATATTCCATTTATCTTCTTTACAAGATATTCCATATGTTCAAAATGTTTTTTTTCTATTTGTCTAAAGGTCAAACAGTGTCTGTTTCTGATGTCCCTTCTGGAGTTTTGAATCCAGTTGGGAATAATGATTTGTCTATCCTTCTTTCTGAATCTTTTGAAAATGTTTCCTCATCTTCAACTCTATTAGTAGTTTTTGCACATGAATATGATAAGGATCAGACAGTTAAGCTTTTTTTGTGGGGGAGGGGGGGCTTAGTGTAAACAAAATAATTTCTTGCTAATGAAATTGGGAGCTAGCTTTAGGCACTGGGAGCTAGCTTTATGCTTAGATTTCCGTGCAAGTGTAATATATTACTAAATGGTATAAAATATCATTTTTATGATTCTGATCAACTGAAGAAGTTTTTCCAAAATAGATTATCCATTTGATGGGCTGATGTTCTGAAGCTTTTAAAATTATGTTTATTTTCTTTCCTTGTAAAATTACTTTGTTTGATTGCTCCCCCTGTTGTGGTTGTTGCAAATGCAGCCTTCAGGGGTTGATGGTGTGGGCTAGCCATGCATCGCTTGGCTCATAGGAGAGCAGAACCCATGGGTCACAGGGCGGCTCAGGTCAAGACATGAGTCGCACCCGTAGTGAGGTATGTGTGCGGTAACGGGCAACACAGGAGCAGAGCTGGACGGAGCTAGGAACACAGACTACAATGTAGGTCTCTGGCTAAGACTTGGAACTTGGAACATCGGAGAGTTCAAGGAAAGCGAGGGTACAAGAGACAGAGGACGACATGGAACTTGGGGCTCATTGGGGCTCACAAAGAGTATGTCGTGGAGCTGAAGACTGGGAACTTGGAACGTAGAGCTGAAGATTTGAGACTTGAATTGTTGAGCTGAAGACTTGAGACTTGGAATGTGGAGATGAAGACTTGGAATGTGGAGATGAAGACTTGGAATGTGGTGATGAAGACTTGAAACTTAGAACATGGAGATGAAGACTTGGAACTTGGAACATGGAGATGAAGACTTGGAATGTAGAGACGAGGAACACAGACATAGACTTGGGATGTAGACTTGGGATGAGGAAGGCGAGTCCCACAGGTGCCCTACACAGCACATGGGGCTGGTTGCGGACCACACTGCAGACTCGTGGGAGAACATGGACACAGACGGTAATGAGCAAGACCTCAGGGACAGACTGCAGGGCTTGAGACATCTTGGAATAGACTGCAGGACTTGGAACATGGGACTTCTTGGAACAGACATTCAGATCAGGACTCACGGATATCCAGATTTGGAACGGACCACGGGATCTGGACTCACGGACGTCCAGACTTGGAGCAGGTATCAGGATCCGGGTTCAGGAACAGACATCAGCATCCAGATTCAGGAATCAAAATCAGGATCCGGATTCAGGAACAGGCATCAGATGAAGAGACATCTTCAAGGAGCATCTGAGCTGATGCGAAGACAAAACTTGTCTGAAGCAGGGCCCTCTTATAGAGCTGAGAGGGCAACTCCCTGGGAGGAGCTGTTAAGAGGTCCACACCTCTCTGTCCCTAGAAGAAAGGACAAGAGGTGCAGGCCTGCCCCCTAGGAGGAGCAGGAACAGGAAGATCAGAACCCTGGACAGCAGCATCACTGCTGCTGTGCAGGGAGGAGGTGGAGTAGGGGAAGCAGGCCTCCGGGTAGGCCACAATGACATCGGCGGCTTCCTGCCACGTCGAAGAGGAGACGGAGAAGGCCTCAGGGCAGGCCCAATGAGGAGCAGCATCCCCAGCTGCACAGGAACCCCGAAGGATTCGGCCTCCAGGCCGCGGCACCAGATGGCGGCATCGGTGGCCTCCCAGGATGCGAAGGAAGGCTGGCACAGCTCCTGCTGTGCCGGCAAGATGATGGCCAGGCCACAAAGTCCCAGCATCGGCGGCTCCTGCTGTGGGCAGGGGAGGCAGGGTTCAATCCCACCGGCCCGCTGGGAAGTTAAGAAGTGGCTTGTGGCCACGGGCTGCATCGCAACAGTACCCCCCCTTCAAAGGCCCCCTCCCAGCCTCTTCTTGCTGACTCAGAGGAGAAGGCAAGTAGAGTGTTGTGAAACTCGGGTTCAACACACTTCACAGGCTGAAGAGCTGAAACGAGAAAAATAGCTTGTCATAGACATATCAGATATACAATGTACAAGAGGAAAACCCCAGATTGAATGGGACAGAAATGCTCTTTGAATTCTTGAAGTGGGAGCTGGGACCCACGAGCTTAGCATCAACATTTGTAGAATCATAGATGTGTGGTCAGGGACCCACAAACTTGGAATTGAGTGCTCTTGGATTCAAGGATATGTGGGCTAGGACCCACAAACTAGGAATCAATTCTTGGAAGCACCAGAGTGGGACTTGAACCCATGACCTTTCAGATCAAGGTTGCTTCACCTTAGTCACTGCACCACATGCCAAGGCAAGCACCAAGTGAAGTAATCAAGGATCGGCTGAGGTCAGTACCAGTGAAACAGTCCAGAGGTACTACCTGTGGAAACAGACAGGAAGCTATACAACTGATAGAGGAAGAATCAGATAGCTGACGCCTCTTGCAGGTCATAGAAAGCTCTGAAACATGAGCTGGCTAGCAAAGGATCAGATTGCAGGTGCCTCCTGCAGGTCGTTGGGACATTCAAACCTCAATTGCCAATCTGGGAGAACACAGAAACTGAAGTAATTTGAAGACTCTTGCAAGTTGGAATCAGGTACGTGGAAGAAGGCAAGCGAGCAAAACATTTTTGTAGCAAACTGAGTATTGCTAACAAAACAGTTCATAGTAAGTCCAGGAACTAGGGACAAAAACAGGAACTTGGAAACATCCAGGAAAGTTAGAAAAAAAGTTTTAAGCCAGACTTCAGAATCAAGACGAATGTCCAACTCTGAACCCATTAGATCCCATGCTATTAATGCTGACAACAAGCAGTAGCTATTACTTATTGATTATTAGCAATTTATGCATTTATTAAATATCAATTCTTCCTCTGGTTGATAGTAGTTTAGAAATCCAAACACTTGTGCATCATCATGGTGTCAAAACTGAGGGACTCCCACGGGAGAAGTCCAGGACTTCAGGGTAAGACAGGAACTGAGCTGGAAAATCTTCTGCCTATAACAACCATCTCCCTTGTGGGTTGAGCCCTTGGGTTCTGGTGGCCAGCAGGAATTAGGCTGAGGATACTGGAAGCTGGAGCAGGCTAAACTAGAGTGGTGCAAGGCTGAAGCTTGAAACAGGCAGGGCTGAACTGGAGCACAGTTGGGTAAGAAAGGACAATGCTGGGCTAGGCTGAAGCAAGCCTGGAGGCTGGAAACAGGCTGGGCTGGGCTGGAGCATGGCTGGATAGAAAGGAGCAAGACTGGGCTGGGCTGGAGCAAGGTTGGTTCTTGGGGCAAGCCCCAGACAAGGACTAGGATAAGGTACAGATACGGACCAGGACAAGACCTGGCAGAGGCAAGACAGGGCCTGGGTCAGGGTACAACCAGACAAGGACAGGACAGAGCAAACAAAGAATAAAGAGCATGTATGCCCGAGGGCACCAGGCTAGACAGAGGACCAGAGTGGTCACAAGGCAAGGCTAGAACAGAAGGCATGAAAGGCCATAGGGCAAGGCAAGAACAGAGGAGCTGAAAAGGCTGCAAGGCAAAGCTAGAGAGAACCAGAACGCCTGGAGGCCACAGAGCAAGGTAAGAACAGAAGACCTGAAGACAAAGCAAGGCAACAGGGGAGGTTCTATAATGAGGCAGGGTGAGGCAGCCGCTTCAGGTGGCAAAAGGTATCCCTCTCAGAACACCACTGTGGCAGCCGCCTCTCTCTGCCTACCCCTGCCGCAGTTGCTGACCCAGGCTGGCAGTGGTAGAAAAGAGGAGGATCACTGCTGCAGGATGCTGCCGAAGGCCAGGTCAGTGGCATTGAAGTGGGATGAGGCCCTCCACCACCAGAGGCCAGGAAGGCAGCATGGAGGAGGGAGGAGGGACGCCGATGCCAATGGGGCCAGGTCAGTGGCTTGGAGGAGGGAGGAGGGAAGAAGGATGTTGATGCTGCCAGAGGCCAGTCCTGTGGCATGGAGATGGGAGGAGAGATGGGGCGGGGAGAGAATGGGGCAGAGCGAGAGGGGGCGAGGTGAGGAGGCGTTGTCTCATCTCTTGCCTCAGGCAGCAGATTGCTTTGAGCTGCCCCTGCAAGGCAAGAACAGAGGGTCTAAAGAGTCCACAAGGCAAAGTTAGACAGAACCAGATGGCCTGGAGGCCACAGAGCAATATATGGAAGAAGGGCCAAGCGCGGAGCCAAAAATACTAGATGACAAGGCACTGAGTTTAGTCAAAAGCAGGATCTAATGCACTGAGCCATGCTGAGTCATGGGTTCACAGAGACTCTGAGTGGAGCGAAGGTAGGAATAGCTCTATGGTGACCTCTGGTGGTAGGCAGACTGCCTATCAAGCAAAATCATAACATGCTACATGAAACTACTATATCTCTTTCTTGTATTAGATTTGGCAAGGGAGAGATGGGCATTTATTTGAAATGAATGGGTAAAATGAAAGGAATGATACCATTTCTGTTTCATTTGGGGACCCCAAAATGAATGGAGGATACCCATAAATATAAACACATTTTTTATTTAATTTGTTTATGTTTTTCATTCAAGCCTAAGGCATATTGAAAAGTGCTGCATTAAGAAAGATTCAGCGAGAATGGTAGTTATAACAACCAATGATTGCCTGTGTGAGGTATCTGCTGGGCTAGAGCAGAGGCTGGAGTAGGACTGGAGAATTAGGCAAGTAGACAGGACAGAAGACCAATGAATGGGGAAGGAGTCAAGATGGCCACATGAACTGACACCGCTCCAGGTTGCTTCTTGGTTTCTGACATTTTTTATTGCTATTCTGTTTTAAATGCCTTCAAAAAGGAAAGTTTGAGTGCGGGTCTATCCTTCAGACCCCCGCACCCCCCCCCTCCCCCTCCTATGAGGCAATGTACCATTGTGGAATGTGTGTCTTTAAATCCTGAGTCCCATTGTTGAGGTGAGAGGAGGAGACCCTTCTTCAACCAGGGAATTTGCATCACTGAGTTCACTGGATAGCTTATTACCGCCGGGTGAACGTGATAGAGATATGTCGGTCACGTCTGAGGCACAGAGTGATAATGTTATGGAGGGCATCTTGGTGGAGAGAGCTACCAGTGATGAATGCTCACGCCCACCTAAAACTTTCTATGAGGAAAAGGACTCTGGAACCTCGGAGCGGGCAAAATTTCATTACAAGATTCTTCTATGGCGGCATTTCCTGCAATGAAAAAACAATCTGCAGGGACTGCAGCAACCGGTGCATCATCACGCCTAAAGCGGTTTTCATTGCCTCCAAAACCAGCTGTTGTTACCTTAGGAGCACTGTGGGACTGAGTAACTAGTCTTTCTGTCTTCTTCTCTGCATGTTATAGTAAAATTGACTCCTTGTTTTCAAGACTGGATTCTCTTGCTCAAGATCATCATAAAGTATCGGCTGAAATTTAGACTGGATTCTTTCTCTTGAAACTACAGAGAAGCAATTCTACTATCATTCAGGAGTGAGTATAGAGTTTGCAGAGAATCAATTAAGATGTTTGAACCTTCTTTTCACTAATTTTCCTAGATTTATGAGTGAAACCTCTCAATTGACTTTAAGGACATTTTTTGTGAACAGACAAATTTTGGCACTGGCAAAGGGCTTTTCCTGATTTTCACTGCTGCAGTCACAGAAATCTCCTTGTGACAGAGACAGGAGTACTGCTTTTAATCTGTTCACTTGGGCAGAATAGTGGACTAGAGATACAGAAACAGTGAACACTGATTATTTGTGTCTGTCTATCTGTCACTGCACAATACACAGCACTGATTATCTGCAGACAGATTTAGTGAGGAGAAGTACAGCTTTAAACTTCTTTCTAGCAGCTTTTTTACTTTCCAACAGTGTGCACACATACACTGTGTGTGTGTGTGTTGTGTAAGAGATGTTTTTGCACACAGTGTGAGGGATAGTTCTGGAAAGACAGAGACTGAGTTTGTTTCACTAGCAACCTGCTAACTCCTTGCCAAGTTGGCAGTGCTTGTTAAGCACCAAAGTGAACTCAGTCTGTCAACTTGAATGAGTGTGACACAGTGAGAAGCAGAGTGATACTGGTGAGTGGTACAATATGAAGAAAATGATATCAAAACTCCTAGTAGGGATATGCATTCGTTTTGAATGAATGCGCAAACTGCAACATATAGGTCCCTATTCGTTGCATTCGTGGGTCTGCAAAACATATTGCAATCCCCCACGAATGCAACATATCATACATTTCCATTCTTTTGGTTCGTGCCATGGTGTTTGAGAAATAGAAGGCCATGTGATAAAGTAGGGCAGATTGGCCTATCAGGGATCAAGCTTCCCTCGGTGGGCTGGACTAGCAGATCATGTGGCCTTCTCTGCTCCGGGCCATTGAGGGCGCCGGGCCGAAGAAATGAAGAGACCAGGCTGGCAGGGCCGAAGAAAAGAAGATGGCTGCTGCCAGCCGCCGCTGGAGAAATGAAGACCGGCACAGTCAGCCACCGACGGAAAGCAGGCTGGCAGGGCTGAAGAAAACAAGATCGGCGTAGCCCGAGACTAGACTGAAGAAAATAAGATGGCCGCCGCCAGCCACCGCTGGAGAAATGAAGACCGGCACAGCCCGAGACTAGGCCGAAGAAATGAAGATGGCCGCTGCCAGCTGCCGCCGGAGATGAGCTGTCCAGCTGGGGGCCTTTGTAGCAGCCAAAACATCACTAGGTCTGACATTGCAGACATCCAATACCATTGCAAATATTGAATTCGCGTTATTCAACTCCAAACATCTGACTATTGCACTAATCTACGCTCCACCCGGACTTCTGGAATCAGACCCTTCTCCTATCATAGAGCTAACAGCAAAACACTTAAACTCTGGAAATCCGGCCATCTTGATGGGAGACTTCAACCTCCACGTCGATGTCCAACCTCAATCCTCTAACTGCAAAACCCTTCTCTCCTCCCTCAACCATATGGGCTTCAGACAAATTGTGAAAGAACCCACCCACAAAGCTGGTCATACGTTAGACCTTATCTTTATAAATGAAGGTCTTTCATCCCACACTACACCAACCTGCCTTGCGGTACCTTGGACTGACCACCATATCATCTCATCAATGCTAGAGATCTCTGAGCCTCCTCCCAAAACAACTCAAACAATCACCATTTCGACCAGGAAACAATGCTCAGGAGAGCACCTCAGTAAACACCTGTCCAAGGAACTAATGAATCTGGACCTTACTGACGCCAACTCAGCAACATCATCATGGATCAACATCACTAACAAGGTTGCAGATCAAGTGTGTCCCATGACAACAAAATCTATCAATCCGGACAAAGACAACAGGAAACCTTGGTTCACTACAGAGCTGAAGTCACGTAAACTCGAGCTTAGATGCAAGGAAAACCAATGGCGAAAAAGCCCATCTACAACAACCCTCCTCACCTACAAATCTTGCCTTAACACATACAGAAATGAAATCAACAAAACCAAGAAAGCATTCTTCTCCAAAAAGATTCACCACTTCTCATTTGATTCAAGAGCTCTCTTCTCTTATGTTTCAGCCCTCACTAAACCTCCCGAACCGAGCATCCCAGATGACCAAGCTCTTAAAAAAGCCAATGAACTAGCCGACTTCTTTGAAAACAAAATCACCACACTCGTAGCACCCCTCAAAGGATCATCTCCGCACACTAGCTTCACAAGCAACCACAGCCTGCAATCATCTATAGCACCCGTTCTTCAACCCAACACATACACAGCAACGCTCGAAACTCTTGAACCCACGTCCACCTTAGAAATAGCGAACATCCTTAAGAAGATAAAGCCGTCCTCTCATCCTCTAGACCATATCCCACCAAACCTGCTGAGTTCAATCCCTGACTTCATTGCCAAACCAGTTGCAGACATAGTTAACCGCTCCCTCACCCAAGGCCAAGTTCCTAACCAACTCAAGTTGGCAATGCTCAAACCTCTCCTTAAAAAACCCAACCTTCCCACTACAGATCCTGCTAACTACAGACCCATAGCAAACCTTCCTATGTTAGCTAAAATTATGGAGAAAGTTGTTAACAGACAACTTTCTGAATTCCTCGATGACAACAATATCCTCACCACTAACCAATTCGGATTCCGGAAAAAAAAGAACACCGAATCGCTATTAGCCACACTATCGGACACCATCATTTTCAATCTTGAAAAAGGTCAACCTTGCCTCCTCGCACTTCTGGATTTATCCTCAGCGTTCGACACCGTGAACCACTCAAGCCTACTACAACGACTAACAGACATCGGCATCTCAGGAGCAGCTTTCAACTGGTTTAAATACTTCCTAGAGAATAGAACCTACAAAGTCAAGATAAACAACAAGGAGTCTCACCCCATTCAAGCCAAAATGGGGGTACCACAAGGGTCCTCACTATCCCCCACCCTCTTCAACATTTATCTTCTCCCACTCTGCCATCTACTTACTAACCTCAAGCTCACCCATTTCCTATACGCGGATGACATACAAATTCTCATTCCCATAATGGATACTATACATAAAACCATGGCTTACTGGAATAAATGCCTCTCAACAATCAACGATCTACTAGCCAGCCTCAACCTGGTTCTAAACACCAACAAAACGGAAATCCTTATAATAGCTCCGGAACAAGCTGGCCCGCCCACCACCAGCAATCCTCCAGACACCTCAGGACACACCACCTCACCTCAAGTCAGAGATCTGGGTGTACTCCTAGACAACAGACTCAGCCTCAACAAATTCGTAAATAACACTACAAAAGAATGCTTCTTTAAACTACAAGTTCTAAAGAAACTAAAGCCACTTCTACTCTACAGGGATTTCCGCACAGTACTACAAGCCATCATTCTCCCGAAATTAGACTACTGCAATTCACTTCTGCTGGGCCTTCCCGCTTGCACCACCAAACCCCTCCAGATGGTCCTGAATGCCACTGCAAGAATTCTCACCAACGCCAAAAAAAAGGACCATATCACCCCGATCCTCCAGAATCTCCAGTGGCTTCCCATTAAATACAGGATACAGTTCAAAACCAGCATGATGATTCATAAGGCCCTACATAACAGCTCTCCACTCAACTTAACCTTCCAGCTTCAACTACACACTTCTAAAAGGCCAAGTAGAAGGGCATACCAGAACAGAATGGTCACCCAACCTGCAAAATCCTCCCTGAGGAAACGCGCACTATCCACAGTGGGCCCGTCTCTCTGGAAATCTCTACCACCAGAGCTCCGCCTTGAGCCGTGCCATACTACTTTTAAAGTTAAACTCAAAACTTGGCTCTTCCTTCAAGCCTTCCCTGAGAGCTAAGTGCAAGAAGAGCAATAACCCTCCTGTTATTACAACAATAATGTAAAGTTCATTTGCCTTATTTATATGTTTTTTAAGTTGATCCTAGTTGTATTTTACTCTATAATAGATTAATCGTTTGATATGTTCCATGTAAACCGCCATCCCGGCGATAGTTATCTTGTTACCTGTGAACCGGAGTGATATGTATTGTATACAGGAACTTCCGGTATATAAAAACCAAAAATAAATAAATAAATAAATAAATATGTATTTGAGATCGGAAGGGTGCTTCTGTGTATGGGTGTATGTGGTGTGTATGTGAGAAAGGAATAGTGCCTCTGTGTGTGAGACAGGGAAGGTGCTTTATGTATGTGAGAAAGGGAGGGTGCTTCTTTATGTGTGGTGTATATTAGGGATGTGAATCATTTTTTGACGATTTACAAAATCGACTGATTTTTTTAAATCATCAAAAATCATTAGAGTGTGCGATACAATAGAAATTCCCCCGATTTATTGTGAAAAATTGTAAATCGGGGGAGGGGGGGAAAACCGGCACACCAAAACAACCCCTAAACCCACCCCGGCCCTTTAAAACTAAACCCTTACCTTCCCCCACCCTCCCAAACCCCCCAAAACTTTTTATGAGTACCTGGTGGTCTAGTGGAAGCCCTGGGACTGATCTCCCGCTCTCGAGCCATCGGTGCCATTTTGATGCCACTAATAAAAATGGCACCGATGGCCCGAAAAAAAACAAAACCCACCGACCCTTTAAAAATGGCCACCCCCCCCCCCCCCGGCCATGGCCATGGCCCGCGCCATTTTTAAAGATGGCGCCAGCCATCCAGTGCTCCTACCATGTGACAGGGGCCAGCCAATGGCACAGATACCCTGTCACATGGTAAGGGCAAAGGGCCATCGGCGGCATTTTTATTAGCGCAGTCGATGGCCTGAGAGTGGGAGATCGCTCCCCGCGCCCCCACTGGACCACCAGGTAATTTTAAAACGGTTTTGGGGGAGTCGGGAGGGTGGGGGAAGCTAAGGGGTTGATTTTTAAGGGTCGGGGTGGTTTTTTTGTTTATCGGCTTGAGAGCAGCCGATAAACAAACACAATTGGGCCGGACGATAAAAATTTTAAGATTTGAACCGGAACCGATCAGATTCCGGTTCCGATTCACATCTCTAGTGTATATGTGAGTCAGGGAGGGTGCTTGTGTGTGTCAATGTATGTGTGCGAGAGAGAGATGGAGCATGTTTTTGTCTGGCTTGTGGCTGTGAGAGAGGGCATGTGTGTGATTGAGCTTGTTTGTAAGTAAGAGAGAGCGAGAGCATTGTGTGATTGAGAGAGACTGGCCAGAGAGGTGACATGTGTATGTGTGTGAGAGACTGATCAGGGAGATGACTGGTGTGTGTGTGTGAGAGAGAGAGACTGGTTGGGGAGATGATTGGTGTGCGAGAGACAGAAACTGGTCCTGAGGGTGTGTCTGGTGTATGTGTGTGAGAAACAGAAGAGACTGGTTGTGGTCCCTAAGGAAGAGGACAGTGAGGACAGCTTCAGCAGCTACTGGTGCTTCTGGTGGGTCCTGCAAGGGAAAGGAGTAGGAGAACTGCTGGAGAGGGTAAGTAAAGGTGGCTTTTTAAGTTCATTATTCTTGATTGACTACTATTTTAATTATTGGGTAGTATGTGATGTGTCTGCAGTTTGAAATATTTTATTGGTGTTTGGTAAAGCTTTCAAAATTTGCACGAGTCTTTAATTATTGGATATTCTATTTATCAGCTGTTTTGAAATTATTTTATTTGTATGATTTTATAATTATGATTAATTTATATATCTTGATTTTATTGATTTGTTTCACGAGGAATGGTGACATTTTTGTTTTTCCATTGTTACACTTTATAGAGTCTGGCATGATGCGTTTTACAGTTCAGTTTTTGTCTGCACATTTCTATTTATACTTTATGTGGATTTATTCTGTATTTGGTGAGGGTTTGTGTTCTGCATGCAAAGACTGAGATGAAGCATTCTTTTAGCATGTGGTTTCTCTGTAGGGATCTGTAGTAGCTTGGCTTGTTCTGT
This sequence comes from Rhinatrema bivittatum, assembly GCF_901001135.1. Taxonomy (NCBI): domain Eukaryota; kingdom Metazoa; phylum Chordata; class Amphibia; order Gymnophiona; family Rhinatrematidae; genus Rhinatrema; species Rhinatrema bivittatum. Next base: position 75,415,724 of record NC_042616.1, read on the forward strand.
TTTCCTGATAGGTGTATTGATAGTTTAGATTCTGGTGTAATACTTGTAGTATTCTTTTTCATAGGTAGGGTTGTTATTCTTTGAGTGTTGGCAGATAGTACTGTGATACGGGAGGACCATGCCGAAATATATCACAATAGGTATGATGCCATATGAATTCCAAGATGCAAAGTTTTCTTGTTGGCATCACAACAGTGCATGAAATTATCACAATAACGTATATATTAATTTTACCTCAGAATGTCACTTTTCATGTAAAATATGTGTTAAATGCATAATTTAAAATTGTTCATGGGGAGGTGGGGGTAGGGTGCCAGGCTGTAAGGTTTGCCTAGGGTGCCTAATACCCTTGCACTGGACCTGTGCCCAGCAGCAACGCTCCACCACACCCAGGCATAGTTCATCATGTTTCAGGTCCTAGCATGCGTGTTAGACTCCTTGGCCCGTGTTTCAAGATGGGTTGGGTGGACAGTATGCACCGGTTGATAATCGCGCCTCATGCTGAGCCTCGTCTTGTCTTGCCTCCTTGTCTTTACCCTATTAGCACCATAGTGACCTGACTACCTCCGCTCTGCCAGCCTGTGTTGCCCCTATCAAAACCACAGCAACCTGACTACCTCAGCTCTGCCAGCCTGTCTAGCCCCTATCAAAACCACAGGGACCAGACTACCTCCGCTCTGGCAGCCTGTCTTGCCACTATCAACTTTTTGCCACTCTGCCTTGCTGCCATACACCAGATGACTCACTCAACTCCTTGTGGTGTTCTTGCCACTATCATGGTTGCTCAGTGTGTTGGTGCTATGTTCCCCCTTCATTGTGCTGTAGGATGTTGATGCCACTTGTCTTGCTGCTTTGCCTGTCGTGCAGCCTTCGAGGGTTCATGCATCTGTTATCAGTGCTCTCTTTTGAAGCTGTGGTGTGTTTTTGACACTCTCGCTGCTGCTTTGCACCTCTATTAAAGTACTCTTCTTGCCACTCCTAGTACCCATTTGCCCCTTTAAAGTACCTTAGGCTATTCATGCCACTTTGGTGCCACTTTGCCACAGTCTAAGTACCTTGGAACTCTTTTCTTGTTCTGATTGCTCCCCAGAATTTTCATCAAAATTGATAATAAAACCCCAATGCTACAGCCAAAAATAGGCTGCAAATACTTCCCCCATTGACTTTAATGGAAAACGAATAAAACGAATCAGGATTTTTCCCAGGAAAATGAATGCAATGAATTTGGGTGCTGGCGAAATGAATAAGAATCAAAACAATTTTTTTCCTTCTGCACATCCCTACCCAGTAGCCACTCAAAATTCCATCAGGCCACTGCTAGGAAAGGGGAGAAGAGAGAATGGTAACAGCAGAGGACTGAGTGTTGCTACAGATACAGTGCAGCCTGTCAGAAGAACCATCAATACTAGTAGCAGCAAAATCAGCACCTGTTGACTTGTTTTATAAGTAGTGAATGGCAGAGAATGAGGATTGGATGTTGGTATAGAGCCAGCTCAGCCTGTGAGAAGTACAGGCAATAGTAGCAGCAGTGAGAAAAAAATGGAGTTCTGCGCTTAAAATTAAGAGACTTTTAAAACTGTAGAAAGCCAGAAGTGGAAGCTAACTCATACCATAAGAAAGTAAAATTGGAAAAGCATGTGTCACGATTACCTGTTCCTCTTCCTCTTGCTTTGAAGTAGGGAAGAAAAGAAGGAAAGCCATTCAAAACAGGCATTGGCAGGCAAGGGAAAAGAATAAGGTCAGCAGACCTACAACACCCAAAACCAGCAGTGCACTTGTCTATGATTTACTGATTCTGAGGTAAGAAAGGAAGTAGTTTCAAAAATTGAATAGAAGGAAGAATCATGTCTGGGATTGCCTGAATCAGAAGTATTGAATAACTAGTAGAAAAAGAGAATTTGAGAGCTCAAGTCAGTAGCATCTTAGCCTCCAGTGAGGAGGTGGGGAATGTAAATGATACCGACAGTGTTGAAAGAACTATCCAGGAAGAGCAGACAATACAGATAAAAGGCATGTGTGATGCCTCTGCCTTTTTCCACACTGACTACGATCAACCTCATCTCCAATGGCAGCCACAGCCCCTAATGGTCCACAGAGAGATCACAAAAGACATCAGTGGTATGGAGGCACTTTAAAGTGAGATAGGACCTGGGTTTTGCTAGGTGTATTCACTATAATAAGGTCATCAGTTGAGGTAAGGTACTGGGCATCTGATAAATGTAGATATGCAGGATTGCCTACAGCAGCGATTCTCAACCAGTGTGTCGCCAAGCAGCGGCAGGTGTGTTGCATGCTACCGGTCTTCCGCTGCTCTTCCCTCCTCTTCCTTCACCGAGTGAGAGAGGGACAGTCTTCCACTACTGCCGCTGCCGCCCAGTCTATCAGCACGTTCAAGCCTGTATGGGAATGGCAGCAGTGTCAGTGGAGGCTGGCAACTGTGGCTGGGCCTTTTCTTCTTCCCGCACCTGCCCCCTGGCCCGGAACAGGAAGTGATGTGTAGTGGAGTGCGCAGGAAGAAGAAAGAGCCATGCTGCACGAAAAAGTAGCTGCAGCCCCGAGCAGTAGCGTGGGCCCGAAGCAAAATCAGAAGCAGCCAGAAATCGGAACAGGAGACAGCAGAATTAGCCTCCCACAGCTGATGGGATTCTTCTTTCTTGGCCTGCGGGGGCTAGAGGAGGAGGCAGCTGCAGCTACCATTTGTGCTGGGGGGGGGGGGGGCAAGAAATGAGAGAGAGAGAGAGAGAGACAGCCAGCCAGCCTCTCTGTGTGAGAGAATGTATGTGTGATTGAGAGTGTGCATGTGTAACTGTGATTGAGAGCCTGTGTGTAAGTGAGAGCATTTGATTGAGATCATCTATGTAAGTGTGTGAGAGAGGGCATGTGTGTGATTGAGAGAAACTGGTCAGAGTGGTGATGTGTGTATATAGGAGAGACAATGGAAGTGACTGGTCAGGGAGATGATTGGAGTGTGTGTGTGTGTGTGAGAGAGAGAAAGTGATTAAAAACATAAGAACATAAGAACATGCCATATTGGGTCAGACCAAGGGTCCATCAAGCCCAGCATCCTGTTTTCAACAGTGACCAATCCAGGCCATAAGAACCTGGCAAGTACCCAAAAACTAAGTATACTCCATGTTACCGTTGCTATGGCAGTGGCTATTTTCTAAGTCAACTTAATTAACAGCAGGTAATGGACTTCTCATCCAAGAACTTATCCAATCCTTTTTTAAACACAGCTATACTAACTGCACTAACCACATCCTCTGGCAACAAATTCCAGAGTTTAATTGTGCGTTGAGTAAAAAAGAACTTTCTCCGATTAGTTTTAAATGTGCCACATGCTAACTTCATGGAGTGCCCCCTAGTCTTTCTATTATCCAAAAGAATAAATAACCGATTCACATCTACCCATTCTAGACCTCTCATGATTTTAAAGACCTCTATCATATCCCCCCTCAGCCATCTCTTCTCCAAGCTGAAAAGTCCTAACCTCATTAGTCTTTCCTCATAGGGGAGCTGTTCCATTCCCCTTATCATTTTGGTAGCCCTTCTCTGTACCTTCTTCATCACAATTATATCTTTTTTGAGATGTGGCGACCAGAATTGTGCATAGTATTCAAGGTGCGGTCTCACCATGGAGCGATACAGAGGCATTATGATATTTTCCGTTTTATTCACCATTCCCTTTCTAATAATTTCCAACATTCTGTTTGCTTTTTGACTGCCACAGCACACTGAACCGTCAATTTCAATGTGTTATCCACTATGACACCTAGATCTCTTTCCTGGGTTGTAGCACCTAATATGGACCCTAAATTGTGTAACAATAGCATGGGTTATTTTTCCCTATATGCATCACTTTGCACTTATCCACATTAAATTTAATCTGCCATTTTGATGCCCAATTTTCCAGTCTCATAAGGTCTTCCTGCAATTTATCACAATCTGCTTGTGATTTAACTACTCTGAACAATTTTGTATCATCTGCTAATTTGATGATCTCATTCGTCGTATTTCTTTCCAGATCATTTATAAATATATTGAAAAGTAAGTGTCCCAATACAGATCCCTGAGGCACTCCACTGCCCACTCCCTTCCACTGAGAAAATTGTCCATTTAATCCTACTCTCTGTTTCCTGTCTTTTAGCCAGTTTGCAATCCACGAAAGGACATTGCCACCTACCGCATGAGATTTTACTTTTCCTAGAAGCCTCTCATGAGGAACTTTGTCAAATGCCTTCTGAAAATCCAAGTATACTACCTCTACCGGTTCACCTTTATCCACATGTTTATTAACTCCTTCAAAAAAATGAAGCAGATTTGTGAGGCAAGACTTGCCTTGGGAAAGCCATGCTGACTTTGTTCCTTTAAACCATGTCTTTCTATATGTTCTGTGATTTTGATGTTTAGAACACTTTCCACTATTTTTCCTGGCATTGAGGTCAGGCTAACCGGTCTGTAGTTTCCCGGATCGCCCCTGGAGCCCTTTTTAAATATTGGGGTTACATGTGTTATCCACCAGTCTTCAGGTACAATGGATGATTTTAATGATAGGTTACAAATTTTTACTAATAGGTCTGAAATTTCATTTTTTAGTTCCTTCAGAACTCTGGGTTGTATACCATCCAGTCCAGGTGATTTACTACTCTTCAGTTTGTCAATCAGGTCTACCACATCATCTAGGTTCACCGTGATTTGATTCAGTCCATCTGAATCATTACCCATGAAATTCTTCTCCAGTACGGGTACCTCCCCAACATCCTCTTCAGTAAACACCGAAGCAAAGAAATCATTTAATCTTTCCGTGATGGCCTTATCTTCTCTAAGTGCCCCTTTAACCCCTTGATCATCTAACAGTCCAACTGACTCCCTCACAGGCTTTCTGCTTTGGATATATTTTAAAAAGTTTTTACTGTGAGTTTTTGCCTCTACGGCCAACTTTTTTTCAAATTCTCTCTTAGCTTTTCTTATCAATGTCTTATATTTAATTTGCCAACATTTATGCATTATCCTATTTTCTTCTGTTGAATCCTTCTTCCAATTTTTGAATGAAGATCTTTTGGCTAAAATAGCCTCTTTCACCTCCCCGTTTTGCCTTCTTTCCACCTTTCTTAATGTGTGGAATACATCTGGACTGGCTTCCAGAATGGTATTTTTCAACAATGACCACGCCTCTTTCACACTTTTTACTTTTGTAACTGCTCCTTTTAGTTTTTTTCTAACAATTTTTCTCATTTTATCAAAGTTTCCCTTTTGAAAGTTTAGCATGAGAGCCATGGATTTGCATACTGTTCCTCTTCCAGTCATTAATTCAAATTTGATCATATTATGATCACTATCGTCAAGCGGCCCCACCACTGTTACCTCTCTCACCAAATCCTGTGCTCCACTGAGAATTAGATCTAAAATTGCTCCCTCTCTCGTCGGTTCCTGAACCAATTGCTCCATAAAGCTATCATTTATTCCATCCATGAACGTTATCTCTCTAGCGTGTCCCGATGATATATTTACCCAGTCATTATGATTATGGGAATGAGAAACCTGTGCATGTGCGTGTGCATGTGCCTGTGCATGTAGAGAGAGCTAGCATAGGAATGAGAAACCTGGGTGTGTGTGAGACACAGCATGGGAGTGAGAAGCCTGTATATGTAAGATAGAACATGGGAGTGGGAAGCCTGGTGTGTGTGCATGAGAGAGACTGTTTGGGAAGGTGACTGGTGTGTCTGTTTGTAAGAGAAAGACTGGCCAGGAGATGATTGGTGTGTGAGAGACAGAAACTGGAATGTGAGTGTGACTGGTATATGTGTGTGTGAGAGAGAAAGAAAGTGATTATGCGAATTAGAAGCCTGTGCAAGTGGAGAGAACTAGCATAGGAGTGAGAAACCTGGATGTGTGTGAGACAGATCATGGGAGTGAGAAGCCTGTATATATAAGATAGAACATGGAAGTGGGAAGCGTGTGTATGTGTGTGTGTGTGTGTGTGTGTGGGCATGAGAGAGAGAGAGAGAGACTGTTTGGGAAGGTGACTGGTGTGTGTGTAAGAGAAAGACTGGTCAGGAGATGATTGGTGTGTGAAATACAGAAACTGGTCATGGGGCTGTGACTGGTATGTGTGTGTGTGTGAGACAGAGAGACGGGTTGTGAGCCCTAAGCAAGAGGACCATGTGTACAGAGCTTCAGTCACTACTCCTTCTGGTGTGTGCTACTGGCCTACATGGAAGAGGAGTAGGAGAGCTGCTGGAGGGGGTTAGTAAGGTGGCTTTTTACGTTTATTTTTCTTGATTGACAGCCATTTTAATTACTGAAAATTATGTGATATGTCTGCTGTTTTGAAATATTTTATTGGTGTTTGGAGAATTTTAAATAATTTTTATGAGTTTTTAATTGTTGGATATTATTCTGTTCATAGTTGTTGTGAAACATTTATTCTGCTTATTAGTATAGTTATAGTTGGAATCTATAGCTGCTTGCCTAGTTCTTTTTTCCTAATAGGAGGTGTATTGGTGTTTAGGGCCTGATTTAATATTTGTAATGTGGCTTTTCAGATTTCTTTGTAACTATAGACAGGGTTGTTACTGTTTGAGTGCATTCCATAATACAGTCGTAACTGTGTGCAGATTAATTGATGTGCATTACTGCAGATCCTGGGCATATATTAGGTCGGTTCTGTGTATGTGACCGAGATGAGGTATTTTGTAGCATGTAAGCATTTGTATCAGTCTTATTTGTTTTATTTTCTCAAGAGGACATGCATTGGTGATAAACTGCTGTCTTTTCATAAGTAGGGCTATTGAGCCTGGTAGTAGAAGGAGTTTGTATTGTTGTTACTGAGATGACCCTAGAACCAGAATATCATTTTTGTAGGGTGAGCTGTATGGGGAATGTCATAATTCTGCTTTACATCCATAATTGTGTGTCAAGGGGGTTCCTGTAGATGCAAACTGTACTTTTACATTTAGCCCTATGATGGTCATGTGTTCTGTGTGTCACGCATGTGATAACCATCTGCCAGGTGTGTCCCGACAAAAGAAAGGTTGAGAACCACTGGCCTACAGAAATACCACCCGTTGGCATTGGTATCAGAGAAGGATGCAGCACTAGCTTGGGGAAATCGTCAGCCACTCAAAGCAGAAGATGTAGTCAAAGAGTTGAAAAAGAGAAGTATAGTTTCTGCAAGCTGACCTCATAGTTCCTTCCATCAGTCAGATGGCAAGTCAGCAGCATCCTGCCATGCATCTGCAGCAGCAAACTAACACAAAGTAAGAGGAGTGGTGTTCTCTATCACTATCCTGGGGCAAGAGGGAGGCAGCATGCGAAGTAGTGACAAGGTACATCTAGAAAATGATTGCCCTGAATGACCAGACACATCAAAGCAGATTACATTTAGGTACAGTAGATATCTCCCTGTCCCCAAAGGGGCGTACAATCTAAGAGCTAGATGTACTAAGCTGCAATAAGGTGATTTCATGAATTAAGCAGCATGTAACATGTGATAAATGCTTTTTAAGAACATAAGAACATGCCATACTGGGTCAGACCAAGGGTCCATCAAGCCCAGGATCCTGTTTCCAACAGTGGCCAATCCAGGCTACAAGTACCTGGCAAGCACCAAAATATCATGTAATATTGCCATATTGTGGCTCTATTGCATGATATAAGACAAGATAGGAAAAAAGTCAGTCCTAATATTTTAGTTCATTTGAGGGAACTGATGGTATTTTCCTGAGGGAGCATCAAAATGCTAATGTGGATCCCCAGTGGCCCTGCAGGAAAATAAAAGGGCCTGAGGCAAAAATACAGCCCCCAAAGATCGCAAATGACCCTGAGGGCAATGCCCACCAAAAAAGAAATTGATGCAACCTATGTGGTGACATCTTTCTCCCATCCCCACCCCCTCTCCTGAATGTGAAAAATTGGCCTCTTACCATTAGGATTCCCTGCTCCATCCCTATCCTAATCCAAATAAAGTAAAATACTAGGGGTGTGCATTCGTTTTGAACTTAAATGTAAAACGCAACTTATTTTTTTTTTAACTTAAAAAAGTGATGAGGTGTAAACGATCGGATTTCCAACTTATTCAACATAGCTATGTTGAATACATTGGAAATCGCGATTGTTGATCTAAATAAAAATTTAAACCCCTCACCCTCCTTAATCCCCCCCACCAAGACTTACCAAAACTCCCCAAGCTGGCCAAAAGTTCCGTGAGGGTCCGGGAGCAGACGCGTGGGGAATCACGGGACGTCCGCGTCACTCCGACGTGACGCCTACGTCATGTGGTCCATCGCGGTTCCGCTCCCGGACCCCTCGTTGGACCCAAACGGCACTTTTGGGCCCAACGAGGGGTCCGGGAGCGGACCCGAGGGGAATCACGTGACGCCGCGTCACTCCGACGTGGCGCCAACGTCACGTGATTCCCCTCAGGTTCGCTCCCGGACCCCTCGTTGGGCCCAAAAGGCACTTTTGGCCAGCTTGGGGGGGTCAGGAGGCCCCCCCAAGCTGGCCAAAAGTGCCTTTTGGGCCCAACGAGGGTCCGGGAGCGGACCCGAGGGGAATCACGTGACGCCGCGTCACTCCGACGTGACGCCGACCTCACGTGCTCCTTGCAAAGGTGTTCAGAAATGGCGTCCTGACCCCGCTGGACCACGAGGGAGTTTTGGTAAGTCTTGGGGGGGGGGGGGATTAAGGCGGGTGAGGGGTTTAAATTTTTATTTGCACATATGGACATAGACTCAACTTATGGAATTCTATATATGTCCATATTGACCGCAAATGATCCCCCCTTTCGACTTATGGACTTATGAACTTAAACTTTTGGTCTGCACATCCCTATAAAATACTTGGTGTCTAATGGTTCCCAACTCCCAACCCAAAAAATGTAGCCTGGTGGGCTGGTGGGGGGCAGTGAGACTCCCAACCCACTCACAAACCCTTGCATGCCTCAAAAGGAGAAACACACAAGAAACCGTAAAGTGAAAAAGAATAGTAATGTATACAGACATTGCTAAATAAGCAATGCAAAACACTTATGAAATTATATTTAATGCTTGGCTTGAAATGACCTCATATAAATAGGCACTTTAAGAACATAAGAATATAAGAAAATTGTCATACTAGGTCAGACCATCAAGCCCAGCATCCTGTTTCCAACAGTGGCCAATCCAGGCTACAAGTACCTGGCAAGTACCCAAATACTAATGATGTCAGTAAGAGCAGTGGCTATGCCCTAAGTCATCTTGATTAACAGCAGTTAATGGACTTTTCCTCCAAGAACTTATCCAAACCTTTTTAAACCCAGCTACACTAACTGCACTAACCACATCCTTTGGCAACAAATTCCAGAGCTTAATTGTGCATTGAGTGAAAAAGAATTTTCTCCAATTAGTTTTAAATGTGCTACTTGCTAACTTCATGGAGAGCCCACTAATCCTTCTATTATTGGAAAGTGTAAATAACAGATTCACATTTATCCGTTCTAGACCTCTCATGATTTTAAAGACCTCTATCATATCCCCCCTCTGCCGTCTCTTCTCCAAGCTGAACAGCCCTAACTTTTTTAGCCTTTCCTCATTTTGGTTGCTCTTCTCTGTATCTTCTCCAATGAAACTATGTCTTTTTTGAGATGCGGTGGCCAGAATTGTACACAGTACTCTAGGTGCAGTCTGCACCATTTGATTGTGTGTCTTATGTCCTTAACAAAAAATGTGCCATGTTGTTTATAATCATTGGTCCAGAATAAAATTGGTTACTGAATATATTTGTTTGTGATAATTGTTTTGTATGCAAATTAAAATCGTAGCAAAGCTTGGTATGAACTGAGTACTTATCTTATAAAGTTCAGATAGATCAATTCAGCCATAGGCTACTTATAAAAGTAAGTCCACAGGAACCTGTTATTGACAACCCATTGTCTGCTATGTGTTGTGCTGGAGGTGGACCCTTGACCTGGCGCAGGATTGGTACGGCCCTCTGAGGGTTCCCAGAAGGCGCCTGCCGCCAGGAGGTGGAGCACACGAGGAGATAGAGGCTAGCTGGAGATTCACCAATAACAGTCCGGGGGCTCCTTGGGTTGAGTCCTTGGATTCCCAGACCAACTGGGCTTAGGTGGGCCTCTGAGGGTCTCCCGGAGATAGCAGAGAGGTGTGCCCATCATGAGTAAGGGTGCGCGGCTATTGGAGAATAGACGAACTAGACCGGAACAGAGGGTACCGGAGACCACTGGAACAAAGTAGGAACTGAAGGTCCTCCAGTCAGGATAGGCAGCGCCTATTGGTCTAGCTGATAGAAGGCCATGGGCAGCATCAGAACAGGCAGCCCTGGTAGTCACGGGAGAAACAAAGAGAGTGTCCTTGTGGGGCGCAAGGGTCAAAGCCAGGGTATCCGTCCGAGGGTGGTCAGCCAAAGCAAAGGTCAGTTCCAGTTATCAGTCTGAGCGTGGTCAGTAGCAAGCAGAGGTCAGTTCCAGGCAGCGGTCCAAATGTGGTCAGAGGCAAGCAGAGGTCAGTTCCAGGCAGCGGTCCAAGCGTGGGTGGCACAGGAGGCCTTGGATCTCTGTTTCTTTTTTGTTTCTTTGTTTGTTTGTTTGTTTGGGGGGGGGGGTTACTGTTTATTTCATTTTTAATAAAGAAATAAAATAAACATTACATGGAATTAAATTCATGGGGGACACCCCCCTTCCCTCCCAACAAAAACAAAATGCTATTGTTATTTCTTTCCATCCTTACAACAGACACATGGTAAGGGACTACTAGCCTGCCACCTGACTAGTGTAAAGGGCCTTAAGGTGAGTTTGGGAGATAAAATCAACTACTTTTCAACTCATTTACTACACTTTCATTTTTGATTGGCAGTAGGGTTCTTCTGGCTGGTACTGCCACTCTCCACTTATGCCAATGCTTAGAGGTGGTGTTTCTATAGTTGATGCTGCATACTAGCATTTGTCTGATGCCTTAATACCTTCCTTCAACTGATGGCCTTATTACAGTTTATACACTGAGAAAAATACGCTGGTTCTCCCTCACTAAAAGTGACTCCATATCACGGATGTCTTCTGCAATTTCCTCTCTGCATCACTGGGAGCTGCTGTTACTGGCAGTGGAGTTCAGATTGAGAATATATCATGTGGAAAAAGGGAAAGGGTATCATTCATAATCTCTACCTGCACTATTTGCTTTTCCTGTGGTTTGCTCTTAGTACTGTCTGTATCATCCACCTCCCTCATCTCATCACTGAAGACTAAGATTCTACTGACTAAAGCTTCCAAATTTTCTTTGGCTACTAACTTTTCAATACCTTCTGAGATTCATGGAATTTGAGACACAACCCTTCCTTAGAATCAGGTTTTGAAATATTGTCTTCAGACCAGGGATGCCTTGCTTGTTCTCTTCTCTGCAACATTAGGGGCTTCTGCTGTTGCTGGCCTTGGAGTTGAGATTGAGGGTTGACCATGAGGTTAAAGGCCATGGGCATCACTCATGTTCTCTACCTGCACTGCTTGCTCTTCCTTGCTCTCAATACTGTCAATATCATCTACCTCCTACAATTCCTCACCAGAGGGTAAGTTGCTGCTGAGTGGAGCTCCCAAATTATGTTTGGCTTTTAGCTCTGATATCTTTTGATTCAGGGAATCCCGACACAATTCTTCTTCAGAAACAGTTGAAAATACTGTCTCCATTACCTCAGAAGCAATAATCATGAAAGAATGCAGTGCTGGTTTTAGGTGTTATATTGCTGCGGACCCTGTCCTTCATCCTGCCCTGTTGACATAAGACTTGGATGGATCTGTTGCCTTTTGCCCCTGTCAAAATCAAGAGTGAGAGGAACAGGTGGTGGTGACGTATGCTGTCCCAATTTCAGTTTCTTATGATTTGAGCAACCTTCCACTCCTTGATCTCTGCAGTTAAAAAAAACCTCTTTTTTAAATTTAGGGTTAGGATTCTCTATTTTCTCATTGCTACTAATATTGCGTTTATTTCTGACATGCTTGGCTGGCTCTGCAGTACTTTTCTGTTTGCTGCCATTCTCTACCCTTTGCTCACAGTATAATTGGAATTGACTACTGGAAGTCTGATTAAATTTTGAGGTGGTTACTGAGGGTTTTGATCTTACAATGTACTTAATCAATATTGCACCACTCATCAGTATCGATCTAATACTGCCAGAATGTCTGCCTACCACAGACAAAGTGGACGTTGTCCTTGAAAGCTCATGCTTTAATAAATTAGTTAGTCTATAAGGTGCCACTCGACTCCTGTCATTTTTGCTACACCAGGCTAACACAGCTATCCCTCGGAAGATTTTTTGCCTACCACACACTCTCATTTAAGTTGCCAGACTGAGTTCACTTCAGAGCTTAGCAAGCAGAGTACCAACTTGAGAAGCAGAGTTAGCAGCTTGCTAATGACACAAACATAGTCTCTGTCTTTCTAGAGCCATCCCTCACAGTGTGTGCAGCAATATCTCTCTCTCTGCTGCTTATTGCCTCCTATTAAACAGATAAAAAAAACCCCTGTCTGACAGAGAGAAAAGTGACAAGGCTGCTCTTCTGTTCTCTGCCTGCCAGTTACACAGTACACTGTGTAGTCAGAGACAAAAAAAGTCACTGCTGTTTGTTCACTAGCACTGTTTCTCTATATTTTCTCCACTATCTTTTGCCTTGCTACAGTAGACGGAGAAAGCACCAACACTATTATCTTAATCTCGCAGTGATGGCAGTAGGACTGAATCAGTGAAGATAAAGAAAGCATTTTGCCATTTAAACTGCCATAAAACAATGAAACCTTCTGCTGAGGAGGGAGGTGCAAGAGTTAATTAACTTCTGTGTGCCCCCAGCAGATGCCATCATTGAAAAGAAGAAAAAAGAAAGAAGGACTGAGATTCTGCCCAAGCATTGGGACCCAGCCTCTGGGCTGAGCCCTGGCATCAGGCCTAGATCTCAACCAAGGCCCAGGCATCAGGACCCAGCCTCTGGGCTGAGCCCTGGCATCAGGCCTAGATCTCGACCAAGGCCCAGGCATCAGGACCCAGCCTCCAGACCAGACCTCAGCATCAAAACTGGGCCTGGGACTTGGGCCTAGTCTGAGGTCTAGGCATTGGGACCTGGCTTCTGGGCCAGGCCTCAGTGACAAGCCTGGGTCTGGGTTGAGACTTCGGGCCCTGGCATCAGATCTTGGCCTGGGCCACAACCCTGGTATTGGACCTTGGATTAGGCCAAGGCCAAGCCCCCGGTGTGTGGCCTAGACTGAGGTATCAGTACCAGGCCCCGACGCATGGGCTTTGCATATGCCTAGGCCATGATAGGTCATAATGACCTATCATGGCCTAGGTTGTCTTGAGACTAGACCTCTTCTTTGGAAACCCCCCCCCCCATAGCAGATAAATAGGTACTAGGGAGGATCGCAGCCCTGGTATTTTTCTGGGTAGAAGGGAATGGGTGGTAGGGTAGCCTTGGGAAGCCCCTGTTTCTTTTTTTTAGTTTGCTTTTGGGGTATCTTTTTAAATGCTTATTTTGTTTTTTTAAACGAAGGAAAATAAAATAAACATTAAACAAAATTAATTTGTGGGAAACAAAAACACCCCAATGATGAAATTAAAAACAAAATGAAATTTATACTTCTGTGCACCCTTACCAACTATAAGCTAGTTAAAATAAATGCTTTACTTTGATTGGTCATTCACCCTGTCTACTTCCATACTTCCCCCACCTTGACTCTGGCTAGGCTGGTACCTTTTCAGTCTTTGGTTGCATAGTGTTTTTTTCATCCCAGGCTCCTTCTTTATTGATTGATTGCTATAGTTAGTAGTCTCAGGTAGGACTTCTCAATAGGCTATTGACATGTCTGGAAAACAAGAACATATGAAAGGAAAATTTTAGTTTATATTCATGGGCCCCCGCCATTCTTTTCAGGAGTCCAGGAATGAAATGAAAATTGTCTCCTTTGTTGCATTTTACCCATTCATTTCCTATATGTACCCATTCATTTCATTTCCTATATGTTTATTTTACCCATTCATCTCCTATATGTATACATAGACTTTAACACTATGTGGGCTCTTTGAAATTCACCTTCGATATGCCAAATCATGTCACAATTCCATTCTTGTTCCTGTCTTTATTTGTGTTTCATTATCAAGGTTACATTTTTTCATGTTTTTGTAATCGGAGTTGAAAAACCTAAATATAACATTTCTAGGAGGTAGCCTTCTTTGTACACAGTAAAAAAAAATTGATATAGATTCTGGTGGCACTTTATAGGCTAGATTCTTGAGGCATAAGCTTTTGAGACAAGAGGGAACTTATTACTAACCGAATTGACTTTTTTCATGAAAACTAATGTTTCAATGAATCTGCTAATAATCCATAAAGGTGCCATTATACCCTGTGTCATTTCTGCTAAAAATAAAATCTAAATGTTGTGCAGAACATTTCTTATATTTAGAGATGTTTGCATTTCCTTAACACTCACCAAATTCTTCACTTGTTTTAGTGTCAGGCAATTGCTTTTGCAATTACTGTCAGTATGTGACATTTTCCTCTCACCTTTAGTATGCCCCCAAAGACTACTCTAGCAGTTCTTCATTCATTAAAGTTGTTTACACAAATACCACAGGAAAATGTGTTGGTTACCACAATGTACAGAACAAATAAAATGTGAATGGCAGTTTAAAACTGCAGTTATGAAAAAACATTAAGGCAGGTTGCTAAAAGTGGAGCCATAAGATCAGTGCGAAGTGATGGAAGTGGATATGCAATGCCAGAAAATAATATACTTTTTTTTGGCAAACTTTTTGTATAAATAAGAAATATGGGTGCACATTTATTTTATCAAATAGAATATCCTAACATAAAATGGTCTTGCATGAAAATATCTCTACATTTTTGTGCATTTTCTTTTTATTAAAAAATGGCTTCCCTGGGGGTCCGGTTGTGGAGGTGAAAGGACAGCAAGCTGTCCTGGTTGGAGTCTCTGGGAGTGTGGAGCACCAGCTGATTGCCATCAAATTGAGCGCTGTGAACGGGAGGAGAAGAGAAGTGAAAACAGCTGACTCAGAGACTCAGCGTCATCACCAGGGGGCCAAGTCTTTAAAACCTGAGGCACGCCGGCGGATCAGTGGGGTCCGGTTGTGGAGGTGAAAGGACAGCAGGCCATCCTGATTGGAGTCTCTGAGAGTGTGGAGCACCAGCTGATTGCCATCAAATTGAGCGCTGTGAACGGGAGGAGAAGAGAAGTGAAAACAGCTGACCCAGAGACTCAGTGTCATCACCTGAGGCACACCTGAGGCGCACCTGAGGCACACCGGTGCGCAGCTGCTGCCAGCACACTGCCTAAGTCGCACGTGCCGAAGGCGCGCGCGGCTTAGACCAGTTTTGACCGAGATTTGATCAAGAGAACCTAAAACTCCATCTTGGAGGTCGAATAGGACGCAAGAGGAAAGCAAAATTTGTTACCTCATCTCCGATCACAACCAGAATAGGTCCCATGGACGCCCATGTAAATCAGCAGGGTTTTCCATTAATGGACAGTATGCAAGTCATATCTGAAGCCTCGCTTAGTCCAGGCAATGGGCCTACTCCTCCACAACCACAAGGAACAACAAGAAAAGTACCCTTGGATGAGAAGGATTCGCCAAACGTGAATGCACATGTACTGCAATCAGCATTAGCTGATCCTATCCCAACCCCTTGCCTCAATATTTCATCAACTGAGGCTCGAGAAGAAAATCTCGTGATTACCATTGGTAATTCTCAGATAGACTCTGTGGATCCTACTAATGTGACTCTTGCGGACTTGTGGAGGGTATTGGTGAAATTAGATATGAATTTGATACAAGTTAACTCATCCCTATCTTCATTAGTAAATGTTAATAGGGTAAAAGATCGAGGGGCAGATTTTTTTTTAAATTCTTTATCAGTTTTTTACATTACAAAAATTTCAATTTTGCAAATACAGAAAAACAGATAGGATGAAAACATAACCTTATTTAAACAATTCAAAAAAACAAAATTAAATACATCCATCCTTCTTAATCTATAACTCAATATAATATAGCCGTAGCTAAATTTTTAGGATCCGAAAATTAAAAAGAGAGTAAATAGGGCAATATTTAGGAAAAGGCAAGCACTTAACAACTATTACAGTCATAGTGACTCACAGGAAAGGATCGGACAGGTTGGCACGGATACCAGAATGCAGCGTATCAGCGCTGACATTTTGTGAAATGCAATGAATGCAGCCAATCACGCTTTCATTCAGTGCTCTGTGAGGATTTTACTGATGAGCCAGCACTATATATACATCACCACGAAACGTGCCATGCACTTTCTTTGCAGGGGTGGTGTGGGGAGGTGGGCTTTGTGGAAGACGGCTGCACTAAGAGCAATTTTGGCTAGTTAGGAAAGAGAAAAAAAAGAGTTTTATTCTTAATTTGGTTGCAGTGTCTGTGCACTCCATGAAGTTAGCAAGTAGCTCATTTAAGACTAAGCGGAGAAAATTATTTTTCACTTAACGCACAATTAAGCTCTGGAATTTGTTGCCAGAGGATGTGGTTAGTGCAGTTAGTGTAGCTGGGTTTAAAACACATTTGGATAAGTTCTTGGAGGAGAAATCCATTAACTGCTGTTAATCAACTTAGGGAATGGCCTCTGCTATTACTGGCATCAGTAGCATGGGGTCTTCTTGGTGTTTGGGTACTTGCCAGGTTCTTGTGGCCTGGTTTGACCTCTGTTGGAAACAGGATGCTGGGCTTGATGGATCCTTGGTCTGATCCAGCATGGCAATTCTTAGGTTCTTATGTTCTTGTTCAGTCTATCCTTTTTAAAATCCCTTTTTAAAACTTTTCTTTGAAGGGAGAGGAAAGATAATGGCATGATGCTGGCTATGTTAGCTGCTCCAAGATTTCCTCACTGATTTCTCTTACTATGCCATCAAAATGCAAAGAGAAGGTTTGGGTGTTTCCTCCTGATACTTTCCTTCCTGGGTAGTAGCTCACTTCATCTTTTATGTCCTGTGTGCCAGTTCCAATCAGGACTGAAGACTCCACTGCGAGTATGAGTGGGGGAATGCCCAACTCGGTATGAGAGGTTACACTTAGCCTCAAGGATCTTAGGCTGCTGCTAGTGGAGATACTCACTAGGGGTGTGCATTCGGTCCCTACGTATTGGCAATCCGCAACGGAGGTGGCCATATTCGTTGTATTCGTGGGAAAGCGAAACATATCGCGATTCCCCATGAATACATGAATCTTCGCCGAATTATTCGGCCGCCTAAAGAAACCAATTTAAACAAACCCCCCACCCGCCTGACCCCCCCTCCCCAAGACTTACCAAAACTCCCTGGTGGTCCAGCGAGGGGGTCCGGGAGCCATCCCCTGCACTCACACCCTCGGTGCTGGTTTCAAAATGGCGCTGATAGCCTTTGACCTACTATGTCACAGGGGCTACCGTGCCATTGGTCAGCCCCTGTCACATGGCCATCGGTGCCATCGGCGCCATCTTGTGCTCCATGTGACCTCGGAAGTCCATCTGGGTGCTCAGGTCATGGCATGCGCTCATGCGCCTTCACTGCTTGAGCGCCCAAATTGGACGTGCGTTCATGCACCTTCACCGGCGGGGCTGCTGGAAGCCGCTTTCGCCACTGACTGCCCCCGGGAGGCAGGGTAGCCACGGTGGGTGCCTCGGGAGGAGGGGAGAGAGGATTGGGGCTGCTGGAAGCATGCAGTAAGTTTACTTTTGTTACAATTTCTATTTGCTTTAATAACATGTCGAGTCGATTTTCGCCCTGCGCCTTGCTTCGGGAGGGGGGGAGAGAGGACTGGCAATCCCTGATGCCCGAGCGTAGGAGAACGAGACCCGAGCATAGAAGAACCAGGCCACACCATGTTACTCGCTTGCTCCAACCAACCCACTTATTTGACCGGAGCCTGCCTATTGCTGTCACATCCCTCTAACGCCAGGGTCAGGGTAGGCGGTAAATTAGCAGGTTAAAGACGTGGCAATCAGTTGATTAAAAAGGCGATAATCGGGCCAAACATTACTGTATGGGAGGGAATAGGTAATCCGATTGTTTACATATCATATACATGCCGTGGGCGGAAAAGGATACGCGTCGATTTAAAGAAGCGGTAAAGATTGGTAAAAACGGATAGTGAATCGCGGGTTAGACATACGCGGCCAAATTGTGGGTGAAAGCGGGTTAGAAACAGGGTAACCGCAGCCGCGCTTTACTGTAGCGGCCTGTTTGTTAGGCAACTACATCATCGATACATTTCCAAATTATTCCTAACCTATGGTTGACTTTTTTGGCTTCTACTGCACACTGTACCAAGGATTTCAGCATGTGATCTCCTGTAAATCGAAGATTCCTATCTTGATAGCATTTTTCCAGAGTAGATCCCAGCAATATTTACTGGAAGTTTGAATTTTTTTCTCCCAATGTGCACTACTTTGAACATTTCTATATTAAATTCCATTTGCCATTTGGATGCTCAACTGCCCAATTTTTCTAGCCCATCCTGCAGTTTTACAAAATCAGTTTTTGTTTTAACTACCCTACATAGGGGGAGATTTATTACGCCTTCCGGCTCCACTCCCCATCGCTCCTTTGCTGGCTCCGAGCTCCGGCAGGGCCCATGCTCCTCCCATGCCACCAGGGCCACAGCATTTTCTTCTCTAACCGAGATGTCGGCCATCTTGGCTCAGCCCCCTAGTCACATGCGCACATCCTCCACAAGGATTTAATGTGCCAGCGGCAGGGAGATGCCGCCGGCCCTTCCTGTTCACGTCAGGCCCTCTTCCTTAAATTCTCTGTGGCAACGTAGGACAGATGACTTGGCAATGAGTCTGCTTCACTTGTGGAGTCTTCTGAGCTGCGTGAGTGTGTTGAGCCTTGTTCCTGCCTTCTGAGCCTTGTTTCTGCCTTCTGAGCCTGTTCCTGCCTTCTGAGCCTTGTTCCTG
The DNA here is from genome assembly GCF_901001135.1 of Rhinatrema bivittatum. Lineage (NCBI taxonomy): Eukaryota > Metazoa > Chordata > Amphibia > Gymnophiona > Rhinatrematidae > Rhinatrema > Rhinatrema bivittatum. The sequence continues at coordinate 75,434,676 of NC_042616.1, forward strand.
CCTTCCGAGCCCTGTTCCTGCCTTCTGAGTCCTGTTCCTGCTCCAGCTTCCATCCTTGGTCCCAACGAATGGATCTTCTGACTTCGACCTCGGACTGGCTTACGGTGATTCTTCTAGTTTCAACCTCGGACCGGCTATCGACAACTCTCTGGCTTCTGATCCTGGATTCACTTCAGATGACCTTTTCGGCTGTGAATCCACCATCTTTGCAGGGGCCCACCTAAGACCAGCCGGCCCTTCGCACCCAAAGGCTCAACCCACGGGGAACGGGGTTGGTATTGGTAAAGCTCCAGCCGGCCCCTCCGTCAGCTCGGCCTCTCCTCCCTATGGTAGGGACAGGACCCAGTAGATTTATGGTAGATTTTAAAGGGCTATGCAGTCCAAGAAGAGATTCCACTAAAAGCAACAAAATATAACTGGGGATCTTCTTAGACCCCTGCCCTCCCATCCCAAGGCCACCAAAAAGGCTATGCAGAGATCCAAAACCCCCAGATAATGACGTTGAAAGCAGCTGTGTGATGATCTCCCCCCTGCAACACAGCTCTGTTATGTTTGGTACCTTCTCCCTAATAGAAAACCACAGCCCCCCTTTTTAATATAAAAGAAGGCTGGTAGTGCCCACCCCCATCTATCCCCCTGCCCCAAATGGGAAAAAAATCATTGGTGGTGTATTGGCATACCAAACTCCTCCCCCAACCCTCCCCTATATTCCCCAATATCTTGAAAATCCTTTATATGTCAAAGTTGAAGGCCCGGATCACTGTCTAGCCATGGCTGACCTGATCTTATCCCTGTCACGTGACAACATATCATAAGAGAGGATTCTCAGTTGCAGGACCAGAGTTATGGTACTCTGCCCCACTGGATATTAAGCAAAAGTTGACATGGCATTTAGAAAAAAAGGTGAAAACTGTCTGTTCCCAAATGAAAGAGAGTTAAGGCAGGAATGGTTGTTTGTTGTGGTTTAGAACTGAGGAATTCACCCCCTACCCTCGAGGGTCATCAGCAGGTCAGCTTTTCAAGGTATCTCTAATGAATATGCATGAGATAGGTTTGCAAACACCTGTCTCCTTTGTATGCAAATCTATCTCATGCGTATTCATTAAGGATGTCCTTTTGGTGACCCTTGAGGGCTGGGAGTGAATGTCATTAGTTTAATTGTGGTGTAATTTAACTAATATATCTAGATACGTTAGGTTATTAAGATTTTTTCAATATATGTGAATAGTACCGATTCTTAAATGTATTTATGGGTGAGTGACTCTCATACCATCCTGCTAGCTTTTTGGCATGTGTGCTCTCAAGCCGCATTAGGGATCATCTTTAATCATTGGTCACTATTTTACCCATGTATTTTCAATTCAATTTATATTTCACTTTTTTGTTCTTTTTTGCTTTTAAATAAAAGTAGCAGAGATACTTCCCTTGTGAAGCTCAATGTCCATGGAGGGTGAAACCCTTCCAATTATTTTTAAATGCAGTCCAGAGTACAGTTCGACGTGCACGTTTCGCATCCTGTGCTGCTTCAGGAACCTGTCTGGCTGTATTCGCGTGTTCACGTTCGCGAGGCAATATTGAAGTGTAACTGAAGGAAATTAGGCACACGCGAATACAGCCAGACAGGTTCCTGAAGCAGCACAGGATGCGAAACGTGCACGTCGAACTGTACTCTGGACTGCATTTAAAAATAATTGGAAGGGTTTCACCCTCCATGGACATTGAGCTTCACAAGGGAAGTATCTCTGCTACTTTTATTTAAAAGCAAAAAAGAACAAAAAAGTGAAATATAAATTGAATTGAAAATACATGGGTAAAATAGTGACCAATGATTAAAGATGATCCCTAATGCGGCTTGAGAGCACACATGCCAAAAAGCTAGCAGGATGGTATGAGAGTCACTCACCCATAAATACATTTAAGAATCGGTACTATTCACATATATTGAAAAAATCTTAATAACCTAACGTATCTAGATATATTTCATATTGGGCTCGTTGGTTAAACGGTAATTGATTGAGTTAGTTGATATATACTATGTAATTTAACTAATGACATTCCCAGCCCTCAAGGGTGGAGAGGTTTTGAGTGGACATTTTTTTTAAATGTTTGAATTTTATGTGTTTGGAAATTGCATGTTTCATATTGTTGTATACTGCTTGGGCAGGATTATGCCTGGTAGTGTAGTATATTATTTCTCTTGTGAGAAGACCACGGACAAAGGGAACAGGAACAACTGAGGGAAAAAAAAAGAAACACAATTCCTTCAGTGGTGCTGCAGTTGGTATTCTTGCCATTATGTCCTAGGATAGTATAGAAGATTTGTATACTGCTTAATTATTCAGAGGAAGAAAAGGGAACAAGGAGAGAAATAAAATAGAGAGGAGAAAAGATTTAGAGATGGTATATGGCTAAGGAAACTTAAGCCTGTCTGTTCTCCTTGTGTCTTTTACTACCCAATCTAGCAGTACATGTAGTGCATCAAATTTATCTAGTAAATGAAAGTGCACTCATTATTTTTGTTCTGGCACTATGAGAACACATATGTAATCAAAATGACAAACAACCAACTGCTTTCCTTATATATCACTATAATTGCCATTGACTGAAACAACATTAATTTGAACTTAATAACCCACATTTTCATCCATTAGATTTGATGAATATCTATGTACATGAAACAGCAATCTTTTTTTTTTTTAACGTTGCAAGGCCCAATTAATGTTAAGAACTGCTGCAATAAGACATGAAGCAAGGTTTGCTATTTATTCATTGTATAAAATATTTAAGAGAAAGGAAAAAAGGTACTTGAGAATCCTGTGATATAACTGTTCCAGCCTTTATATAGTACCCTAGAGCAGAGCATTTTACAACAAATTGCTTACAGGTACAGTATGTACCCCAGAGAGCTTAACTCTAAATAGTTTGAGGGGCAATAGTAAATAAAGGGACCTGCCCAAGGTCACAGCAAATGGAATGGTCAAAAGGAGGATTTAAACCCAAGTCTTGAGATTTCCAGTCCATTGGTCGAACCACTAAGGTACCTACTCAACTCACTTGAGTGTAAATTGAATAAATCAGTGCAGCTTGATATGGACAACAAGCTGATTGTAATCTGGTTTGGCTTTCAGGTTGCCTGTCAAATCAAAAATATCACTTATAGTACCTTTTGGCCAGAAACATCTAGAGATCATAACTGAAAGCCTTTGTGCTCTTAAATTATCTGAACAAAAAGGAGTGTCAATGGAAGCATTCCAGAGGCAGGGCTAAATTTTAGCCAGTGAGCAATAGCATACCTACTGAGTGCTCTCTGTCTAAAGTATGCACACAAGACTGGCTGGGGAAAAAAAGCAGTCCTTACTTTATCCAGGTAAAATTCTGCATGTAACTTTATTCAAATATAATCAGTGTCTTAGTCCCACAGAATATCCAGGCAAAGTTATGCACAAAACTTCCATGGGGATTTTTGTTGCTTGCCAAATTAATTAACATTGGCATCCTAGTTTTTGAATGTAAATCAATCAGTCATAGAAAGAATATCAAGAAATATATGTACTGAATACGCAAAAGTTGACATGCATTAAACATTCTGTTATGCTTGTGATTTCAGTGCATTAGTCTTTATTTTTTTGCATCAATATTGAAGTGAACATAACATGGACTAACACAAAAAAAATTAATGAGCTGTGTTGCATGAATAATAAAAGAGAGTTAATTGAAATTATCTTAAAGAGATGGTATGGTCTAGTGGTTATATCAATGGGCTGGGAAATCAAGGTTCAAATCAGATTTATTCTACCATATTCATTGTGTTTTTAACAAATTACTTTATCTCCCTGTGCATCATGCACACACTTAGACTGTAAACACTTTGAGGTAAGGAATTATAGAACTTGAATTCTAATATTGCTGAAAGTTAGGTTACTATAATTTGCATTAACCCAAAAGTAACACTAAAATTTAACTACACCTCAGGATGTGCAGTTACGCTTTAGCCTTTGTTGGCTAATACATTCCCCAGTGGGGGATCTTTGATTTCCATCCACAGTCCACCACTTCATGATTGCTTCAAACAAGGGTCCCCAATGTCGTCATTCTCCCTCCCTTAGATCTCCTCATTCTTTCTCCCAGCTTCTTCCCATGAAAAGCCTCCAATCACCCAGTCTCCCCCAACCTCCACACAGGCACACGGTGGGATAAATGTCCTGGTGAATATCCATGATTAATGTTATCCAGCTACCCTTTATCCAGATAACTTTACACCCAACTGGTTATCTCTTGAATATTACCAGTTAGGTGTAAAGTTATCCAGCCTCATGTGTCCAGATAACGTTAGCCTTAACTGACAATTTTTAAAAAGGAATATTGCTGGTAAAATAGAAATGGCCCAAATCCATGTCCTGGTTGAATGTTTCAAAAAGAGGCCTTCAGGTCCTCTGGATCCCCTCTCCCAACCCCATTCAACCTCCAGGTACTAATTACAAATGAAAGAAATTGGGCTTGGCCCTAGCCTCCCTCTCCTCCAACCGTTCCTGGGTAGGGATTTTGTAAAATTAATACCGCATTGTGACCTTCCCATCCCCAACCTTAGCCTCCCTCCTGCTGGCACTTTGAAAGTCTCTGATCTTCAGCCCAGATTGTTGTTCACTGCAATCAGAAACCGGGCTCAGCACTTCTAGCATTGCTATAGATCATCACAGGAAACATAAGCTAAGAGCGATGATATTCACACAGCAACTCTGAGAGTTTATGCTTCCAATGTTGATCACTTAATGTTAGAAGTCCCGGACCCCAGTCACAGTAGCAATATACCAAGGTCTGGGCTGAAGATTAGAGATTTTCAAAGTACCGGCAGGATGGGAGGGCTAGGGTGGGGGGGGGGGGGGGGGGGTGGGGTTGGGAGGGGTGGATGGAGGCCCTCATTTTAAAAAAATCCCTAACCAGAAAGGGGTAAGTAGAGGCAGGAGTCTGGAACCAAGCCCAGATGCTTTCGATTTTATTAATGACTGGAGAGGTTTGGGGGCCTGTGTGTGTTTCCTTTTTGATCATAAACTATAAATGGAAAAGAACAGACAGAGGGGAGAGGCAGGACACTTTTTGAAACATCCATGCACCACCTTTTATTTTTAACAGGACATCTCTACTTAACAGGCTATATTTTTTTTATACAGCATAGTAACACAGTAACATAGTAAATGTTGCGTCGGAGGTGGACCCTTGGGCCGAGGTGGGGTTGACGCAACCTGTAGGTAAGGATCTATGGGTCCCCACTGTCGGCAGGTGGAGTGGGCTGAAGATAGAGGCCACTGGAGCTTCACCTATACCAGCCCTCATTCCCCTCGGGTTGAGCCTTTAGGTGCCGGGGCCGGCAGGACTTAGGTGGGCCTCGAGGTTAGTTAGTAAAGAGAAGTGGTTCAGCCCAGCGACAGCAGCCAATAGGTGGTGTAGTCCTACCCTGGACTGGGTTTGGTACAGAAACTAAGGTGCCAAAGGAATGGAAGGTAACTGGAGGCACTCAAGCAAAGAAAGGCTGGAGCCTTGTAAGTCCACGTCCAGGAAATAGGCGAGAGGAGGAGTCACTGACAAGATAGGATCAGAGGTCGTGGCAAGCGATGTTGAACTCTGGACACGAAGCGGTTTTGGTTAACTCTCTTATCTTTGACATGCAATAGGTTGTGAACTGCAATGCGGCCATATGGCTCCTCCTCTTCTTCGCTGCATGGCAGGTTGGGAATTGCCAAGCAGCCCTGCAACTCTCTTATCTTTTCCAAACAGATATTTATATAATCAATAATGGTTCACACCCCTCATGTATCATATCACACAACAAATCCCTCCACTCATGAGGAAATTTTCTTCAAAAGAAATGTTTTTACCAATAATGGGAATTAGTATCAGATGTTAAAGTGCTCTATCAATACAACCTCCAGGTTCTTGCCCGCAGTGGGCTTCAACCAGTATCATTAATGAGCACTGATTTCACGTCATTTACTGTTTCCCATTCAACCTTTTACTTATTTTATATGGCTTATTATAGTTACAATTACTTATCTTTTCATTGTCTCCTTGCAAACTCTTACGTAGCCCACTGCGATGCTTCCATTACACATACCCTCGGCATTAATATAATGCCTTCTTCAGGGGACCAAACTCTCTCCTCTTATGGCCAATCCTGGTTCCACATCACGGCTCAAAACAGAGCGTTGGTCACATGGCAGCAGCAAATTTTCTGATGCACCACCAACTTCAGCTAAATATGTATAGCCTGGAAGAGAAGATGTGAAATGGAGGCAAGATACAGACCTATTGGCAGTAGAAGTGGAGACCCGGGGTTGCTTGGAGAGGCCTTGTTGAAAGCATTTGTGTCTGAGCATGTTTGTGTGTGTGTGGGTATGGGTGTCTGGACATTTATTTATTTATTTATTTATTTATTTATTTAAGAACTTTTTTATACCGGCATTAGTGGGTACATCATGCCGGTTCACATTATAACTGGAGAAAGGAAAAGAAATACATCAAACAGGGGCAGGGGTAAAGAGGAAAGAAAGGATAGAGAGGAGAAGGAAGGATTAAACTGCAGAATAGTCATTAACAACGTGAGGTAATAATAATAAAACAAGCGTGTACAGTGACAAATGATATACTGTCTTTAACATCAAAAGTAAAAATAAAAACAGTAATATGACAACGTCTGGCTGCTGGGGGCTGCTGGGGTAACAGAGATTATGTACAATAGTTCAATAAGGGATCATTGATTGGATTCAGATAGAGGTGAACAGTGGGGTTAGTCCAGGTAGGCCTGTTTAAATAGCCAGGTTTTTAGTTTCTTTTTGAATTTAAAGGGGCATGGTTCAAGGCGGAGAGCTGTGGGCAAAGAGTTCCAGCATGATGGGCCGGCGATGGAGAGGGCACGATCCCTAGTGGAGGAGAGTTGTGCTATTTTGAGAGGAGGCATGTGGAGGGTTCCCTTATAGATTGTTCTGGTAGGTCGATTGGGGTGAGAAAGGCTGAAGGGGAGCTCAAGCCAATTTGAGTCATGGGAATATATGGCTTTGTGGATGATGGTGAGGGTTTTGTAGAGAATACGAGACGGGATGGGTAGCCAGTGTAAACTAAGGATGGGGGTGATATGGTCGGCTTTACGGGTGTTTGTGATGATTCTGGCAATGGCATTTTGGAGCATTTGGAATGGTTTGATGGTCGAGTAGGGGAGCCCTAGTAGGAAAGAGTTACAGAAGCCCAGTTTGGAGGAGAGGGTGGCTTGTATGACAGTGCGGAGGTCGTGGGGGTGTAATAAGAGTTTAAGTTTTTTTTAGAACATTTAGTTTAAAGAAGCCCTCTTTGAGGATGGAGCTGACATATTTCTTCAGATTTAGTTGTTGGTCTAGGATGACTCCAAGGTCTCTTACAGAGTGTTGCGCTGAGACGGATTTAATTAAGGGATCATTTGCCAGGGAAGATTTCGGTGTGGTGTGATTGATGTGAAATGAAGAGCAGTTCCGTTTTGTTAGTGTTGAGGGCGAGGTGAAGGTTAGTGAGTAGAGAGTTTATAGCTGAGAGGCAGGTTTCCCAGTGTTTTAAGGCGTCAGAGAGAGTGTTGTGAATAGGTATGATGATTTGGACATCATCAGCATATAGATAGAACTTTAGACCAAGGTCAGAAAGTAAGTGGCAGAGTGGTGTAAGGTAAATGTTGAAGAGGGTGGAAGAGAGAGAGGAGCCTTGTGGGACTCCTTGAGAGAGTGAGTGTGGGGTGGACATGGTATTACCAATTTTGACAGAAAATTTTCTGTTCGAAAGATAGGATCTGAACCATAGGAGGGCTAGGCCAGAGATGCCTATGTCAGTAAGGCAGGAGAGGAAGTGATTGTGACTAATGGTGTCAAATGCAGCGGATATATCAAGGAGGGCAAGGAGGTAGCATTGCCCTTGGTCCATTCCTCTGAGGAGGTGGTCAGACAGGGTGAGTAAGAGGGTTTCCGTGTTAAGGTATTTACGGAAACCAAATTGTGAAGAGTGGAGGATCTTGTGGTTTTCGAGGTAGTCCATAAGTTGTGTGTTGACTACTCTTTCCATTATCTTGGCCAGGAATGGGAGGTTAGAGATGGGACAAAAGTTAGCAGGGTCTTTCGGGTCTAGTGAGGGCTTCTTGAGGAGGGGTTTAACCACTGCCTGCTTGAGGGTGTCGGGGACTATACCTGTGGAGAGTGAGCAGTTAATGATGTCAGCAATCGCTTTGGCTATGGAGTTTGGGATACCTAAGAGTGCTTTGGTGGGGATGGTATCTGAAGGGTGGGAGGCCGGTTTAAGTTTTTTTAGAATGGACTCGATTTCCTTAGAGGATGTGAGGTCAAGGGAAGCAAGGGTGGTAGGGGGTGGGGTAGAACGAGGTGGAGGGAGCGGATTGCTAGGGAATCTGGAGAGTAGCTTCTCCACTTTGCTGTGGAAGTAGAGGGCTATTTCTTCACATTTGGTAGAGGCTTCAGAGTCAGAAGTAGAGGGCGAGGTAGATTTGGTGAGACTTGCAACATATGAGAAGAGTGCCTTGGGATTATACCTATATTCATGAATTTTGGAGGCGTAGAAATCCCGTTTGTGTTTAAGGGTGGTGATCCTGTAGCAATGAAGGGCTGATTTGAAGCTGGACATGTGTTGAGGGGATGGATCCTTGCGCCATATCCGCTCCTTCTGTCTGAGTTTGTTTTTCATAGATTTTAGCTCAGATGTGTACCAAGGGTTAGTATGTTTAGAGTCCAGAGCTAGCACTCGCTTGAAAGTGGGACAAAGTTTGTTGGCAATGTCCAAAGTAATGTCAGTCCAAGAGGCAAGGGCAGTTTCAGGGTCAGAGCAATCTAGTTTAGGCAGGGAGGTGGAGAGAGCTGAGATGAGCTCATCGCTGGCACAGGTCTTTCTGGAGATGATGGTAGAGCTTTGTGTGGAGTTACTGCAGGACGAGGGAGTGAGAGAGAGGCGGGATTCAATGAGAAAGTGGTCAGACCAAGGGACTGGAGTGCAGGTGGGGGTGTTCATAGAGTGGATACTGGAGTTAATGAAAATCATGTCTAGTGTATGCTCAGCTTTGTGGGTGGCGGAGGAGATGATTTGTTGGAATCCTATTGCGTGGAGGGAGTTGAGGAAGGTTTCACAGGACGAGGTAAGGGGTAGGGAGTCTACATGAAGATTGAAATCTCCAAGGACGATAGAGGGGGTATCAATATCAATGTTGTCAGCAATAAGTTCAATGAGGGGTGAGGGGTTGGATTCAAGAAAGGTAGGTGGAGCGTAGACTAGGCAGACTTGTAAGTCTGGGGATTTGAACAAGCCAATTTCAAGTTTAGATGGTGTGTCTAAGTGTACACGTTTGAGATTATGTGTGTGTGTGTGTGTGTGTGTGTGTCTGAGCAGAAGCAGAGTGTGAGTTGGTATCTGAACATGTGTATGTGAGAGGAGGAACAATGAGACAGATGCAAGCTCTAGGGATGATGGAATAAGAGGTCTAACTAGTAAATTTTTTTTAGCAGTAAATTCTTCATTTTATATTAGGAAAGGTTGAGGTATTGAAGCACAGGGTGTTCTTTGTGTGTGTGTATCTGAACATGTGTGTGTGTGTTTGTGAACATGTGTGTGTGTCTGACCATGCTTATGCGTTTAATATCTAAGGATTAGTGGTGGTTTCAGTTTTTCCTTTGTTGCACTGCATAGAGTCTGACTTGATGGGGTTTCCCTATTCAGTTTATGCCTGCATGTTTCTATTTATACATTATGGCTTCTTTATTCTGTATTTGGTGAGGGTCTACCTGTGTTTTGCACATCTGACCGAGGAGAGGTATTCTGCTAGTGAGCAGAAAATTATAGCAGCTTGGTTTCTTCTGTTTTATTAATAGGAGGTCTACTGGTGTTTTAGGGCCTGGTGTAATATTTGCAGTGTTGCCTTTTCATAAGTAGTGTTGTTTTTTATTTATGTTTTAGCAGTTAGTGCTGTTTTGCTGTGGTAGGTTTATTATTTTATTGGTAATTTACTCATGGCTTTTTGAGTGTCAAGCCCACTCCTAACACATATTACAGTAGGCCTAATGCCATATGGGTTCTAGGGGTGGGCATTCGTTTTCGACATATTGGCAATCCGCAACGTATCGTGGGGTTCGCCATACGTTTCGTGACCCCACGAATGCAACAAATAGGGACATAAATGTTGCAGATTGCCAATATGGCAAAAACGAATGCACACCCCTAGACCCATATGGCATTAGGCCTACTGTAATACGTGTTAGGAGTGGGCTTGACACTCAAAAAGCCCTCTTCACGCACAATTTAAAATTAAACATTTATAATATAAGATTTTACATGAAAAAAGGACACTCAAATTATGTTCTTTTGAAGTAAAAATATAACAACAGCATGTATATTATATTTACATGCACTGCTGTGGTGTCAACCAGAAAACCCTGCATAAAAGTCAAAAAGACACTTGGAACACATAAGGTATTAGCACTATTGTAACACATGTTAGGAGTGGGCTTGGTCCTCAGAAAGCCATGGCCAAACAAAATTACAATTACAATATTTATTTATTTATTTATTTGTGATTTTTCTATACCGGCATTCACGGAGTTCGTATCATGTCGGTTTACATAAAACAAGGGGTGAGCAATACATAACTATAACTTGAATGTATACATTACAACTTATAACAAATTATAACAAATTATAACAAGTGCTCAGAAGAAGAAGTTACAATAAAACAGGGATGATTCTAACTGGGAGTAAAAGAAGAGGAAGATAGAAGTTTAACAAGAGGTAGAACTTTGCGGTGGTTGTTAATGACTATATTAGTTTAACGGAAGATGATCAGTCTTGTTGTATTTAGTGTAGGAGAATCAGTAAGGGTCCGGAAAGGCTTTCTTGAACAGCCATGTTTTAAGTCTTTTTCTGAAGGTTGGTAGACATGGTTCCTGTCGTAATTCTAAGGGGATTGAGTTCCATAGTAGTAGGCCTGCTGTAGAGAAGGCCCGGTCTCTCAATGTTATATGTTGGGTGGTATTGGCGTGTGGTACCTGTAGATATTCTCTGTATGTTTCTCTGATGGGTCTGTTGGAGGAGTGTTTTTTGAGTTCTATTTGTAGATGGAGTGGAGCCAGTCCATGAATACTTTTGTAGATTGTAGTGAGAGATTTATGGATTATTCTGTAGTGGATTGGCAACCAGTGCAGGTCTTTAAGGACTGGCGTAATGTGATCTCTTCTTCTCTTGTTTGTTAGGATTCTTGCTGCCGTGTTCTGAATCATTTGGAGCGGTTTAGTATGGGATGATGGGAGGCCTAGTAAGATAGCGTTGCAGTAATCTATTTTAGCAAAGATTATTGCTTGGAGCACTGTTCTATAATCATGGAAATGAAATAGGGGTTTTATTCTTTTCAATACGTGTAGTTTGTGGAAGCAGTCCTTAGTTGTTTGATTAATGAATGATTTTAGATTTAGCCGGTTGTCTAGAGAAACTCCTAGATCTCTTACTTTTGTGATTTGCAAATTGGCTGGCGGGTTTGTAGTGATTTTGCAATTGTCTGGAGAGATTAGTAGGAATTCACTTTTTGATTGGTTTAGAATTAAATTTAAGCTGGATAGGAGGTCATTAATTTCTTGAAAACAGTTTTCCCAAAGTTCTAGGGTTTTAGTGATGGAATCTTTGAGGGGGATCACAATCTGGACGTCGTCTGCAAATATAAAGTGTTTTAGGTTCAATTTATTTAGCAGTTGGCAGAGCGGGAGAATGTATAAGTTGAAAAGTGTTGGTGAGAGAGAAGAACCCTGAGGAACTCCTTGTGAAGATGGGTATCTATGGGATTCTTTGTTGAGGATTCTAACTTTGAAACCTCTGTTCTCTAAGAAAGTTTTGAACCATGTTAGTGCTGATCCTGCAATACCGATGTTCGCCAGTTGGTTTAGTAATGTGGCGTGGTTTACAGTGTTGAATGCTGCCGATAGATCCAATAGGATCAGTAGGAAGGCCTGTCCTTTGTCAAGGCCCAAGGTAAGGTAGTCCGTTAGAGAGATGAGTAGGGATTCGGTACTTGAAGCTTTTCTGAAACCGAATTGAGTAGGGAATAGAATATTGTGTTCTTCTATGTATTCCGATAGTTGGATGTTTACTAGTTTCTCCATCACCTTGGCAATGAAAGGAAGATTGGAGATTGGACGGTAGCTGTTGGGGTCTTTGGGGTCCAAGTTAGGTTTCTTAAGAAGAGGTTTGATGGATGCAAGTTTGAGGTCGTCTGGATAGTAACCCTGGATGAATGAGCAGTTTATGATGTCTGCTATTGTTTTGGTTATGGTGTCCGGGATTAGAAGTAGTAATTTAGACGGGATTTGGTCGAAGGGATGTGATGAAGGTTTCATTTTCTTCAGAAGTGTTTGGATCTCTGAGGAAGTGGTGAGTTCAAGAGTTTGGAAGGATATGTCCTTATTGAGGAGTACGTAAGTGTTGGCTGGTGTGCTTGTATTGGGCTTTAATTGAGTTAGAAGGTTCGTGATTTTCCAAAACAGCACTAACTGCCAGTACTCAGTTTCAACCCTACCTATGAAAAGGCAGCACTGCAAATATTACAGCAGGCCCTAAAGCACCAATACACCTTCTATTAGGAAAACAAACAATATGGAAATAACATGTTAGCAGAATACTTAAACTCATTCACACATGCAGAACACAGTCTGACCCTCATCAAATACAGAATAAAGTGACCATAAAGTATAAGTGGGAAAAGTACAGACTAAAACTGAACTGGAAACTGCAGCAAGTCAGACCCTGTATGTGTAATACACCAATGGAAAAACATTCCTCAGAAAACATCAAGCAATAAAATCAAGAAATATAAAGCATCAATCATTATAGTAAAAACCATATTCATAAAAAGAATTAATATTTCAGAACAGCTGATGAATAGAATAACATCAAATAATTAAAACTCAAATAATACTTATTTTTACATTTCCCATACACCAATAAAATATTTTAAAACATCATACAGATCAAATACAATAACACCCAATTAATTAAAATTAATAAGAATTAAAAAAAATCTCTCACTCTCCATACATTTCTCTCAAGAACACACACATATACACACACACACACTGGCTTCATCTCTATCAGGCATATGAAGACACACGGGCTCCCCCTCTCCCAGGCATGCACACGCACTTGCTCTCTCTCTCTCAGGCGCACACAAACATTCACCGGCTTCCTCCCTCTTTCTCAGGCAGATACATACATGCTAGCTCCCTCTCTCTCAAGCACACACACAGACTGGCTTCCTCCATCTCAGGCAGACACATACATACTGGCTCCCTCTCAAGCACACACACATACTGGCTCCCTTCCTCTTTCTCAGACACACACATACTTGCTGGCTTCCTCTCACTCAGGCACAGAAACTGCCTTCCTCTCTCTCAGGCATGCACGCATGCACACATGCATACATATGCGGATCCCTCTCTCAGCACACAAAAATACACCCTCAAAATATCCTTCTCCCATACACACCCTCACTCAGTCTTCAAATCACAGACACACTCACAGCCACTGAGGCCTCAATTATCTTCAGCTGAGAATGGGATGGACTCTGCTCGCAGATGTTTGTCTTCTGTCATCTTCAGCCTTGAGCAGGATGGACTTTGATTGCATCCCACCCAGCATTTCCAAATGATGTGCAGTAGTGGAATTCTATGCAAAGTCTGCATTCTGCAGTAGCAAGGAATTCCCCCAGGTGTAAAGATGGTGGTGCATGGCACACCCCTTTCTAAAGCTGGTGATGACTGTGCACCACTGTGCACTATGGGTGCTATGCCTCTAATATATTTAGGTCCTTCAGCTTCTCTTCATGAGTCTTCCAATAAAGACCCCAAAACATTTTGGTCACCCTTCTCTGGACCGCCTCCATCCTGTCTCTATCCTTTTTGAGAAATGGTCTCCAGAACTGAACACAGTACTACAGGTGAAGACTCACCAAGGACCTGTTCAAGGGCATTATCACCTCTTTTTCTTACTGGTTATTCCTCTCTCTATGCAGCCCAACATTCTTCTTGCTTTATCTATTGCCTTGTCGATTTGCTTCGCCACCTTCAAATCACCAGACACTATCACTCCAAGGTTCCTCTCCCAGTCCATGCATATTAATCTTTCAACCCCATTTCACATACAGCTCTTTTCGATTAACTTTAGTCGGTCACACAAAGCAATATAACTAACCTGCTCTCAGCCATGTCTGGAGATAGCCAAATAACTTATTTGGCTAACTCCAAATATCAGAATTCATCAGATAAACTCTCAATACGCCACTTACTTATTTGGCTAAATCTTTGCTAGATAATGAATAGATAAATATGGGGAATATTCAAAACTAGCCATTTAGCTGGAAAACTTGCTGTTATGGTTTGTGGGTTTCATGGACCCTTAGTCTGAGGTGAGAGTTGTTACTGCCTGTGGGGAGGAGCCCCACAGGTTCACATCATCGGGAGGCGAAGTCAGGTACAGCTGGAGCTCTGGGAGAGAATCTGTGGGGAGGTCCTGAGGAGATGGTGAGAGGCACAGCAGTTAGGGGCACCACAGTAAGCAGGTTGGGGTGGAGAGCAGTACCTGGGCGAAGACCTCCGAGAGGGTAGCACTAGGCAGGCCTGAGGAGTGGGAAGCGCGAGGCAGGAAGTGCAGGAGGTATACTGCAGAGGCAACCCCGAGGGGCAGAGTTGGGTAGCGAGGAAGGTACTGATGCGATGATGTAGGCTAACCCATGGAGAGTGGAAGCCCGAGTCTGGTCTCCAAGTAATGATGTAGGCAACCCCGAGAGGTGGGGAAGCTGGATAGTCTCTGAAGTAGAACGTAGGCACCGCCCCGATGAGCGGGAAAGCACAGTCTCTGAAGTGGAGCATAGGCACTACCCCAAGGAGTGGGGAAGTGTGGAGAAAGGTCTCCCAAGTGGTGAAAGCATTCCCTGAGGCAACTCCGAGGAGCTGGAAGCCAGTGAGTAGGATTCCTGGGTGGTGCAGGTCTAGCCCGAGGAGCAGGGGAAGCCAGGAGACCAAGTCTCCAGAGATAGTGAACACAGGCCCCCATGGAGCGGGTATCTGAACCAGGATTCTAAGTCCAAGAAGGGTCCAAGGTGGTCACCACATGTCCAAGAAGACAGGAGCTAGTAGAGTAGCGATGGAACTCATTGCCAAGTCGGCTAGTAGGGGGCAAAGGCAGTGATTAAGAACCCTGACCCAGTGATGTCATCAGTCAGGGACGCCCCTGAGGTTCCCACCATAGCAACTTCAAAAGAGGGCCCGGTGGCATGCGCATGTGCCTAGGAAGGCCCAGAGTCGGCATGGATGGCGGCGGCGTCCCGGCCACCATGAGGAACCAGGCGATACACGGCGGTGGAGACTAGCCACTGCCGCGAGCAGACCCAGTACAAGATGTAAGTAGACGCAGTCGCAGCCATCTGTGACCAACAGTCATAACACTAGTGTTAATTATCTAGCTTTGAATGTTGACCTCACTATGTACTAAATACTTGACATCTTTTAATATCTCAAGAATTAATTCAATCACAAACAAACTTCATTAAAATTATCACATTAATGGTCAATTTTTATATGGCTTCTTATGTAGGCCTCTGAAAGCAAGAGACTACCAGATTACCATTCATGAAAGTTGAGTAGTCCCATTACAGCAATCACATACCAGTTAATTAACAAATCTTATCTAAAAAGTTATCCAAATCCATATTAAATGAAAAGGATGAATTATGGAAATTGGAACTGAGCCGAAACTGGTTTAGATTTTGATGAGCATAATAAAAGCCATCAAAGCCACAACCCCCTCCCCCAGAGTCTCAGGAAATTCAAATTCTTGCATTTCCGAGATGTCTGAAATGAAATCTATCTGTCAGAGTGCAGTGATGGCAATAGAACTGTAAAAATGTACACAATGAGGGTAAATAAACAATGACAATAAAATTGTTTAATAAATAATATCAAACAAACATTTTTTTAATGTTTGAAGGTTTCAATTCCCTGACACAGGCATACATTTAGAGCTCTCTTTTTTCCAGTTTTTGTTTTATGCATATATTTTTATGTTTGGTTTTATTTACTGAATAATGCTATTATCATTGTTTATTTACCCTCTTTGGGTTACCTTTACATTTTCTTTTCCATTGCTCCTCTTTGACAGTTCCTTGTCTTGTGGCCAACCTTTTGCCACTTCTTTGTGCTGCTGAGATTAAATCCAAACCAAATTATCTCTCACTAATTGCAACTCCCAAATTGAATTCAAGTATTCTCATTATTCAGTAATATTAATTATAGTGGGAAGAATCAGCAATGTATTTTAATGGCAAAAGAATGAGCAAACGTCAAGGAAATCGAACTTGTGATAAATAACATAATACTGTATATTTAAAAATAAAATTGGGCAGCTGAATTCGAATGCAGAGGAATTTACCTGGGTGAGCTCCAGAACCTTTTAACATCAAGTTTCCCACCAGCCCTGACGTCATCAGGGGAAGCCGAGGCACCTATAAAATTGGCAATTTAACTGCTTCCAGGCTGCAGCTGAATTTGGACACAGGAATTTACCTGGGTGAGCTCCAGAAACTTTTAACATCAAGTTTCCTGCCGGCCCTGACATCATCAGGGGAAGCCGAAGCGCCTATAAAATCGGCGCTTTAACTGTTTCCAGGCTGCAGCTGAATTTGGACGCAGAGGAATTTACCTGGGTGAGCTCCAGAAATTTTAACATCAAGTTTCCCTCCGGCCCTGACGTCATCAGGGGAAGCCGAGGCGCCTATAAAACCGGCGCTTTTGCGGCGCACCGTAGCCACCGGCGCGCTGCCAAGGCCGCGCGCGCCTAAGGGGCGCACACGGCTTTGTCCGGCTTAGTCCGGATTAGAATGGATTAGTGGGATAATCTTTGCCCGAATTTCAGCTGTCACAGAGCCTAGTAATAACACAGTTGGTTGGTCATAAATGAAGCTACTGCTTGAAATAGAACTTAATGAGTGTCTATTGTTAATTATGCCTCCTAAACGTAAGGGGAAAGTAAGGGTGTACCCCCCGGCGCCCCTCTCATCTCCTATACAGCAGGAGATTGTTCGATATATGACTACTGCTGCACTGAAAACTCCAGCATCCAAGGATACTGCTGATCCAGATCATTTGGGAGGAAGAACTGGATCATTAGAGGAGGCATTGCTGAGTCCCAATCTAGGACTACCACCAATGCAGAAGGCAAGTGAGGCCTCCCCTGGGAATACATCAGAGCAGTTAAACCCCCCAGGGCCCAAGTTATTTGTGATAAACCCTGGTGAGAGCATTTCAGCTATGGAAGGAGTTGAAGAAGATCCGATAGAAGTTCTGGAGGATTGGACAACTCAGGCAACCATGACTGGAGGAAAAGATCTTGATACCAGAGGTGAGGCATTAGAAACCTTGACATGCCCTTCAGTGGTAACACTGGAATTTTTGTGGGACTTGATGACTGTGATGAATACAAATATGAAGGGGTTAGAAAAAAAATAGATCTTATAGCAGGGAAAAATCAGCAGGATGTATTGGTAATTCATGAAGAGGTAAAAAGAATTTGGAATTTCAGGCTGCTGTAGCTAAGGATAGAGAATCTTTGTCTAGAAGATTATAAACCTTTGAAAATAACTCCGAACGCTTAAATTTAAGAATGCTTAACTTCCCTAGGGTAGCTAGGCAAGTCCCTATGGAGACGTTACATCAATTTCTAAAGGAAGTTTTATTATTTCCACAAGATGAATTACCTTTTATAAGTTTTTGTTACTTCCTACCAAAGAAAAATTCTAATTTGAATACGTTGGAGTTACCTTTCCAAGGAAATCTTACCAACTTTCTAGAAAGTTCTAGTAATCAAATAATAGATCGGGGTGTATTACTTGTTGCATTTCAAAATTTTCTTGACCTTAATAAGGTAATGAAAAGATACTTTTCTAAATACCCTATATCTTTTTATGACAATGTGGTAAAAAATTTTCCCGATCTATTATATGCTACACAGCTTAAGAAGAAGGGGTTTTTGGTCTTCCGTCAGGAAGTGATTTCTATGGGTTACTCATTTATCCTGAGATTTCCCTGTAAATGTATTTTAAAGAAAGAGCAAGATGTTTTCATATTTTTTCTATCTGACCAGTTGAAAGATTTTATCGATCAGAGAAGAATAGTCACCTCTTCCCCACTGTCCAGTGAATAGGAATAAAATAGATCAGAGCAGAACTGTGAAAGTTATATGGATAAATTTTCTTAGGAATCTCCCTTTATTTGCCAAGCCTCTGTTCATTTTGGTTTATATGGGTAACTGTTTCCTATTGATGATTTAAAATAATAAGTATGATTGGAAGAGATATTAAGTTTTGAAGGATTATTAAATTGTATGGTTTATTATTTATTTCTGTATTAATTTTGAATAAATCAATAAAGATATAAATTTAAAAAAATAAATAAAATTGTATATTCCTGAATCTGAAGCTTGTGAATGAATGAATGAATGAATGAGCACAGAAAGTTAAAAACAGGCTCTTGAATAGTATTGTAGTTACTCTTCAGATTCCAAAAATGTTACTCTGTATAAGACAACAGTTCTTATGGACCATATCTAAAAAGTTTACCAATATTTACAATTGAACGCTTTACTGCAGGATCACTTAAAAAAATTATTTGGGTGATCTTCACAATGTCTATGGTGTTTGCTGACCTGTGAATACCAACCATAGGCCTGCAAACATGCTTTCAAAAGGGAGAATTGCCTTACGAAATCTGCACTGGCTGCAGCCACAGGTACTTGTGGACTTTGCACCTGCTTTGCAGCAGTTACAAAGTTCGTGCATTAAACCACACACAGGGATTTCAAAAGGAAATTGCTGTGTGTTGCCAGCTGACTCCACCCTCCACCTGTCCTGTCCCTGCCCCTTTCCAGTACAGGTGAACGTGCTTGCTCTATGAAGAGTGGCAGTAACTTTTGCCCATATAGGGCAATTTTCGGTCCTTCATTTTATCTGGGTAACTGCTTAGTTGGGTAAAATCTTCTAAAAATTATTGCATGTGGGAAAAGCAGCCATCATATCTGTAGAGAAGGATGTGTTCAAATATAAACACAAATATAATGCAATTTCTCAAATACATAAGACCCAAACAACAAATAGAAATATGCCATTGAAAAAATTAAAACAAAATGGAAAAGGTGTATCAGAGAGGACAACTTTATGAAATTATGGCTGAAATGTTTGGACAATACCAGGTGTAAAAAGGTAGGGATACCTGCTTCCTGTTGCTACAGGGAAACAATCTGAGGACCACATTCAGCCACTATGTGACTTGGTTAGTTAACCGGATAAACCTATCTGCCTAATTTAGCCCATATATTCAGCGGGGTGGTCATGCTGCTGAATATATCCACTTATGTTAAAGTTAGCTGGATAAACTTATCCAGTTAACGTTAGGAAATGGTCTATGGGCCTACCAGAGTTAGCCGGATAGTTTATCTAGCTAACTGGACTCCTTCCACTTATACCCCCAGAACGCCCCTGACTTATCTGAAAATATTATAGTTGGCTAACTTATTATACAGCTAGAATATTGCCAGATAAGAACACAAACCTTCATTTAGCTGGATAACTTCTAAGTTATCTGTCTAAATCAGGGGTGGCCAACTCCGGTCCTCAAGAGCCACAAACAGGCCTAGTTCATGATATCCACGCCCATGTTTCTGCTAAGAATGGAAACCACCGCTCCATGCGGTTACTTCCCTTAACAGAATGAATCCTGAGATAATAAGGAATGTGCAAACAAGAAATTTGTTTTTATTCATTTTTTTGTTTTCATTTTTTTTTTTGTTTCTTATTTAGTTCTATTAATTTTTATTTAGGTTTGGTTTGTTTCATGAAACTAAAAAAAAAACTTAGAAAAAGAAACAAAATGGGGTCCTCTAATCTCTCCTCCTCTCCCCTCTAAGAAACCTGCTAAGATCATGCCAACCCAGCTGGGCTGAGCGAAGTCTAACTAGGGCCTCCCTGGTCCCTTCCAATCCCCCTCCTGCTCCCAAAGATATCTGCTGGGTCCAAACCTACCCTGCTGGCCTCCCTGACACCTCTGATTCCCCCCTTCTGCCCTGTGAAAGATGAGGACCCCTCCACCCCCATTTTCCTCTGCTGTAGGGGTTGATACTGAAGAAAAGGGCAGGAGTGATGCCCTGACACCAGCACCATCTGACATCACATGGCACTGGTCTCAGAGCTGGCTGCTACCACGTTTAAAATGATTTTCAGCATGGCAGGACTGAGTGGAGATCACTTCTGCCCTTTTATTCGGTATGGGCTCCCAAGGAAGGAAGACATGGGGGTCGGAGGTCCCCTGCCATGGTACATTTCTCAGGAGTGAAAGGGGGATTAGTGGGGCCAGGAGAGGCCCTGGCTGGGCTGGGCTCAACCCAACCAGGTAGTTCCAGGCCCTGTCAGGCCCCAGGGAAGCTCTGGGAAGCAGTGGCAGAGGCCAAGAGGGGATAGAAAGTCCTGAATATTTTTGGGCAAGGCTATTTTAGGTTTGCTTCATTCAAAAAGAGCCAAAAATGTCCTTTTTCAGTTTAGATGTGCCATTCAACATCCCTAGTAATTTGAGAGTCGTAACTTTGCACAAGAAGCATCTTTGTAGACCTGTTCCTAAGAAAGAAGCCTACAGATGGAAGAAGTGGAGTTTCCTTTGAAATATTTAAAAGTGGAGGTCAATGTGAGATCCAAAGGAGAAAAGGACTCTCAACTTGAGCTTCTCATTGTCTAGAGGTCTTTCCCTTCCCAAATTTATGAAAGGAGGAATGAAATGATTTGCTTGCTACAGTAATTTTTTTAAAATTAGAAAATCTGTCCTATAAGCTCAAGAAACTGCTAACTACAATGAGATTTTTCTTTTGTAAATATTTCTCCTTCCACTTTTCTTAAATGAAGGACCCTGATTTTGGAAGCAAACACATTGTATCCTATGGATGTTATTGCTAGCAAGTGAAAGGGATATGTAAAGAGTCTCTGCCTGTCACCAGAGGGCACAGGCAGGCTGTCATCCCCTCCTTCCCCTTCCCCCAAGAATCCTAGCATTATAAATGTGTTGTTGTTTTTTTTAATTTTGTTTGACCGAGTGAGCTAGGTAGTTACAGGTGAAAGCCAAAGAAAAGCAAATGGCATAGTTGATTGGTGTTATTCAAAGTTTCAGAGCAGAAATTAAGATATGTGAGGTAAAAATTCTGAAGAAACAGGAATTATGAGAACGCAAAAATGAAGGAAGGAAATTTGATTGTTTAAAAAATAAGAAAGCTAGAGAATTGTGAAATGCGAACATTCTGAGAGAAATTGTGGAGAGAAATCCCATCAGCATTTTTCAAACAGGTTCTTGAAGGGATTGAAGGGAAGAACGTATCAAGAAAGCCACAGGTGGATCTGGGTGAAGTTGGTGAAAAACACAGAAGCCGATGACCTGCTCTTTCTCCTTTGGGTTGTTTAGCTAAATTGTTATTTTAAATGCTAGAACTATCCCAGTGATATCACTATAACTATTATCAACCTGGAACTTTGGGTCTTACTGCAAGATAGGGTTCCTCAAAGAGTGGATTGACATTGTAATTTAATACATGTCAGTGAAAAAGACCAAGTTGTCCATCCCTCCTGCCCAATTATTCCTGTCCACATTCCCAAGGCTACATTCCGGTAGTCATTTGTAACATCCAAGGGCTTTGGGACTGTAATGAGGCCAAAGTGGATAATCTCTCTTCCTTTCTTTCAGTGGCAGTCACACATAAAAGACTACTTCTTCTTTGTATTGTGACTATGAACTACATCTGTGGTTTCCCCGGAGGTGGGGGAAAGAAGTAAGTGCTATAAAACTGCATGTAGACTATAATCATTGTTAAAATTTTAATTAAGCAATTAGATTTAAATTTACAGTAATAATCATTTAAACTCAAATTCTCCAATGAAATCATTTTTTTTTAATAGAACAGAAATTGAAGAAACTTCTTTGGTTAGGAAGTAGAATTTCTTTAGGTACTTTCGGGAATACTTTCAATAATGATTTGAGTGAAATAGTCAATAGATAACTGTATTTCCTTTAACATTTCTGTTAACCAATTTCTTTCCTATTTCAGGTTTTTTGAAGGACTTCAATTATTAACTTTTCTATTCCTATTATTTTTCAGGCACAAAAAGGAACACATATCAGTCAGTTCAATAATTAACAAAAACTCATCATTTTTTTAAACCAAGAAAACCATTCTTTCTTCAAAATATTCTCACTTTTGTTTCTTGTAGGCTTCACTTGTGACCCAGAAATTACCCAGGTATGTGTATGTGAGAATACTGTAATTCTCCTCTGTCTTACTCTGAACCATTTTCTGTGTTGCAGTTCTGGTAACACTTGAACCTTGGCCTAGGCCGAAGCCTGATGTCATGACCCATCTCACAGGCTGGGTCCCAATGCCAGGGCTTCAGCTTGGACCCAGGCTAAACACCTTGGCCTGGCCCGGAGGTCAGGTCCTGTTACCTGGGCTATGGTCTAGGCCAGAGACCCCAGTGCCGAGGCTTGACCTGAAGTCTGGGTTGCAACACTGGAGATTTGACCCAGACCAAGGCCCGAAGCCATGTCCTAGCCCAGAGATCAGGTCCTGATACCTACACCTTGACCTGGACCCATGCTCAATGCTGGGGCCCAGTCCGGAGGCTGGGTCCCAATGCCTGGGCCTTGGCAAATGTGCTCCAGGCCCAGAGCCCTGGCCCTGGAGCACGTTTAAAGATGTCCTCTTCTTTCTTCTTTTCTTCTTCAACTGTTGCCATCCGCTGGGTTCATGCTGAAGTTAATTAACTCCAGCACAACCCCAGCAGATGGCACCAATACATCAAAATGGCATTGGGCCTGGGTCCAAGTCCATGTCAGGCCCCAGCATTGGGCTTAGGTCTGGGCCAAGCCTCTGGAATTGGGACATGGTCTCTGGGCTAGGCTGTGGCATCAGGCATGGTCCTGGTTCCAGCCTAGGCTGAGGTATCAACCTTGCATAGGCCAAGAAGACCTACTGCATCCTCAGCCTACACAAAGCTGAAGCTTCAGCTTGGGCCTAAGCCTCGCTGGTGGGTCCTCTCCAGACTGGGTACGTGGAGGCCTGGGAAGGGGAACATCGCTCTGGCATTTTTCTGGGTGGATGGGAAGGAGGGTGATCTTGGGAGGCTCCATTTTCATTTTATTATACATTTTTTTGGGAGGGGCGTTTAATGTTTGAATATTTTTTTTCACATGAATGAAACAAACCAAACATTCCATGAACTGAATTTCATGGGAAAAAACCTCCCAAAAATGAATTGAAGAACAAAAATTATTTGTTTTTCCCTGCGCACCTCTACCTTTTAATACCTGTAATCAGTAACATATCTCTATGTAAGGGTATGAGCTTTTGGTCCCCCTTTAGATATGTCCCATACCCTTATCTACAGTCTTTATGTGGCTTTTACAGTTCTGAGTGCCCTCAGCATGACTGATATATCACTATGCCTAACCTGCTAGATGGAAGTGCATCATTCCCCCATTTAGTAGGTTATCTTCAGCCTAGGGACAGTATCATCAATGAGGGGGCTCTGAGGAAAGTATAGGAAAACATAATTTGGAAAGGCCTTCTGTGAAGTGTAGAAGATAAAAGAAAGAGGGGCCCAGAAGCTGTGGACCAGAGTCAGAGTCTTAAGCGATTCAGCCACCCTAGTCTGTAAGGAGAGTGCATATTATTTATAAGTTAAACATTAAAGCTACAGTTCTACTTGGAGGGGAAGAAGAGTGCAAGTGGTAACAGTCCCAAAGATTAGACCGCTGAATTGGATCTGGACATGACAATAAAGTGTGATCTACTAAATTCTGTGAGCAGACATGTTGTTGTGTGTCATTTCCATCCCTCATTCAGTAAAGCATTTCATGTTCTATGAGTGCACAAGTGTGCACAATGTTTTAATGAAGAGATAGCACAATGAGCAGAAAACGTCTTTGAGATGACAACAGCTTATTGCAAAGAAAAAAAAAATAATCATGTTTTCCCAACTATGCTGGAACTCAGGGAGTTCATAAGGCATTTGGAGATCTATTTTCCCTCCATTTGTGTGCCCATGGCCAGTACTTCCCTGGATAGGGACCACTTAAGGAAATATATGGTATTATATATGAACCTTAAAGATATAATAAGGCAAATGACAAACTAAAGAGTAGATTATCACCTCATATATATCCCAGAGTTCTGAAAGAACTACAAAATGAAATTGCAGACACATGTGTAAACTATTTTTAGAATCATCCTCAGTACCTGAAGATTGGAAGTTTGCCGATATAATGCCAATTTTTAAAAAGGGGTCTAGGAAACTACAGACCAGCGAGCCTGACATCAGTGCTGGATAAATTGGTGGAAACTATCATAAAGTACAAAATTACTGAAAATATAGATAATTATAACATGGATTTAGCCAAGGGAAGTCTTGCCTCACCAATCTGCCACATTTTGTGAATGAATAAATAAACATGTGGATAAAGGTGAGCCAGTTGATATAGTATGTTTGGATTTCCGGAAAGTGGTTGACAAGTCCCTCATGAGAGACTTTTGAGGAAATTGAATAGGCTTCCCCACTCCCTAGCCTCACTCACTATCCTAATATCCACTATTTACATGCCCCACATGGATATTCTACACCTCTGTTGTAGAGAGCCTAGAAATATTTCCAGGCCCTTTTCAGCTGGGCATTGTGCTGCTGGATCCCCCAGCATGGGAACAGAAGACATTCGTGTTTCACCAGCAGGGACACCAGTCTGGTAAAACTGGGTTGCTGCATGGGGCAAGCTATGTTGGAATGAGCCCACCCCAAAGAACCACAGGAAAAAAAAGTAAGCAAGTACATTAGTATTAGTTTTACGTAAAAGTAAGTGCATATGATTTCAATTAACGTACGCTCATACTTGCACAAATACCTATAGTACCTGAATGTAATCTAATTTGTAGTGCCTGAAAAGCAGAATATAAATCAAATAAACAAATAAATAAATAAGTGATAATTTGTGCAAATATTTTTAATAAAAGATATACACACATTTTATAACCTGCGCATGCGTTCGTGTACTGTTAATAAAATACATGTGAACATGCGCATGAGCCTACTTACATAGACTTGGTGCATTTTTTTTGAAAGTTATTCTCCCTAGCTCACAGTTCTGTAGTGCTTGCTGATGAAGCTAGTATGCAGAGGTATGCTCTCTTCTTCTTACATTCTTTGGCCCTCTGGCCCTCCGTTTCTCTAGTCCTCAGCATGGTTTCAGCACAGTATCTAAGCTTTGCTTATTCAGAAAAAGAAATTACCTACACTTTTCGTAAGTTATCTTCCATACGAGAGTCTAAGTATTCATATGCCTCATTCGTTGGCACTATTACACTTAGAGGTAGATTTTAAAAATATAAGCGCACGCGTACTTTTGTTCACGCACCAGGCGTGAACAAAAGTACGCTAGATTTTATAAGATACGCGCGTAGCTATGCGTATCTTATAAAAACCAGGTTGGCGCGCGCAAGGGGGCGCACATTTGTGCAACTTGCGCGTGCCGAGCCCTGCGCGCGCTGCCCATTCCCTCCGAGGCCGCTCCGAAATCGGAGTGGCCTTGGAGGAAACTTTTTTCTACCCCCCCCCCCGCACCTTCCCTTCCCTTCCCCTACCTAACCCACCCCCCCTGGCCCTATCTAGACCCCACCCTACCTTTATCGGAGAAGTTACTACTGCCTCCAGGCAGTAGTAACTTACATGCACCGGCATGGCAGGCCCTGACACAGGCTGCTGTGTCGGGGCACTCTGCCACGCCCCCGGACCGCCCACACGCCCCCTGGCCACGTCCCTGACCGCCCCTTTTTGCAAGCCCCGGGACTTACGTGCGTCCCGGGGTTTGCGCGCGGCGCCGAGCCTATGCAAAATAGGCTCGGTGCGCGCAGGGGGGGTTTGGGGTATGTTTTTGGGGGTACGTGCGTATCTTACGCACGTACCCCTTTGAAAATCTACCCTTTAGTTATTTTATTTATTTAGGCATTTTTTATATACTGAAAATATCGTATACACTTCACATTGGTTTACATAAAAGTTGGACAAGCCATTAATACTTTGTCCCAAAAACTCATAATAAAATAAAATTAAATTAAAATGGAACATATTTGAATTAAAACCCCGTAAGGGTTTACAGATTTATATCTCCTGATAACATACTTAACTATAAATTACAAAATAATAAAATACAATTTAAAATTTAATAAAACCATTCATGATGGTACTATCATATAAAACTAAAAAAAAAAATTAAAACATATTAAGTATTTTTAACTAGAGCTAAGAATTCTGTAGCCAGTTGTATACTAGCTAATAAAAATAAACCATAAATAAATGTTTCCTCATCTAATTTTGTCAGCTGAAATGTCCTTTTCTTTCTCTGATTATAAGCATGTGCGTTTCATTGGTATATATATCTCTGACAGAGAAGAATTTTAGTTAGCAGAGAAATCTGCCTTCATTTTGTTAATCTGTCCACATATTAATTTGGAGATTCAGTTCTAATCAAACACTGTGCAGGACTCCAACCTGCTCTTTATAGCAGTGGTTCTCTCTGGAGGGTGCTCGTGCAGGGCCAGTACTTGAACACTCTGTTCCAGTCAGTTGGTTTAGCTTCTATTTTTTAACACCAGCTTTTGAATGAACTGATCCTTTATTCTGGTGTCCAAATTCTCAATCAAACAGATTCAATTCATACTTCATTCACACCGTTAACTACAGCAGAAGTCTATTTTTCCATGAGTCTTTGTAAATTTAATTTTAAACTAAATTTCTTTTCACACAGATTTCTTCTTTTGAATACCCTCTCTCAAAGGCTTTTTTAGTATTATGGTACCCACGTCTGCCAAGCAGGGCTGGTGCAATGGACCCCAGGTAAACCTCGAGTCTTTTGCACCCCCCCGAGGCTTACCCACTTGTGCCAGCTCTTGATCCCTTTTTTGCTGGCATTGGCTGGCACACAACACTGTCAACTTCTTCCTTCACCTCCTGCCCATAATGACCAGTATTCCCTCTCTCTTGTCAATCCCTTGCATCCCTTCTTATAGAAACATAGAAATGATGGCAGAAGAAGACCAAAACGGCCCATCCAGTCTGCCCAGCAAGCTTTCACACTTTTTTTTTCTCTCGCTCCCCACAGTATTCTAGCTCTGCTCCACTCTATGCCTAGCGTACCAGCATCACTCTAATCCTTTTGCCTTCTTTCTGCAGTGACAGTACCTTCTGTCTCTCCATCCCATCCTAACCTGCTCAGCACCCTATTTCAGTCCAGCCCCACGCAGCACCTTCTGAATTTTTTATCCCACAAGATGCTCAGCATACATACTCTTTCTGCATCTCCCACCTGATCAGCATATACACTTTCTCTCTCTCTCTCTCTCATCGCAAATGGCGCTGAAACCTTACCGCACGGTCCACCCCTAACTCCTCCTATTTTTGGAATTTGCATCGCACCATACGATATGGTGCGATCGCATGCAGTAAACACGTTTTCGCATGTGTTAAGGGCTTATCGCATGCGTTAACGGGGCTTTTCACATGCGATAAGCCCTTAACGAATGCGAAAACGCCTTATCGCATTTTGATAAATGACCCCCTTATTTATTTATTTATTTATTTATTTAATTGAAAAGTTTTGTATACCGTCGTTCGAAAAACATCACAACAGTTTACATAAAAACATCATAAAAGACAGAGGGGCGGATTTTCAGAGCCCTGCTCGCATAAATCCACCCAAAACCGGGCGGATTTACGCGAGCAGGGCCCTGCGCACTGGTAAGCCTATTTTACATAGGCCTACCGGTGCGCGCAGAGCCCCGGGACTCGCGTAAGTCCCGGGGTTTTCGGAGGGGGCGTGTCGGGGGGGCGTGTCGGGGGCGGGCCCGAACCGCGCGGCGTTTTCAGGGCGTGTCGGGAGCGTTCCGGGGGCGGCCCCGGGGGCGTGGCCGCGCCCTCCGGACCCGCCCCCAGGTCGCGTCCCGGCGCGCAGGAGGCCCGCTAACGCGCGGGGATTTACGCCTCCCTCCGGGAGGCGTAAATCCCCCGACAAAGGTAAGGGGGGGTTTAGACAGGGCCGGGCGGGTGGGTTAGGTAGGGGAAGGGAGGGGAAGGTGAGGGGAGGGCAAAGGAAAGTTCCCTCCGAGGCCGCTCCGATTTCGGAGCGGCCTTGGAGGGAACGGGGGTAGGCTGCGCGGCTCGGCGCGCGCCGGCTATACAAAATCGATAGCCTTGCGCGCGCCGATCCAGGTTTTTAGCAGATACGCGCGGCTCCGCACGTATCTACTAAAATCCAGCGTACTTTTGTTTGCGCCTGGAGCGCAAACAAAAGTAGGCTATTTGCGCTCCTTTTAAAATCTGCCCCAGAGGGTATACATCAAAAGAAGGATTTTTACAGAAACGTTTTCCATGTGAAATAAAATACAATTAATAATAAAACAAAAGAAAAGAAAAAGCATAAAAATGAGCTAATCTTTGATTCTAGATATTTTTAGCCTTTCTCAACGTAATCTGCATAAGCCTGCTCAAAAAGCCAGGTCTTTAAGGCTTTTTAAAATTTTTTGAACTCTCTTTCAAGGTGGAGGAATACCCTAGTGGTTAGAGCAGTGGGCTACAAACCAATAAAGCCAGGGTTTGAATCCTGCTGTGGCTCCTTATGCCCTTGGGCAAGTCAGTTTACCCTCCATTGTCTCAGGTACAAAAACTTAGATCATAAGCCCTCTGGGGAAAGGTAAGTACCTGAGTATAAACTGATGTGATATGTCAGTATATATAAATAAATAAAGTCTTAACTCAACAAACATTGTATTCCAGACACTGGGACCAGCAATGGAAATGATCCTCTCACATACTAAAGTGAAGTGGGCTGTGTTTACTAGGGATGTGAATCGTTTTAGGACGATTAAAATTATCGTCCGATAATTTTAATATCGTCTTAAACCGTTATGGAACACAATACAATACAGATTCTAACGATTTATCGTTATAAATCGTTAGAATCGTGAGCCGGCACACTAAAACCCCCTAAAACCCACCCCCGACCCTTTAAATTAAATCCCCCACCCTCCCGAACCCCCCCCAAATAACTTAAATAACCTGCGGGTCCAGCGGCAGTCCGGAACGGCAGCGGTCCGGAACGGGCTCCTGCTCCTGAATCTTGTCGTCTTCAGCCGGCGCCATTTTCCAAAATGGCGCCGAAAAATGGCGGCGGCCATAGACGAAAAAGATTGGACGGCAGGAGGTCCTTCCGGACCCCCGCTGGACTTTTGGCAAGTCTCGTGGGGGTCAGGAGGCCCCCCACAAGCTGGCCAAAAGTTCCTGGAGGTCCAGCGGGGGTCAGGGAGCGATTTCCCGCCGCGAATCGTTTTCGTACGGAAAATGGCGCCGGCAGGAGATCGACTGCAGGAGGTCGTTCAGCGAGGGTTCCGGCGCCTCGCTGAACGACCTCCTGCAGTCGATCTCCTGCCGGCGCCATTTTCCGTACGAAAACGATTCGCGGCGGGAAATCGCTCCCTGACCCCCGCTGGACCTCCAGGAACTTTTGGCCAGCTTGTGGGGGGCCTCCTGACCCCCACGAGACTTGCCAAAAGTCCAGCGGGGGTCCGGAAGGACCTCCTGCCGTCCAATCTTTTTCGTCTATGGCCGCCGCCATTTTTCGGCGCCATTTTGGAAAATGGCGCCGGCTGAAGACGACAAGATTCAGGAGCAGGAGCCCGTTCCGGACCGCTGCAGTTCCGGACCGCCGCTGGACCCGCAGGTTATTTAAGTTATTTGGGGGGGGGGTTCGGGAGGGTGGGGGATTTAATTTAAAGGGTCGGGGGTGGGTTTTAGGGGGTTTTAATGTGCCGGTTTTTCGATTTTTCGATTTTTAACGATTTTTAACGATTTTTCACGATATTTTACCCCCCCAACGGCAACAATACGATTCCCTCCCCCTCCCAGCCGAAATCGATCGTTAAGACGATCGAGGACACGATTCACATCCCTAGTGTTTACTGAGGGAATTTGCAGTAATCCTTTATTTGCTGATCTTAATGTTCTATGCAGAGTGTGTAAGGGCGACCAAAAAGGTGGATGGTCTTCATCGAATGACTTATGAGGAGAGATTGAAGAATCTAAATATGTACACCCTGGAGGAAAGGAGGAGCAGAGATGATATGATACAGACTTTCAGAATCTTGAAAGGTTTTAATGACCCAAAGACAACGACAAACCTTTTCCGTTGGAATAAAATCAGCAGAACCAGGGGTCACGATTTGAAGCTCCAGGGAGGAAGACTCAGAACCAATGTCAGGAAGTATTTCTTCACGGAGAGGGTGGTGGATACCTGGAATGCCCTTCCAGAGGAAGTGGTGAAGACCAAAACTGTGAAGGATTTCAAAGGGGTGTGGGATAAACACTGTGGATCCATAAAGTCTTGAGGATGTGAATGAAGAGAAGAGGCATGGGGATGGCTTGCGGGAATGATGGCTACTACCTGGAGATTAATATCCTTATTCAATAAACATGCACACAGTTAATGCGACACCAACATTGCTCTATGCTTCAATGGCAAGAGGAAATGTGGAAAAAGATTTGCATCCACAAAAAAGCAGGGGAGTAGCTCACTTGTTACGGCGGTTACTACCCCAAACCAAATAAGCCTGATACTTCACTTTCAATGCATATCCAGTATAGCTCTCTGCTTCAATGGCAGGGGGAATGAAGAAAAGATGATTTATATTCAGACAACAACCAACAAGGACTGAATTACTTAGTCTGGGTAAACAAATAAGCATGGGTGTAGATTGCTTGTTACGGCGGTTATTACCCAGAATCAATTAAGCCTGATACTTCACTGGGAATACTTATCCAGTGCAGCTCACTGCTTCAACGGCAGGGGGAATGAAGAAAGGAGGATTTATATTCAGACAACCAACAAGGACTGAATTGCACAGGCTGGGTAAACAAGCGTGGGAGTAGCTTGCTTATTACGGCAGCTACTACCCCTAAACAATTAGCTAGATACTTCACTTAGATGCAGCACCAGCACTGCTATCTAATATCAATGGCAGGGTGGAAGGGAAATAGAAACAAAAGGTTACTTATAAGGGCCAAGAGTTACAGCTAAGTATGAAAAAAATAAGTGTGAAAGTTTGCTGGGCAGACTGGATGGGACATTTGGTCTTCTTCTGCCGTCATTTCTATGTTTCTATGTAAGCGGATTGAAAAATTCAACCAATCAGATTTTTGCCCATTGGCTTTGTGAATAATGCAACAAGTTTTTAGTATATTCTTTGTGTTATTGGCAACCAGTGTAAGTGAATCAAGACAGGTGTGATATGATCACGTTTTTTGCAATTTGTTAATACTCTCTCCGCCGAGTTTTGGAGTACTTGCAATGGATGTAAAGTAGTTTTTAGGAGGCCTAAAAGGAGAGAATTACAGTAATCTAGTGACGAGAAAATTAGGGCTTGCAGTACTGATCGAAATTGGCATCCAGCAAAGGTTTTAATTTTCTTAAGACCAACAGTTTATGTTTAGTGGTGATATGTATTTTAAAATTTAGTTGACAATCAATGGTTATCCCTAAATCTCTTACTGAGTCTGAGAGAGTTAGGTTAATGTTATTTGGCAAAACAAGGGTGTTGTTAATAATATTGGGGTAGATTTTCAAAGGGTTCTGTGTGTAAGATACGCGTGTAACCCCCGAAAACCTACCCCTGCGCGCGCCAAGCCTATTTTGCATAGGCTCAGCGGCACGCACAAGCCCCGGGATGTGCACATGTCCCGGGGCTTTCAAAAATGGGTGGTCTTGGGGTGTAGCCGGGGGCATGGCGGCAGTCCGGGAGTGGTCCAGGGGCAGTCTTAAGTCCTCCGGCACAGTGGCCTGTGCCAGGGGTTGGCGCCCTGGCAGCTGGCCGGCGTGCACAAGTTATGCCTGCCAGCGTAATATATGTTGGCTCTTTAGGGCTCAACAGATTCTTACAAGGAGCTCCTAGTGTGGATCAATCTACAGTTCTCTGCAATGGTCCATCCGAGGAGCTTTCGGGAAGATGGGAGTGACCTTCTTTCCTATTCACGCTTACTTGACTGTCCTCAATAGTTCCTTCCACCATTGTGGCTTGACAATCAGTTAAATCTATGTTCTCTTTATTTTTTTCCAATTCTGATATTAGATCTTCAGTGTTGTGCTTAGGTAAATATGTAATAATTTGATCTGGTTGCTTCTTAACATGATTTTTCTTTGCCTTGGAATTTACAAGTAATTAGATAATGATCAGACCAAGGCACTGGAGCTTGAGAGGTTTCATAGGATTCAAAGTTCTTTAAGTTTGTAAGCACTAAGGGGCGGATTTTCAGAGCCCTGCTCGCGTAAATCCGCCCAAAACCGGGCGGATTTACGCGAGCAGGGCCCTGCGCGCCGGGAAGCCTATTTTACATAGGCCTCCCGGCGCGCGCAGAGCCCCGGGACTCGCGTAAGTCCCGGGGTTCTCGGAGGGGGGGCGTGTCGGGGGCGTGTCGGGGGGCGGGCCCGGTCGTCGCGGCGTTTCGGGGGCGTGTCGGCAGCGTTTTGGGGGCGGGTACGGGGCGTGGCTACGGCCCGGGGGCGTGGCCGCGCCCTCCGTACCCGCCCCCAGGTCGTGGCCCGGCGCGCAGGAGTCCCGCTCGCGCGCGGGGATTTACGCCTCCCTCCGGGAGGCGTAAATCCCCCGACAAAGGTAGGATGGGGGTTTAGACAGGGCCGGGCGGGTGGGTTAGGTAGGGGAAGGGAGGGGAAGGTGAGGGGAGGGCAAAGGAAAGTTCCCTTCTAGGCCGCTCCGATTTCGGAGCGGCCTAGGAGGGAACGGGGGTAGGCTGCGCGGCTCGGCGCGCGCAGGCTATACGAAATCGATAGCCTTGCGCGCGCCGATCCAGGATTTTAGCCGATACGCGCGACTACGCGCGTATCTACTAAAATCCAGCGTACTTTTGTTTGCGCCTGGAGCGCAAACAAAAGTAGGCTATTCGCGCTCGTCTGAAAATCTACCCCTAAATCTAAAGTGTGGCCAGCTCTATGTGTGGGTCCATGAATTACCTGACTATATCCTAAGCTTAGGAGAGATTCAATAAAAGTGAAACAGGTGGAGTTAGGGGGCTCATCATCAATATGTATGTTAAAGTCGCCTAAGACAATAGAAGGCTTATCAGGGTTTAATGAGGTTGTTAAAAGCTCAATTAAAAGGGGAGGTGTTATGATCCAATAGTCCGGGTGGGCAATATGCTAAACATATTTGAATAGATGAAGATTCGAACAAAATAACCTCATATGGTTCATCGATGTTAGTTGGAACTAATTTTATGTTCAGTTCATTTTTTGCTATTAATAAAAGACCGCCACCATTACGTTTCGTTCTAGGAACTGAAAAGGTGGTATACGTATCATTAGAAAGCTGATTAACTATTGTTGAGTCCTGAGGTTTAAGCCAGGTCTCAGTAATGGCTATAAAGTTTGAGGGTTTTTTTGGACAGGAGGTCAGATACAATAGCAGTCTTTTTAGATAATGCTTGGATGTTAATTAGAAAAAAGGTGTGCAGAAACAAATTATTACATTTGATATTGTCCATAACTGTTACAGGAGTAAGGAAGCGACCAATTCTATCTCTGCGGTTCATTCTGGTAATTTTGTTTACTTTCTTACTGTTAGTTGCGCATCCCAGTTTATACACTCCGTTTTAGATACAAGTTGAAATTCTGTCATCCTTCGGGATCAAAATCAGTGATAAGTGGAGATCTGTTGAGAAAAAAAAAAGTTATAAAGTCAGTAAGCGAAGAGAGCACAAAGGGGTGTGCCCCTTTGTCACGTGGCTTTGGCACCCAATGCCCAGTACGCGACGCCGGGCACCCAGCGTCAGTGCTTATGGCCCCGTCGGCGTCCTTGTGATGTCATCAGTGGGCGGATCCAGCAGATAAAGGGGGAAGCAGCATGATGCAAGTCCCAGGCTCTGAGTAGAGAGATGTAGCAGCCCAAAAAAGCCTCAGCTGTTCGTGAAGGCAGCAGCAGAGATCAGCCAGGTAGTCAGAGAAGCTGTAGCAGGGATCTGAGACCTAGCATCAGTGCTTATGGCCCCTTCGGTGCTCTTGTGATGTCATCAGTGGACAGATCCAGCAACCGAAGGGGGAAGCAGCATGATGCAAGTCCCAGGCTCTGAGTAGAGAGATGTAGCAGCCCAAAAAAGCCTCAGCTGTTCGTGAAGGCAGCAGCATAGATCAGCCAGGTAGTCAGAGAAGCTGTAGCAGGGGTCTGAGACCCAGCGTCAGTGCTTATGGCCCCTTCGGTGCCCTAGTGATGTCATCAGTGGGCGAATCTAACCAGAAACTGCTACAATAAGCCAAACAGCCGCCAACACCAGTATAGCTGTTACCTGACTCTTAGGTCCCTCTGGCCATTCCAGGCGCTGTTCTGACCCCATTAACTGATCACACTGATGCAGTCTGCATAAGACACACACATAGTCTACCAGAGAGATGATAGAATTAATTAATAGCTGGCTCTGTCTGTCAGGCTGCTGGTACAGTATGAGCACCTGCGTTTATGTTAGGACTCTCAGTTATCCCTGTACCAGCAGCCTGACCCAGCTGCTAAACAATTCTGTCATCACAGTCTGCCAGACTGATCCGACCTTATGCGTAGCTGCATTTCCTTTATTGTTAACTTCTGCTCTTGGTTAAACAGTAATAAACCTGTAACATTGCTTTCTTTTCCTATAAATTGTGTATGGTGCATGCCTGTTTGTCCACTGAGGACAAACTTGTCCTTCAGTACATTTTCTTTTAATATACATTTTATTTTTCTGCAAGTAGTATACAATAAATATACAGTACCGAGCGGGTAAGCTTTTTTTTTTCCCATATCTTATATGTTAAGCAGTGGAGTTCAATAAACAGTACAGTATTCAGTTCATTTCTAAAGAACATGCAGTACCAAGGAGTAACAGTGAAGAAAGTGACATAGATAAATCACAGTCTACTCCCTTGACTTGATGTGTGCTTAGAGGGGCTGTATCTGATCTCGCTTCTTGACATTTCGTTATTTCATCTATTTCTTGACGATCAGTCACGAGAGACGGCTGCTCCGCATCTTTGCCCTTTTTTGCAGGCGGTATATGCCTTTTTTGCAGTCAGAAAGAAGAACCAGTTAGATCACATGAAAATAAATGTGAAGTGACCAGACCTTCCAGCCTCGGTGTCTTTCGTAGCAGTGCTTATTTTTTTGTCATTTCCTGTCTTTGATCTGAAGAATATGCCTCATCTATCAGTCTTGCCTACAAAGGGCATGAAAAATGTTTATTGGCAGAAACTGCATTGATCTTTTTGCATTGCAGTTATTTTCTCCTAGAAGAGAAAATAAAATAAAGCAATTCATGAGCCATCTTAGGAGCTGTAAAATGAGGTTTTCGGGTCCTGGCATATATGGGCTAAGTACCAAAGTCAAAAAACTTGTCTCAGTGTCGTAGGCTTTATTGCACTGTGCCTGCTTCTATGAACGACTACATGTAGAGTAAATAAAACCATAGACAAAACACTGTCAATAGGACAGATGAAAGGGCAGCATAACCGAATTAGTGCATAGCACACTTTAAAGGAACTAGGTGCATGGGGGCTCTTTTTGCTGTGTTGCTATGCAGCAATGTTTTATGATTTTCAATATCTCAAAATGTCGGTAACCCTGGTTTCTCCTTTAGATACTTTATACCAGCTATTATCCCATACAACGACCATATAATTTTGTAGGACCACTACTCATAGGGTCACGGTATTTTACCAGACTCTTTTCATGGTTCAGGTCCGATTTACTTTATATATGTTTTTCTATTATTTTTTGCAATTTTCTTTCCATCACCCTGATGAGAGCTCCAAAGATTACATTTCAAATTACAGTCAACTAAATGTCACTTTTTTAATCCCAATGCAAAGTAATTCAGCAGCGATACTCATCTGCACAACCCAACACGATCGTGTTTCGGACCCCCACTCTTAAGGTCCTGCTTCAGGGGAAACGATTTCCATTCTTGTTCCGTGACACTCCTTGAAACCAAGTCGGGACCGCATCTACATTATTTGATAGAAACAGCTATTGGAGATTAATTTATTGGTTGTTTGATGATTGCCCTGGGAGTGTCACGGAACAAGAATGGAAATCGTTTCCCCTGAAGCAGGACCTTAAGAGTGGGTGTCCGAAACACGATCGTGTTGGGTTGTGCAGATGAGTATCGCTGCTGAATTACTTTGCATTGGGATTAAAAAAGTGACATTTAGTTGACTGTAATTTGAAATGTAACCTTTGGAGCTCTCATCAGGGTGATGGAAAGAAAATTACAAAAAATTACAAAAAATAATAGAAAAACATATATAAAGTAAATCGGACCTGAACCATGAAAAGAGTCTGGTAAAATACCGTGACCCTATGAGTAGTGGTCCTAAAGGAGAAACCAGGGTTACCGACATTTTGAGATATTGTTTACAATTTGGTGCCTGGAATATACACGGTGTTTGAGAGCCGCAGGGTGTGATTGTTATGATTTTCAATGCCATTGCTCCTGGTGCACCAAGCATCTCTTGGTTCCATTAAGTCATGTTTTGTTTTGTTTTTTTAATCACTGCTCCAGCTGTCCTTAAAGTTCTTTTCAAATTCCTTTACAATACTTACTATTGATTTTGCTATGCCAATCTGATGTTTTACATACCTACTACTGCTTCAACGGTCCCTTGGTAGGGTGTTCATGCCACTGTTAGTGCTGCTTTGCTGTCTTTTTATTGTCTTGGGGTTTTGATGTCACTCGTTTTCCTGGATTAGTCATCTCTCCATAATTAGAGGGATTGATAGTATCTCTGTGCTTTTTTTTCTGTCAGACATGCCTGCTCTGTGTGAGTGTGTGCATGTCCACTCTAATAGATGACAGTGTATAAGTTAAAAACTCCTAGCTTGCTATCATAAACCTCAATGTAAGCCTTGAATGCTAATTCCAGTCTTCTTGTTGTGTTACTCTACATTGGTTTAAACTTTTCAATAGCAAAAGATGAAGCAGAGACACAAGACACCAACCTGCAATGGATAATTCACAAAAAAAGGAGTGTATATCAAAGTCGAGAAAGTCTGAAAAATGCAGGCAATGAGATATGATCAATTTCAAACCAATTTAATAAACATATCACAGTCCACAAAAGTAAGTCACTTCTAAATTATTAAAAAGAAACAATAATACAACCCCTGATGTGAGCTGTGTTTCAAAAAAGCTATCTCAAGGGGATAATAATCATCTGAAAACAAAGCAAAGTAAATTAAGTAAATATATCATTTAAAGTGCATAATATAGAAATAAGGAACAAAACAGTTATGACATCAATACATCAGAACAGCATACAAGTAGGTGAACTTGTATTTGAGGACTACAGCCTTTAGAGGATGTTGAATGAAAGCAAGACATTTAATACTTCACAAAAGACACTAAGTATCACATGATGCCAGCATCCAATCACAGTGAAGGAACAATGAGCCAATACAAACTGATGACAGCAACTCATAGAAGCTAAGAAAAGAAACATTTAAGGAAAAAAAGACAACCAAAAGAAAGGAACTATGTTTAAAAATGTTCTGTCACATTTAAATAGAAATATGAACAAAAATAACTAAGAAAAAGATATGAAAATATCAAAATGAATCAGTATCTGTTGTGTTCCACAGCTGTGGCAGGCCACGACCGCGGTACCCTACCTTGCCTGCAGCGGTTCGCTGCCGCGGGAGCCCCGGGGGAGGGCACTGACTTCAGGCTGTCGCTCCGGCACGGGCCTCGGTGCTGCTCGCTGCAGGGGGAGCTGTCCCCTTCACAGATTTAAGGGGACCTGATCCCTTTAACCAGCTTCACCTGTTCCTGATCAGCCTGAGCAGGGGAAGTATAAAGGGAGGCTTCCTCTGCTCTTTCCCTAACTTGGCAATGTTCTCCAGCGCTGTCTAGTCTGCTTGCTTCGGTGAGTTCCTTGTGCTTTGGATCCTTGTTCCTGTTACGTCTTGGTGTTCCTGGTTCCTGACTTTAGATTGGCTTACGGTGATTCTCTGGTGTGGGACTTCGGATTGGCAAGTAGTGATCCTCTGGTGTGTGACTTCGGACTGGCAAGTGGTGATCCCTCGGTGCATGACCTTGGACTGGTAAGCAACAACCCTCTGGCACTTGATCTTGGACTTCTTCTGGACTACCATCTCCAAAGGCCCGCCTAAGTCCCAGCAGTCTGGGTCCCTACGGGCTCCTCCCAGGGGTTCCGCGGGCTTCCAGGGTGAAGCTCCAGTCAGCCCTTGCACCGAAACCTTGACCTCTCATAGGTCCACCTAAATCCCAGTGGTCTGGGTCCCTATGGGCTCCTACTGGGGGGATCGCAGATTTCCAGTGGCGAAGACACAGGTCCTCTTCTCGTCTCTTCAACTGCCTCCACATTCACCTCAGTCTTCCATGCCAAGGGTCAGCTAGCCTCGTCTTCTGCTCTGCCTCGCCACCCGATGAGAGAACCTAAGGATCTTCTGCAAGGTATACCATCCTCCCGTCGGCCCAAGGGTTCACAAGCCGGAGCATAACAGATTGCCAAGTCCATGGACCCAGCAGAGGCATCCGCCCACCAGGCCATTCCGGGAATGGCTCAGCACCTGGTGGACCAGCAAAAAACCCTGGTCGCCCTTGTCTCCTCAGTGCAGAGCTTGAACCAATGCTTCGATCTGTTGGGGCCCATGAATCCTACGCTGCCGTCTCCGCCTATGGCTTCTGGGGGTCGTCCGGTAATCCGCCTGCTCACACCACCATAGTTTTCTGGGGAACCTCGGGCCTGCAGGGGTTTCATTAACCAGTGCAATATGCATTTCCGCCTGCAGTCCACCTTCTTTCCCGATGATGCCACCAAGACCACCTTTATCCTGGCTCTTCTTGAAGGGAAGGCCCTAGAGTGGGCTTCCCCTCTGTGGGAACGGGACGATCATGTCCTAAGGAACCTAAGAGAGTTTTGGGAGTTGTTCCGGATAAACTTCGGGGATCCGACTCAAGAAATTTCTGCAGGCCCGAAGCTGCTGCAGTTACGTCAAGGCTCGAGGACATTGGCGGAAGACACCATAGACTTTCGGACCCTCTCTTCGGAGCTCGGCTGGGGCCCTGAGTATCTCCACACCATCTTCTTTCAGGGGCTGAATCCCCAAATTAAGGACGAGCTCGCGGGACGAGAGATACCGAGGTCCTTGATTGCCTTGATCGACTTGGCAGGGTGCATAAATTGGCGCCATCAAGAACACCGCCAGGAGACCCAGACAACACCCAAAGCCGCAACTCCCTCCAGATGCCCTCGGCATTCGCCCTCGCCCAAGGGTAGGTCGGGAACCCCCCGATCTCTGCCCGATGAGCCCATGGAATTGGGACATGGAAAACTGTCCACCCGCGAACGCCATCGGCGAATAAAGAAGGATCTCGTTTTTTATTGTGGCACAGCAGGCCACCGGATAGCCATATGCCCTGCGCAATCGGGAAAACTCCCGGGCCTAGGACCTGAGGGAGGTCTCTTCCTAGGACTAACATCACCAGCACCTTCACTAACATTACCAGTGGTGCTAACGTCACCAGCGGGTGAGTTCCATACGTTAGCCCTGGTCGACACCAGCCTTCCAGGCCTGCCGGCCTCCTATGCCTCATACGCGGATGTGTTCTCAAAGCAAAAGGCCGAGATTCTTCCACCTCATCGATCCTTTGATTGCGCCATCAACCTCCTCCCTGGCACTGAGCCTCCTCTGGGCCGCACCTACGCCCTCTCGCCTGTAGAGACGCAGGCCATGAATGAGTACATCAGAGAGAACCTGGAGAGGGGCTTCATTCGGAAGTCAAAGTCCCCCGCAGGGGTTGGGTTCTTCTTCGTTGGGAAGAAGGACGGGACTCTTCGCCCCTGCATTGACTACTGGGACTTGAATGCTATAACGGTCAAGGACCATTATCCCTTGCCTCTCATCTCTGAGCTCTTTGACTGGCTACAAGGTACGAGGATCTTTTCCAAGTTGGACCTCCGAGGGGCTTACAACCTCATTCAAATCCAGGAGGGTGATGAATGGAAGACGGCCTTCAACACCCGAGACGGCCACTGTGAATATTTGGTGATGCCGTTCAGGCTCTGTAATGCCCCCACAGTATTCCAGAATACCATGAATGAGATACTCCGCGACCTCT
The DNA here is from genome assembly GCF_901001135.1 of Rhinatrema bivittatum. NCBI lineage: Eukaryota > Metazoa > Chordata > Amphibia > Gymnophiona > Rhinatrematidae > Rhinatrema > Rhinatrema bivittatum. Next base: position 75,475,012 of record NC_042616.1, read on the forward strand.
TGTACCAGTGTGTGGTCATATACTTAGACGACATCTTGATTTTCTCCGACACTCTGGCCGCCCACCGCTGGTACGTCGTCCAAGTTTTACAATGCCTCAGGGAACATAAGTTGTATGTGAAGCTTGAAAAGTGCCTGTTTGACCAGGAGTCTCTTCCCTTTCTGGGATATATAGTCTCCAGTCAGGGATTCCGCATGGATACGCAAAAGCTAAAAGCCATTCGGGAATGGCTAAAGCCGTCTGGACTAAAGGCACTCCAAAGGTTCCTGGGCTTCGCAAACTATTACCGGTCTTTTATTCCTCACTATGCATCCATTGTTGCCCCGATGACAGCCCTGACCCAGAAAGGCGCGGATCCCAAAAATTGGCCTCCGGGAGCAGAGGTCGCCTTTCGTTGCCTCAAGGAGGCATTCATGCAACAATAGTGCCTTTGGCATCTGGATCTGCAGCGGCCATTTTTTATCGAGGTGGATGCATCCTCGGAAGGAGTAGAGGCCGTTCTAAGCCAGGCCTACGAAGGCCATAAGCTATGTCCATGTGCCTTCCTCTCCCGCCAGTTCTTGCTGGCAGAGCGAAACTATGCCATTGGTGACAAGGAGCTCTTGGCCATCAAGGTAGCCTTAGAAGAGTGGCACCCATGGCTGGAGGGGTCACAACACCAGTTTACAGTTTTCACAGACCATAAGAATTTAGAATACCTGCATCAGGCACAATGACTCAACCCACAAAAAGCCCATTGGGCCCTGTTCTTCACCCTTTTCAATTTTATCCTCCGGTACAGACCGGCCGGGAAGAATTTTAAGGCTGACGCCCTATCATGGGTATTTGATTCAACGGAGGGTTCTGAGGAACCACAGTACATCATTGAGCCATCCCATATCCATCTGTCTGCTACCACGACCATCCCTCCCGGGAAAACTCTGGTCCCGCCGCGCTTGCAGAAACAAGTGCTGGCATGGACTCACGATTCCCACTGTTCCAGTCACCCAGGGCAATCCCGCATGCTGCAGACCCTGCACCAGTACTACTGGTGGTCAAAGGTAAATAAGGATGTCCGGGCATATGTGGAGTCCTGCCAGACCTGTGCACGCCACAAGAGGATCTCCGGTTTGACCCCAGGCTTACTTCAGCCATTACCTGTGCCTTCTGAACCATGGACCCATGTGGCAACTGACTTTGTGGTTGACCTGCCACTATCCAGTGGCAATACGGTAATATGGTTGGTTGTCGTCCGCTTTAGCAAAATGGCGCACTTAGTGCCTTTGCCAGGATTGCCGTCCGCACCACAGCTGGCTCAGCTGTTCATCTAGCACATCTTCAGGCTACATGGCCTACCTAAAGGCATCCTGTCAGATCCAGGGCCTCAATTCACTGCCAAGTTCTGGAGGGCCCTCTGCCAAAAGTTCGACGTCACCCTAGACTATATGTCCGCTTACCATCCACAGACCAATGGTCTCGCAGAGAGAACAAACCAGACTTTGAAACAATTCCTCCTTCTGTATGTCAATGAGAAACAAGATGACTGGGCTAGCCTGCTACCCTGGGCCGAATTTGCGCTAAATTCTCATATCTCCGCAGCTACGGGATCCTCCCTGTTTCAGATAGTGTATGGGAAACAGCCACGTTCGCCACTGCCTGTTCCCATCACAGTTACGTCTCCAGTAGCTCAACTCTCTGCTGATGAGTTGCACCGCCTGTGGATATCCACGCAACGTGCCCTGATCAAGGCCGGCCAGGCAGCTAAAAGGTATGCTGACCAGCGCAGAAGACCGTACCCGCCTCTGAGGCCGGGCCAAAAGGTTTGGCTGAGCACGCAGTTCATCCTCTTGAAGCTGCCATCACGACTGGCCCCGCGATTCATTGGGCCGTTTCCCATCATCCGGCAGGTGGGTGCTGTCGCGTATCAACTTCGTCTTCCCTCGTCCCTCAAGATACACACCACGTTCCACGACTTCCTCCTGAAGCCTCTAGTATTGTCGTGGCCTTCCAGCATGCCTCCAACGCCTCAACCTGTTGCCTCTGAAGACGACCTCACCTATCAGGTCCGGGAGGTCTTAGATGTGAGGAAACATCGGAAGAAGTGGGCGTATCTGTTGGTGTGGGAAGGCTTCAGTCCCGAAGAAAACTTCTGGGAGCCATTGGCTAACATCCTGGACTGGAATCTGTTGGAGCAGTTCCACAAAGACCACCCGGCTAAACCCAGGCCTCAGGGGAGGCGCCCTAAAGAGGTGGGTACTGTTGTGTTCCACGGCCGTGGCAGGCCACGACCGCGGTCCCCTAACTTGCCCGTGGCGGTTCGCCATCGTGGGAGCCCCGGGGGAGGGCACTGACTTCAGGCTGTCGCTCCGGCGCGGGCCTCGGTGCTGCTTGCTGCAGGGGGAGCTGTCCCTGCTCTCCCCTCGCAGCGTCCAGCAGCGTTTCTCCTCTGCGGGGGAAATCAAAGATGGCCGCCGCCATCTTTAGGCGCGAGGCCGCACCTCCTTCACAGATTTAAAGGGACCTGATCCCTTTAACCAGCTTCACCTGTTCCTGATCAGCCTGAGCAGGGGAAGTATAAAGGGAGGCTTCCTCTGCTCATTCCCTGACTTGGCAACGTTCTCCAGCGCTGTCTAGTCTGCTTGCTTCGGTGAGTTCCTTGGCTTTGGATCCTAGTTCCTGTTACATCTTGGTGTTCCCGGTTCTTGACTTTGGATTGGCTTACGGTGATTCTCTGGTGTGTGACTTTGGATTGGCAAGTGGTGTTCCTCTGGTGTGTGACTTCGGACTGGCAAGTGGTGATCCCTCGGTGCGTGACCTTGGACTGGTAAACGACGACCCTCTGGCACTTGACCTTGGACTTCTTCTGGACTACCGTCTCCAAGGGCCCACTTAAGTCCCAGTGGTTCGGGTCCCTACAGGCTCCTCCCGGGGGGACCGCGGGCTTCTAGGTCGAAGCTCCAGTCAGCCCTTGCACCGATACCTTGACCTCTCAAAGGTCCACCTAAGTCCCAGCGGTCTGGGTCCCTACGGGCTCCTCCTCGGGGGATCGCAGACTTCCAGTGGCGAAGACACAGGTCCTCGTCTCGTCTCTTCATCTGCCTCCGCAGTCGCCTCAGTCTTCCATGCCGAGGGTCAGCTGGTCTCGGCTTCTGCTCTGCCTCGCCACCCGATGAGAGAACCTACGGATCTTCCGCAAGGTATACCATCCTCCCATCAGCCCAAGGGTTCACTAGCCTGAGCATAACAGTATCAACCATAAAAAATCAAAGGAATATCAATAGTGACAAAAACAGAAGAGCATTGTATAAGAGAACCAAAACTAGAAACACAAAGTCAAGTAAATCTCTTGATATAGGCCAAGAAGGTGCAATTTGTCCAAAGTGAAAATCAAGCCTTGCTCATGGCAGAATAGATGTAGGGTAAAATTTTCCCCACAACTCCAGAGAAACAATGCTAAATAGCACAAAAACACAACTCCAATATTGAGTGATGGCATGCTTGCCAATGAACAACCAAAGGAGCCTCAAGGCAAGATTGGTAAATATTGCTGCAATATTCAAAGATCCTAGTTTTAATATAGTATAATGCCTTACCAATGTAAAGAAGGGGGAAAGGACAAAGAATGACAGACTACACCAGCCATATCATAGTTGAAAGAAAACTTAAAGCAAATTGAAATTGGATGGATAAAGGTAGAACAGGATAAAGAATAAGAGAAAGCACATGCACCACAATCTCCAGGAAAGAAAACAATATGTGTCAGATGGCATTTTAGAGGACACAAACGTATTGCGCAAATTGTACCCAAAATGATATACTTACTTAATTTACGCTGTTTTGTTTTCAGAGGGCTGTTACACCTTTGAAACAGCTTTCACGAAACATGGCTACTGTTTCGGGTCGTGTTGATTTTCTTTAATGGTTTAGAAGTGACTTGATGCATTCATTAAATTGATTTAAAATTTATCATGGATCATTGCCTGCATTTTTTGGGACTTTTTCAACTTTGATATATCTTCCCTTTTCTGTGGATTGAGCTTTTAAATGCCAGTGCTTCTGTTGCTCAAAATATCTTTTGTTGCTTTTGGGTGGTCCTTCCTCTGATCCAGCTATCTTCAAGATTATTTTCAAATGTCATTATGGTACCTAATGACTACTAGAGATGTGTATCGTGTGATCGATCGTCTTAACGATCGATTTCGGCTGGGGGGGGAGGGAATCGAATCGTTGCGATTTTGTTTTTTTAAATATCGTATAAATCGTAAATCGGGGAGGGCGGGAAAACCGGCACACTAAAACATCCCTAAAACCCACCCCGACCCTTTAAAATAAATCCCCCACCCTCCCGAACCCCCCCCCCCCAAATGTCTTAAATTACCTGGGGTCCAGTGGGGGTTCCCGTTGTGATCTTCCACTCTCGGGCCACGGGTGCATTGATAGAAAAATGGCGCCGGCGCTACCTTTGCCCTGTGACAGGGCAAAGGTAGCGCCGGCGCCATTTTGGTTCCTATCCCCCGACGTCACGAGCGTAGGAGATCGCTCCCGGTCCACCGCTGGACCCCCATGGACTTTTGGCCAGCTTGGGGGGGCCTCCTGACCCCCACAAGACTTGCCAAAAGTCCAGCGGGGGTCCGGGAATGACCTCCTGCACTCGAATCGTGTTGCTGTATGGCCGGCGCCATTTTGCCGTACGGCAATATGGCCATATGGCCGGAGTCATTTTGCAAAATGGCAATATGGCAATATGGCAATATGGCATACAATAACTGAGGGAAATTAATCAAATATTGGTTCCCAACATACACAATTACCCCATATACAAGGAGAACCTTAAATGATATAACATAAGTAATTATAAAACACACATTTATTAAGAATAACACATCCTAATACAACCCCACTAAATACATATACAACCACACATTTAAAAACATCACAAAAATGAATGTCATATAGGCAGTGAACATTTATAAATATAATATAATCATAAAGTAAACCACTTTAAATAGAAACAACTTGTTCTCAATAAAATAAACAATATGTGTTTCAAATATCGCTCAACTGAATCTTCACATATATTCTACTAAAGTGCTTATAAGTGCAGATTCTCGTAGTTTTCAACTCCACGGCTTTCCTCCATTAGTCACTGCCATAATGTGATTCACTTGAGTACTGCCCGGCACTACTCCCCGACGAAGATCTCCGTTTCACCTGTCAAGCAGGCTTCCTCAGGGGGAACTTCTAATATCCCTATAACAACCAAAAACAAAACCATTTACCATGTCCCACATAAAACCAATGACTACATATCACTTTAAATATAAATCCTTACCGTGTGAGTCCAACGAGGGACCTCACAAAAATTTTTGTATCCAAACCACGAATTTCTCAAAGAGTTTAAATTCACTTCAACTTCATCAATGCTTTATCTCAATTCTTCAATTTGGTCACGAAACTGCAACCACAAACAATATTCTCAATCATCAAAATTTGATTTAAACAAAAAAAGGAAAGACAACATACTACTTGAACAAACGCTACCACCACATACCTTCAAACAGCGGAAGTGACATCATCACTTCCTTTCTGCATGGATCTCCTTTCTACGCAACTTGTGCATTGCCTACTCTATATATAGCCCTCAACCACCTCATCTCCCAATTAATGAAAATAATAAATTTTACTCATCATCAATGATCCGATACTGCAGATACCTATGGTAACCACACAATCACCAATCAAACAATCGTCATGAATCTGTTCCAAACCCCTCCAAAAGCGTAACAAGCAAATAATTCGACAAGAATTAAAATTCCATCCGTACAAATTATTTAATGAAAGTGCCCCACTCAATTGGACCATTGAGTCCATGTGGGCTCACAGTATTCCAGTTGAAAATGTAACGTTGTTCAACCCGTCTTAAAATAGATGATAAATCACCCCCAAACTCAAGCTTGATCTTTTTAATAACAAAGAACTTTAATTCTTCTATCGAGTGACATTTATCACTCCAGTGTTTGACCAATGGGGCATTCTCAACACATGACCGAATCCTACTTCTATGTTCACCAATGCGCAATTTAATAGCTCTAGCAGTTTGCCCAATATAAATAAGCTGACATGGACAAATGATTACATAAATCACGCCACTAGAAGTGCAAGTAAACCATTCAGGATTCACATAAGGATGACTCAAATTAGAATGATAAAACACTTTCAACGGTAAAACATGCTCACAAACAGAACATGATCCACAAGCAAATTGTCCCCGTTCAGAATCTACTCCACTATACTGATTCCCACTGAGCTTTAAATTATCCCACAAGTTCTTCCGTTTTTTCAAAGAAAAAATAGGTTCATCAACACAAATATTTAAAGGGGATAATACATGCCAATACTTTTTAACAATCTCTTTAATTTGAAAAGCCTTAGTCGAATAAGGAATGGTGCAAACCATTCGAGAAAGAGGCTCCTTCTGCGAATTAATCAACAAGTTATCTCTGTTTGAAAACAAGGCACGTTTGTATGCCTTTTTTAAAACAGAATTTGAATAACCCCGGTTCTTAAATCTGGTATTCAATTTTTCAGATTGTATTTTAAATTCATCGGTGGAGGTACATAAACGCCTATATCTAAGGAACTGTCCCACTGGTATGTTGTTCTTCAATTGCAGCGGATGAAAACTACGAGAATGCAAAAGTGTGTTTTTATCTGTAGGTTTCCTGTATACGGTGGTCATAATCTGAAAATTCTGTAAAGAAACCTTCATATCTAAAAAAGAAACAGCATATCTATCCATAGTTACTGAAAATTTCAAGTTAGAATCACCACAATTGATAACTTGAAAAAAACTTTCCAGATCCTCAACTTCTCCCCTCCAAACCACAAAAACATCATCTATATATCTCCCCCACCAAAGGACCTGTGTATACCAAATTGAGGAATAAACTACTCGTTGTTCAAATGCAGCCACATAAAGACATGCTAAAGTGGGCACAATAGGTGAACCCATGGGGATCCCTTTGACTTGTAGGAAAAATCGAGACTTATATGAGAAGTAACTATTGAAAAGTGTAATCTCTGCTATAGTCAACAAAAATTGTAATTTTTTCTCTGAAAAATCCATAGAGCCAAGTAAATCTTTGATAATACCAAGGGCGGCAGACTGTGGAACGTTAGTATAAAGGGCAGTAATATCTGCTGTAGCCAAAAGCCAGTCTGATTCAACCTTAGGCAATAACTTTAATTGATTGAGAAAATGAATAGAATCCTTTATATAAGAAGGAATAAGAAGTGCCTGAGGTTGTAAAATCTTATCTAAATATTTCGCCAATGGCTCAAAAATTGAACCTATGCCTGACACTATAGGCCGCCCCGGCGGAGAAACAAGGGACTTATGAATTTTTGGCAAGATAAAAAAATGTGGAATACACGGACAAACTACTGTAAGATAATTAAACTCTTTGCCAGAAATGATCTTATCTTTAAAAGCCACCTTAATTCCCCTAAAGAGAAAGAGCTCAGTGGGCGGGGCCCTGCAGGGGAGGAATAAGAGGTGGATTAGTCAGACCAGGCCCAGGTTTCCAGGAGGAAGGCAGCTCCTGTGGAAGAATGCTGTCCAAATACTAAGCTGCAAAGGAAGCTGTACAAGACTATAAGTAATGAGAGTACACAGTTCTGAAGTCAAGACAGTTTACCAATGTTTGTTTGTGGAAGCTGCAAATAAAGATCAAGTGTTTTGAAAGGCTGGAGTCAGGCTAAGTTTGTGCCTCCAGACATAGAGACCACTGCTTGGATCCCACAAAGAACTTATTTAATTATTACTAATTTTAGAGCTGTGGTTCCATTTCTGGTATTTACTACATTGGATTACTGCTTTATGTTTGGGTTAATCTCAAAATCTTTTGAGAGCATCGGAGTTGGTTCAGAATGCAGGAGCCATTGTAACTACTGGTGCTTCTATATCAGACAAAATTATTCCAATTTTGAAAGAATTATACTATCTGCCTTTACATCCTCATATACAAACAATTTAAGATCTTGACACTTATTCACAAATTAGTATAAAATCATGGCTCTCATTGTTTGTCCAATATGCTAGCTCCTTGTATATGTGCTCAGCCATTATAGGAAAAAACGTATCAGTAATTCCTTCTTTTCATGATTTTAAATTGCAAGATACCCGAATTAAATCTTTTTCCATAACAGGTCCAACTATATGGAATTCTATCCCTCTTGACATACAGGAAGAACATAAATATTTGGTCTTTAGAAAGAAACTAAAAGGAATAGGCTCAATATTCAGTCACTGGCCAAATGATTCGACGCAGGAGGTCGTTCCGGACCCCCACTGGACTTTTGGCAAGTCTTGTGGGGGTCAGGAGGCCCCCCCAAGCTGGCCAAAAGTTCCTGGGAGTCCAGCGGGGTTCAGGAAGCAATTTCTTGCCGTGAATCGTTTTCCGTACGGAAAATGGCGCCGGCAGGAGATCGACTGCAGGAGGTCATTCAGCAGGGGTTCCGGACCGCCGCTGAACGACCTCCTGCAGTCGATCTCCTGCCGGCGCCATTTTCCGTACGGAAAACGATTTGCGGCAAGAAATCGCTTCCTGAACCCCGCTGGACTCCCAGGAACTTTTGGCCAGCTTGGGGGGGCCTCCTGACCCCCACAAGACTTGCCAAAAGTCCAGCGGGGGTCCGGAACGACCTCCTGCATCGAATCGTTTTGGTCTATGGCCGCCGCCATTTTGCGGCGGCCATTTTGCAAAATGGCGCCGGCTGAAGACAACAGGATTTAATTGAGGGGGCCGTTCCGGACCGCCGCTGTTCTGGACCACCGCTGGATCCCCAGGTAATTTAAAGCATTTGGGGGGGGGGGTTCGGGAGGGTGGGGGATTTAATTTAAAGGGTCGGGGGTGGGTTTTAGGGGGTTTTAGTGTGCCGGCTCACAATTTTAACAATTTTCACGATAGTTTACACACCCAAATGGGAACAATACGATTCCCTCCCCCTCCCAGCCGAAATCGATCGTTAAGACGATCGAGGACACGATTCACATCTCTAGTGACTAATGCTGGCTCTTCCTCTTTGGTTTCTGAGAAGGGATGAAACAACACATTGTGCCTCCTTTTTATTTCCATACCTGCAGTTGTGGAACTGGGATATTGAACCGCATATCTCCATGAGGTCCCCTACCGTCCAGAGTTGTCTTTAGCTTCCGATTCACTAGGCATGATGGAAGTAATAGATTTTTCTTCCTCCGTTTGCTTTACTCTCAGTGTTTCTCATTTTCGCTTGTGATCTGCTTGTTTTTTAATCACAATTATGAAATTAGTTTGTACTCCACACTGGGCTACGTAATGGATATATCAGAATATAAGACAGCTAGATTAAATCAATAAATCAATCAATAAATGTACCTTTTTGAGTTACTTTTTATAGTTTTATGCCCTCTTGGACTCTTTCTTCAAAATTATTTTCTTTTTTTAATTTACATTTTTATTGCATTTAATCATTCACTCCAAAAAAAAAACAAAAACCAATAGTGTTACATATACAATAAAAAGGCGATAATATGGATCATTCCAATCTATATAACTCAATTATAGTCCCCAACAATGAAAAATTGGGGGGGAGGGGTTATACAAAAATTATAAAGTACTCATAATATATAAGGATAATTCCATATTAATCATTTACCTAAACTTAACTATCCAGCAGTTTTATCATTAATAAAAGTCTTTAGGTATGTGGAGTTAGTCAATACAAACCGATTTCTCTGATAAGTAAGTAAACAATTATATTGGTATTTAAGGAAAAAGATAACTGCCCGATTCAATAATTTTGAATTTCAGTTGTAAGAATTGCCTCCTACAACAGTGTATAGCCCAAGACACATCTAGAAATACCTGTAACTGTTGTCCACAAAATAATTTATCCTTATTTTTGCAAAATGTCTGAAACGCCAAGTTTTTATCCTTTAAGGATATATTTTCAAATGAAAATTTAAAAAAAAATCAGAGAGAAGAACTATCCACATTCAAGGAATTAGCCACTCCTTCTTCAGATGTAATTATTCTTCTTTTTTAGGTAAATAATAAAAGTTAGATAGAATAGGACATTTATTTAAAGGAAGAGACAAAATGTGTATAAGATATTTTTTAAACATTTCATATGGATATAATAAACTTGTCATAGGAAAATTTAAGAAACTGAAGTTTTTCCCCCTAAATTGATTTTCTATATTTTCCAGCTGGTAATGCAAAAGTAAATTATTTTTAATGTGTGCTTTCCCAGTGGCTTATAAAGAACCCACTTGGGCTTTCACATTAACTAAGGAATGATCAGTAGCAGTCAATCCAGTGACCTGTTCCTCTAGCTTAGACCTGGTATCTTCAGTTATCTTGCTTATTTAAAGAATAGAACTCGATAGCATCTTTTCAAGCTTAGTGACTACCCCCCCGATGTCCAACATTGTCATTTAGCATTGTAATGTTGCCAAATTCAGGAACATCACATGACTCTTCAATAGAAATCAATATAGATGGTAATGAAACCCTCCAAGGTTGGGAAACTTATCCCATACTCACTAAAGGAGTAGAAGAAGACTGTTCCACAGTCAATAATGGTCTTGATACGGAGTGAGAATTAGAATTAGTTGGAAAATCAGAAGATACATTTGAAGGATTCCCATTTAGTTAAAGCCTGGAATCAGCAAACCCAAGGGAGAAGCTTCTCCTGTAATGCTGATAGACTTGGGCACCATATTAGTAGAAAATGGCTGCGGAGGAGGAAAACACATTCCTGGACTCAGGGAGGTGTCAGATGTAAGGGACACTTCACTATTTAGGTCCAAACTGGTATTCACTGAAGGCCATTCCATATGTTGATCCATAGGACTTGGGTAACTATAGAAGTTGAAAATTGTGTTTTGCCCTTCCTTTCCCTTCCCATTGAAGAATTACAAGCAAAATAAAACTTCAGGAGAAAGAAACAAAGGTCCATGTCTTGGCAGCACACCAGTGGCTGTGCACCACTGTCATGCTGCTCATATATGCCCCAGTTGCGAGGGCCTCTGACTTCAGTCTCCCCCGCTCAACTGGTAAGAGGGGGGGAAAGGCAATTCTAAGACTGGCAAAGTCTCTTTGATACTTCTCCTTCTTTCCAAGCTCCCCTAGAATGAACTGCTTCTATGCTGCTCTTATGCGGCCAATTTTGTTGTGGGCCTCTGATTTCAGTAACCCCGCTCAGCTGGTAAGATGGGAGAAGGCAATTCCACTACCAGCAAGGTCTCTATGCAGTTCTCTCTTTCCAAGCATCCCCTCTTCAAACTTCTTTTCAATTTCTTTCTCATTTGTATGTTTTTACTGTTCCGTATATAATTATATGATAATTGTAAAGCCTGTTGCTCAGTTCTGTTCTCTGTAAACCGACGAGATGTTCCCAACGTTCGTCGGTATATAAAAGCTATTAAATAAATAAATAAATACTGTTCTTAATAACTATTGATCTTATCTAGTATTTAGCCTTCAATGGAATATACCACCCATTAGGGATGTGCAGAGGAACATATTTTCTTTGGTTCATTCATTTGTCTTGTAGGACACCTCCATTCACATCTTTAGTTTCTAACAAAAAAAAAATCATTCAATTAATTTATTTATTTACCATTAAAGTCAACGGGGGAAGCACTGCAGCCTATCTTGAGCTCCAAAATTGGGATTTTCTCATAATTTCTAAAGAAAGATATAATCAGAATTAGGAAAGAGCTACAAGGTACTTAAAGTGAAGCAAAGTGGCACTAAAAAGTAGCATGAATAGCCTAAAGCACCACAAAATAGGAAAAGGGGTACTAGAAGGAGCACAAACTCTCCTATATACCATCAGAGAAACAAAGAAGCAGCAAGCAGGGAAGGGGAAAACACATTTGATGGTGTGGGCCATCCAGTGCTCCTACCATGTGACAGGGGCTGGCCAATGGCATGGATACCCTGTCACATGGTAAAGGCAAAGGGCCATCGGCGCCATTTTTATTAGTGGCAGCCGACGGCCCGAGAGCGGGAGATCACTCCCATGATCCCCACTGGACCACTAGGTAATTTTAAAACTTTTTTTTTTTCGGGGGGGGGGGGGGGTCGGGAGGGTGGGGGAAGCTAAGGGAGCCATTTTAAAGGGTCCGGTGGTTTTTTTGTTTATTGGCTCCGGCACAGCCGATAAAAAAAAACCCGTTCAGGCTGCACAAAAAAAAATTAGCTCTCTGCTTCTACGGCAGGGGAGGAAGTCTGATACTTCACACATATCCAACATAGCTCTCTGCTTCTACGGCAGGGGAGAAAGTCTGATGCTTCACTTTCAACACACATCCAGCATAGCTCTCTACTTCAACGGCAGGGGGAACGTAGAAAGATGGATCTATATACAGACAATAACCAACAAGGACTGAGTTACATAGTCTGGGTAAACAAAGGCATGGGTGTAGCTTGCTTATTGCGGCGGTTACTACCCCTAACTATGGTATATATTCATTTGGATGCAGTTCCAACACCACTCTCTCCATTAATGGTGCGGGTGGAAGGGAAATAGAACCAAAAGGTTACTAAGAGCCAGGAGTAACAGAAGTATGAGAGAAATAAAATTAAAAAAAGTGCATAGCTTGCTGGGCAGACTGGATGGGCCGTTTGGTCTTCTCCTGCCATCATTTCTATGTTTCTATGTGAATCGGAACCGGAATCGGAACCGTTTCCGGTTCCGATTCACATCTCTACATATCAGCAATTATATCAGATATAAAAAAACATGCTTTTGAGCTTACAAAATTAATAAGACATGAGCCTATCTGATTAACTGAAACTTGCATTTTAACAAAGTTAAAAAGTCTAACTAATCCAGCCTTTAGGAGATTAAAGAACTCAAATCTTATAAATGCAGTCAGTTCTAGTAGCATTTCATCTATTTCTTCAGTGTCTTAGATCTCACTGCTAGAAATAGGAATTTTTAAAACCATCTTGAGTCATGCCCTATCACTGTTTCGTGGAAAAAACAGAATTGGACAGCACTTGAAGGCTGTGAGGTGAGACTCCAGTTTCTGTTGGTCCATTGGTGTGTGGTCTCAGTACCTTTGTTCTAGCCTTTTTAAAGGCTTCAATTTGAATTTCTCAGTTCATTAATGTAAATTAATTGGCTACAAGATCAGCAAGACACCTGGGTGGTACATCAGGGGCATAGCAGGTAGACAGAGCAGTAGCATAAAGACCCCTAAGGTACTACATCTGGAGCATGGCATTTAGTTATGTAGAGCAAGACACCTAAAGTGATATATCAGGGGCTTAATAGGTATACAAGACAAATAAGATGGGTTATCAGCAGGGCATAAGCCAGTCACCCTGGGTGATATGTGCAACTGAAGAGTCCACAGGCCTAAAAACAAACTGAACCAAATTGCAGGCCTAGAGAAACACCCGGATGGAGTTTCAAGCCACATGATAACTTCAGCAGTTTAATATGAGAAGAAAAAGAGAAGAAACTTCCTGGGTTTGTCCTATAAGCCATTTGTCTACACCTTGCAATTTGTTGGTATATCCAGGTCACATGGACTACTAAGTTATGGCTTTGAAGGAGACTTTGTATGAAGCCATAAAGTAAGCATTGATCCTGAGAGAAACCTCCAGAATCTGTATTTCTGTGAGAATATGCACATATATCCTGACTCAGATGATGTCATATAAGGAACCACCAATTATGTGCCTAGATGGTAGTAACATCTAATCAGGATCAACATTCAGACGCAATGAATATGCTTATGCATGAAGCTCCAGGAAGAGAGAAATCTTGGCACTTTATAGACAAAACTTTCCGTAATGGCAGGACATTTTCCTATTCACTAATTAAGAACCTTTTCTTTATTCCTTTGCTACCATTCACATGAACTAATCAGCATCGAAGACAGGGTTCAAAGTTAGACCCAGCCCTTCTCTGTAACTGGAGTGTTTGCTGATTTCATGCTGCTTAAGCCCTGCCAAATTAAGTCCTGCATTTTGTTCCTGCCTATGCAGGATGATCTGTAAGCATCCCAGGTCCTGTCTGAGCATGTGGAATTAATCTATCCTTTTCCGTAGGTAGAGCTAGATTACTCAAACATCATGGGACAGGGTCCCTGATTTACCAGGTGACCTTATTTACTGCAGCAGACTTAGGGTATTATATTGGCTTAATTAATTTTAGCTGGGTTAGTTAATTGGCATTGCATATTCTAAATGCAAGTTATCTTGCATTAACACAGTGTAATATCTGGCTGCTCATGGGATGGCCCCACGAGCAGTCTCACTTACCCAGACCCTGGCATGTCACATCCTCTACTCCAGCAGCAAGGATGCCACCATTCTGATCCTCCAAATTCTGGCCTCCCTAGCCATGAACACATATCACACACCAGATTAAGAAGGCTACACTGTGGGAAACCTCTACCCAGCTCCCTGATGATATCAGCATGGCTGCATGTCAGTCCTGTGCCTTAGCAACAGGTCCCCTGCAACATTGCATTGTAACATTGCATTGCACTGCATTGCATTGCAGCGCATGTTGCTGACTGGATCTCATCATGCTCCTGTTTTGCTTCTAATCCTGCCTTGCCTCATTCAGCCTGCTCTGCCGTGTCCAGCATGCCTTGCCTTGTTCAGCCCCCCTTTCCCCATAGCCTGACCTGTACAAGCATATCTCCTGCCCTATCCCCTCTTAGACCCACTTCTGCTTGATACTCTAGTATTGACCTTCACTTTGGACTTGGATATCTCTCTTGCCTGCTGACTGACATGGACTACATCCTCATACCCAGATCTCTCTCTTGCCTGCTGCCTGCCCCTGTTGTGGACTCTGACTTTGCCTTGACACAATCTGCCTTTCCTGACCCTTGGCCTGAATCTGGTAACTCTCTGACTGCAGCCTGACCATAGCTCAATTCTAGATGCTTTCACTCTGACTACTTCTTGGGACATTTTCCTAAGTCTTTCTGGCCCCAGAATCCAAGGGCTTAACCTGCAGAAAATGGGGCTGGTATAGGTGAAGTTTCAACTCAGTCCCTGCCAAAGCATATCAGCCAGCTTTTGGCGTGTATCTAGGGGGTTCACAAGCTAGATTGTGTCAACCATGCCGCAGCACAAATGCTTACAACCATGACAGTTTGATAAGGCCATGAATCCAGCAGACCCACCCTCAGTCCAGGCCATACTCAGGCTGGCTCAGTACATCCAGCAGTAGCAGGAGCTGCTTAATCAATTGACCAGCCTCCTTGAAAGACTTGAAGTATGCTTGGCTGCTAGGCAGGCCCAACTACTAGCCCCTGCCCCAGCACTGGTGGTTTCTCCAGTCAAACCCACCGATCTTCCTCAACCCATTCAGCATCTTCTGTCTCCTCTCAGGGACCCCAAGCAGTGCAGGTATTTTATAAGACAATGCATTTCGAGCTCCAGGTCATTCTCTTCCATTCGGATTGCACAAAGGTGATCTATATGCTCTACTTGATGGGTGGATCTGCTGTTGCCTGGATCTCACCATCGTGGGAATAGGAGGACTCCCATTTTGAGAACCTAGGTGACATCTTGAATCAGTTTTGTCTTGTCCTTGATGAGCCTGGTCATGTCACCTCTGCAACCATGGAGCTATTGCGAATCTGCCAAGGTACTTGCGCTGTGGGTGAGTATGCTATACAATTCTACACTGGCCTCTGAGCTCCCCTGGGGTGAGGACTGCCAGACAGCCATTTTTTGGTAGGGATTATGAGGGCAAAATAAAAATGAGCTGGCAGGTCGTAATATTCCAATCACATTGGAATGCCTGCTCACCCTAACTTGAGTGGACCTGAGGTTCCAAGAGCATGTACAAGAAAGCAGGGCTTCCTGACATCCCATCCATCTGTCTCCCATGTTTCAGCACCCGCTGGCTTCCTCATCAGTTTCAGAAATACCAGGATCTCCTGACAAACCCATACAGCTGGGTAATTCTAAACTTACTAAGGGAAAGAAAGGAAGATGGCAGCAATTAAACCTATGTCTTTGCTGCGCTGGCCCAGAGCATTTCATGAACTTCCCCGAGAAACTTGCGGTACTAGGGATGGTCATAGAGATAATCCTAAGCCAAACTTCTCCCTTTTCATAACTACTGGTATCTGTTTGCCTCACCATAGGGTAGACCACAGTCCACATGGAGGCATTCTTGGACTCTGGGGCAGGTGGTAATTTTATCGAGGAGTCGCTAGTCTGCCAATATAACCTGCCCATGACTACCCTGGCCAATCCCTCACCATCTCCTCCAGCTACAGTAAGCCTCTTCCCTATTGTCTGCCCATGGTCATCACCCCAATTACCATGCAGACAGGCCTCCTTCACACTGAAAGAATTGAGTTCTACATTTTACCTAAAACAGCAAATCCTGTTATTCTTGGCCTTCTCTGACACCAACTTCACCAACCATCCATAGACTGGGAACAGTGCAAATCACCCATTGGTGATCCTCCTGTGTGGATAATTTCCTTGCTCAAGTTTTATTACCAGTTATTTTTTTTTTTTTTTATTTAAAATTTTTATATACCGGCATTCATGTTGCAAACACATCATGCCGGTTTACATATAACAGGGGTGTACAGTAAACAATTCAATAACCTATTTGTGTAGAAGGAAGCAGTTACAAATAACAAGGTAATAGAACTGGGAGGAGAGAAGAAAAGAAAGAGAATAACATTAGGTATAGGTATTTACATTAGTAATAACATTTTTACATGTGGAAGTGGTAGAATCTGGCTGAATAGAATTAATCGGTGTCCGGGAAAGCTTTTTTAAACAGCCAGGTCTTAAGTCTCTTCCTGAAGGTTGGGAGGCTGGGCTCCTGTCTAAGGTCCGGTGGGATGGAGTTCCATAGAAGGGGGCCGGCTGTTGAAAAGGCCCGATCTCTCAAGGTAATGTGTTTGGTAGTTTTGGCTGGGGGCACTTGAAGAGATCCTCTGAGTGTGTCTCTTGTTGGTCTGGAGGAGTTATAAATTTGGAATGGGACTTGTAAGTCGAGTGGGGTGTGTTGATGGATGGTTTTGTATATTATGGAAAGAGATTTGTAGAGGATTCTAAAGTGAACAGGCAACCAGTGGAGATCTTTTAGGATCAAAGTTATCAAAGTGCTGGTAGACACCCATGATCTACAAGCCCTGTACAATGCCACTGTACATGCCCTGTACAATGCTTTCCAGGACATCTTTAGCAAGCGGCAATCTGAATCCCTACCACCTTACCAATCCTATGATTGCTCGATAGATCTCCTACCTGGGAAGATGCCCCCAAAAGGCCAGGTCTGAAGAACACAAATCTTCACGAAACTTGATCTTCGTAGGGCCTATTACTTGATACATATACAAGAGGGTGATGAATGGAAGAAGACCTTCAGCACCAGGGATGGCCGTTATGAGTACTTGGTCATGCCATTTGGCCTTTGTAATGCCCCAGCCATCTTCCAACACACGGCTCATTATTTATTTATTTATTTATTCATGAATAGAACTAGATGACAAAACTCACGTAAGGTCTCAAGTAAGCTCAGGAGCTGGAAAGGATTAGGCCTTCGAGGAGCGAGTACCTGGTTCCAGGGAAAGTTCTGAGAGAGCGATGGTAACTCACATTTGTTTGTAGCAGTGATAGCTTCCAGGCAGTAGAGAATCTTCAGAGTGTTCAGGAACATGGGCCCTCGAGGAGCGAGTACCGGCTCCTATCTGTAATCTGAAAATAAAGAAAAGAGCGAGGCCCCCGAGGAGCGGGTACCTCTGGTAAGTTCGAGGAGGCAGAGTAGCTTGGGAAGCGTAGCCAAGCAATTCCCCTTGCTAAATCAGTTTGTTAGCATTTTCAAAGACCTTTAAATATTGGAAGCAGATGACATCATCTCAGGGGAACGCCCCTGAGGTTCACGCCCTTGCTGGTTCACGCCCTTGCCTAGGGCACGCAAGCCCTAGGCATCAGGACAAGATGGCGGAGTTGCAGCGTCGAGCCAATCCAGGGACTCCGGAGGGAGATGGCATGGATACGCTGTGGCAGCCAGCCATCCATCAGACCCGGAGGAGTTGCCACAGAGGTAAAAAGGGCGGAGTGAAGATGTCGAGCAGCGATGGTCACAACAACAGGATATACTTAGTCTTCGCATAAGCTGTGGGAAAATGTCCAGGTTGTAACGCAAAGTGCATGCAGCACTGGTTAATGAAGTCTCTGCATCTCCATACTTCTCCCGAGAAGCGGGTAGGAGCTGCTAGAGGAACAGTAACCTTGACCGTCACCTCTGATGGATTAGCCTCTTTACCTGAGGTGGAAGGGAAGTTCATCTGTTTGTGTAACAAACTGAATGCAACGCTCAGTCCTTCCAGTGCAGTCTGCTGTTTGGCGATCTGCTGGGCCAGCCCTGGAATGGCCTGCAACTCCGTGAGCTGAGCAGGATCCATGGAGTTGGCAATCCTTGTATGTTTTAGTGGATCCTTGGGTGCTGTGGAGATGACCATGCCCATGGGGAGGAGCCCCGTGAGGAGCCACAGCACTGGGCTACACAAAACACCGGAATAATTCTTTATTTATACAGCTTGAAGTAGCCACCAGATGGCAGTGGTGAGTTGTAGTTTCAGGGACCTCAGAAGAGGGAGCCCTTCTCTCCAGGATGACGTCAGTAGGTTCCACAGCAGATACTGTAGATGAGACAGATGAGAGATTAAAGTACTCACTCAGTGTTAGCTGTTATGGATGCAATTCCACCAGATAGTTAGTAGTAGGTACAGGCACTGAGGCAGGGAGAGCAGGCCCTCAAGAAGCATGTGTCTGTTTCCTGAATGGCACCTGAAATAGATCAGAGGGCCCCCGAGGAGCAGGTACCCAAGTTAGTAGTAAACCCCAAAGGGCAGAAGGAAAGCTTCCCGCAGGCAGCAGAGAAGCGGCAGAGTAGCGCAGACAGGAACAGTCGAGCCATTCGAGTCTTTGCCAACTCAATGAGCTAGCAATCTTGAGAAGTAGATATACCCGTAGTGGCGTGACATCAGATGAGGGAACGCCCACGAAGTTCACGCCACTGGGCATGCTTAGACGTTGGTTGCGCGCTCGCACGCACCCTGGCAGGTACCTGGGAGAAGCAATGGCCTACGGCTGCACCATAGCCATTCCGGGGATGCCAGAGAAGTCAGCTTGATGACGCTGCAGTAACCATCTTGTCCAGGTAAGTGGGAGGAGCTGAGATAGGGGTGCAACAAGCGGGGCGAAGCCGTCGAAGACCGACGGACGCAACACTATGGGATCCCTGTATCCACCATCTGAACCTTTTCAAACACTTCATTTTTGAGGTAGATACTTTGGTCCTTGGGATCATTCTTATTCTCACTCAACATAATGACAAAGAGACTCTCCTTTCATGCTTTTATATCTCCAAAACGTTCACCCTTGCTGAAAAGACCTAAATAATCAGTGACCGTGAATCGTTAGCAGTAAAGTTGACCCTGGAGGAGTGGCACCACCTATTGGAAGGAGCTAGACACCAGGTCACCATTTATATGGATCACAAGAACTTGGAATATCTGCAACAGGCCCAGTGCTTGACCCCTTGAAATGTGCAATGGTGATTGTTCTTCAAGCTTTTTGATTTCGAACTACATTACCACTCTGCAGAAAAGAACCAATGGGATGACAACTTTTTATGATCCTTTGAGACAGAAGACTCTATGAAGCCTCTTCACCACATCATAGTTTTTGCATGGATAATGCTCACAGTGTCTATACCCATACCAATAATTACCAAACAACTTAAGGAAAAAGTTATCTGATGGGCTCATGACTTCCATCTAGCAAGGCACCCCAACATCACCAGAACTTTGGAACTAGCTCTCCACCACTATTGGTAGCCTCAACTGAAGCAAGACATGGAATACTATGTTGAATACTGCACCACCTGTGCGATGCATAATAGCTCTCACTTTCACCCTTGACTTTGTCACTGACCTTCCTGTCTCTAATGGCTACACCACTATATGGGTAGTGGTGGATTCCTTTTCTAAAATGGCTCATTTCACATCTCTCCCTGGCCTCCCATTGGTATCAGAATTGCCCTGTTTCTTTGTGCAACATATATTCCATCTTCACGGACTCCCTTTCCATAGTGTCTTGGACCAAGGAATTCAGTTTACAGCCCAATTCTGAAAAAGCCTTTGTAAAAATTTTGGTATCTAATTGGACTTCACTATAAAAGATCACCTTGGCATACCATCCACAAAGTAATAGACAAACAAAAAGGGTAAACCAGACCCTCAAGAATTTCTTGAGAGAATATGTTAATCAATGCCAAGATGAATGGGCTACCCTTTTTCCATGGGCAGAGTTCTGTCATAATAATCATGTGGGGAGTTCTTTTGGATCTTCACCTGTTTCCTGTCTCGCGGCCAATGCCATCAATTGCAAACTCAAGGATCTATGGCAAAGGACTCATCAACTTCTTGTCACAGCTGCTAATCGGTTTAAGAAACAGGCTGAAAAAAAAGTGCTGACTTGCACCACAATTCAAGACGGGGGAATTGATGTGGCTAAGCACCCAAAATCTATATTTCAAGATGCTTTCTACTAAATTTGCACCCAGATTCGTTGGCCCCTTTCCCATTTTCTGCCAGGAATGACTGATGGCCTATCAACCGAAGCTTCCTCCTACATTCAGGATGCACGGTGTGATTCATGTGTCTCTTCTTAAACCAGCTATTCGATCTTGGCCATCAAGATGTTCTCTGAAACCTGTGGAAATATTTTCCAAAGAAGACACCTTGTATGAAGTTCAGGAGATTTTAAACTCTAGAAGAATTCAAAATAAGTTACAATATCTCATCTTCTGGTGGGGCTTCAGCCCAGAAGAAAACACTTGGGAGCCAGTGTCCAATCTCCAAGCACCGCAAATGATAAAAGAATTCCATTAATGCTTCTTGAATAAGTCAAAGCCTAGAGGCCCGAGGAGGGGTCTTAGAAGGGAAGGTACTGTAATGTCTGGCCACACGATCAGCCTCATTTACATCCTCTCCTCCAGTGACATGGACGCTGTCATTCTGATCTTACTACCACTGGCCTCCCTAGGCACACATGTGCACCGCACACTGGATTAAGAATGCTCCATGGTGAGACACCTCTACCCGGCACTCCCTGATGATGTCAGCATGGCTGAGTATTTAAACTACAGCTGTGCTTCAGTCCAGTGCCTCAGCAACAGGTCCTCTGCAGCCTTGTAGTGCTTGTTGCTCTCCAGATCCCGTTATGCTCCTGTTTTTTTTCTACTCCTGTCTTGCCTCATCCAGCCTGCCCTGCCTCATCCAACCTGTCCTGTACCAGCTTTACTCTTGCCCTGTCCCCTCTTGGTCCCATGTTCGCTTGATAATCTCGTATTTAACGTCACTTTGCATTTGGATCTCTCTCTTGCCTGCCACCTGCCCTGAATACTGCTATGGACTTTACCTTGATTTCTGCCTGCCCTGACCCTTGTCCTGAATCTGGTAACTGTCTGACTGCTGCTGGCCTTGACCATAGCCAGACTCTGGAGTCTCTCACTCTGACTGCGCTTGGGAGTTTCACCTAAGTTCTGCCATCCCCCGGAGCCCAAGGGCTCAACCTGTGGGGAGCAAGGCTGGTACAGGTGAAGGTTCAATACTGTCCCTGCCAGGGCATGACCACCAGCTGTCAGCATGAGTCTAGGAGGTTCACCCGCTAGGCTGTATTAACAATGCCACAGCACAACCGTGACATGCAGAGTGTTACATAACATTGCTATAAAAATACATTGATTTGTAAAACCAGAAATTTAAAAGAAACTATATCTACCATATAATTCCTTGTATGCTTATGCTGCTATCATAAAACCTTATTAAATATCTCAAAAGGTATAATTTTCTGTTCCCTTAAACAGAAAATCTATCATGGTAGCTACTCCCCTACATATCAGGGACATGGCAAGTAGGCAGAGGAGTTACAGTGAGACCCCTGAGGTGAAACATCTGGGGAATAGCAGGTAGGCATGTTGCAGCAAGACACCTAGGGGTAGATTTTCTAAATTTGCGCGATCGCGTACTTTTGTTCGCGCACCAGGCGCAAACAAAAGTACGCTGGATTTTATAAGATACGCACATAGCCGCGCGTATCTTATAAAATCCGGGGTCGACACGCGAAAGGGGGTGCATATTTGTGCAACCTGCGCGCACCGAGCCCAGCGCGTGCTGCCTGTTCCGTCCGAGGCCGCTCCAATTTTGGAGCGGCCTCGGAGGGAATTTTCCTTCGCCCTCTGCCCACCTTCCCCTCCCTTCCTTTACCTAACCCACCCCCCCGGCCCTATCTAAACTCCCCCTTACCTTTGTTCCACGATTTACACCTGCTAAAAGCAGACGTAAATCTGCGCGCGCCAGCAGGCTGCTGGCGCGCCATTACCCAACCAGGGGGCTGGTCCGGAGGCCTTGACCACGCCCCTGAGTCGGCGCCACGCCCCCCAGGCCCACCCCCGCAACGACACGTCACGCCCCTGAAATGCCGCGTCATTTTAGACGCGCCCCCCGACACGCCCCTTTTAGAAAGCCCCAGGACTTATGCGCATCCTGGGGCTCTGCGCGCGCCAGCGGCCTATGCAAAATAGGCGCGCCGGCGCGCAGGGCATTTAAAATCCGCCCTCTAAAGTGATATATCAGGGGTAAGGAAGGTAAGCAAAAGGGAGGTAGTAAGACCACTAAGGTGGTACATTCAGGGCTTGGTAGGTATGCATGTGGCAGCAAGACCCATGAGGTGGTATATCAGGTAGGAGGACAGAGTGGTGGTAGCAATACCTAAAAGTTGGTACATCTGGGGCATGGCAGGTAGGCATGTGGCAGCCATACACCTAATGCTGTATATTAGGGTCATTGCAGGTAGGCAAAGTGGCAGCATCAGGAAGTCTAAGAGGGTACATCTATGCAAGACAGGCAGGCAGACAGGCAGAAAGTAAAAGCAAGATGCATAAAATGGCACAGCTGTGGCATGACGTTTGGCAGAGTGGCAGCAAGGCCTTCAAGGTACTTTCAGTCACTTTGTCACTCACACGGAAAGCCTGAAAACCTCCTCAAAGGGAGATCAATTTTCAAAAAGACTTAGAGGTGAATTTTAATACGGACGTGCGAGTGCACATGTGCACTCACTTGCAGGCATGTGCACATGGGCGCACTGATTTTTTAACATGCATGCTTGTTATAAAATTGGCTACCCATGCAACCATGCATTCATGATTTTATATTGATGTACACACATGCGCGCAAATGCCATCTCGTGTGCCGTCTCGCATGGGGGGAATTTAGGCGGTACGCACAGCGATGCATTAGGCCTATTTCCCAGTTACCACCCAGTTCATCAGAGCAAATGAGCAGACTTCCTAAACCCTCTACCTAACTTGCCTCCTTTTTACCCTACTAGCCCTGACCTCCTAAAACCCCGCTGACTACCCTAATTTTTTTAATTGCAGTACTTACACACAGTCAATAGCAGAAGCAAGTTACATGGTTGTGGGATTCCAGCGTGTGCTTGTGGGCAACAATGACTTCATGGCATTGTCCAGGCCCACTGATGCTCTGCCCATGCCCCGCCCAGAACCTGCCCATGTCCCACCCAGACCCTGCCCATGTCCCACCCCTTTTGTTCAAAACCTTTGTAATGCGCGTACCGGGAGATTCACATGTGGCCACAGGCCTTTTAAAATCTGCACAGCCCACGTAATTCCGAGTCACGCATGATTCTCCCAGCTTCGCCATATTTTGGATTTTTTAATCTACTTCTTAGCTTTTCCATCAAACTTGATGCCAGCCTTGTGTGATGAGGGCTCAGAATGTACTCTGTCATTTTGAAGACACATTCACTGGTATGCTGGTTGGTGGGCAGGAAAAATAGTTCTGAATCATCTAGGCTAGACTATGGACTTGTATGCCCCATATTCCAATGCATCTGTGTCTATGACCTTGATGGGCTCAGAGAGTGTGTTTCACAGAAATTTGTGTTGTGGGTTCCTTTGATGAGGTAGGGTGAGGATATCTCTTGCCAGCTTCTTTAGCTATAGTTTCTGTCAGGAGAGTTGGTTCTTTGATGGCAATGTGGCTTTGGCTTATTGAGTTGGGAGAGGAATTGGTAGCTGACAGCATGCTGCTCCTGTTTGCATTTCTCATTGAGGTGGCAATTCTTTCCTGTGCCACATCCCCACTATGCCTCTGATGTTCTTCTTCATGAATGTGAGATGCTGGGACTGGAGGGAGATACTGTCTTTCTCCTGAGGATCTCAGAGTGAAGCAAACATGTTGTAGTTTTTTGTGTCATTCTCTCTTGTAACTGCTGCTGCAAGGATCCAGAAACTGCAACACTTCTGCTTCCATTTCTTCTTGTTCATGGAGACCCTCTAACTTTTCCTCCAGAATATTTACTATAGGGATGACCCCACCCAGGTTGGTGCTTCTGGAACTCAGATCCTCCATGGCATCCCGAATGACTTCAGGATTAGTACCAGCTGCCTCTTCATTACTCAGTCATGGTGCTCAAGGGGGCAGTGAAAACCTACAGTATGTCTCTTTCCAGAGACAAATCATGAAGGGGTGCCTGCTCCTCTGATAGCCTCTGCAGTATCATAGAGGTGGAATTCCAGTGATTACCAACATATTGAATCGGATGTTGTCAGACATTCCAAATTCATCCTGCTTCTTGCTGAGAAGTTGCCCCACCTTTACACTTCAATGGAAATGCACTACTATTTTCCTGCACTTCTCTGTCAGGTTTTTCGGAAATGCATTCCTGTCATCCTTGGGTCTCAGACCCAGTGCATCCCTCACTGCCAGAAGCAGCAAGGGTACAAAGCAACAGATATGCCAAAAGTATCATCTTCTATTGAATTTACTAGATGTATTCCACAATCTGAAGACTTCTACCTCTCCAGTCTAGCTGCCAATCCTCCTACATCTTTCTTATGGCTGATAGAATATTGTATGAGGTTTGGGGGCTCTGCATCAACCTGGATGTGCAACAAAGCCCATCTGCACCCTTATCTTCTGTCCCTGCTAGAGCTGCTGCCAGTCAGGTCCCATCAGTGTACCATTAGAGAGATGTAAATATATATAGCTTTTGAGCTCATCCAGATATCATAGAGAAATGCATGCTACTCCCATCAGCCTTCCTACTAGATGTTGTGATGGAGAGGATGTTGTAATTGAGGGCTAACACATACAGCCAACTTTTAATTCCACATTCTCCACTACCTGCAGGGGCTGATCATCAAGGGCAATCATTTCCTCAATACTCCTTGTTATTATTTTAGATGCCGCCCTGTGGCAGTGTTATGGAAGAACACTCTATTTCCTTTATGGTGGGTTGCTGCTTTGAAAAACACATGGCTGGGGACTACTGGCATGACACCTGATTGCTGGAAGGGGCTGTTGGATCAGCTTGGAGAGAAGATTTTAACCTCTGTCCTCTGGCTTTCACTTAGAATGCAGAAGGCATCCCCAAGCTACCATCTTCTCCTTCTATGGGTGATGCTGCACACCAACACTTGCTTCCAGTGACTGAAATCCTTTTTGACGTAAATACACTGAGAAAAATGTGGATCCTCCCTCACTTTAGTGTGCCTTCAGATTTCTTCTGTGATCCCTTCTCTATATCCTTAGAGGCTGGTGCTGGCAATGGAGATGAGGTAGATGATGGATCCCGAGGAAAAATGTCAGGATCATCACTCACGCACTTTATCTATGCTGCCTGCTCTTCCTGGGAGTTGATGCCAACATCATCAGTATCATCTCTTTTCCCCATCATGTCACTGGAGGCTAAGACACTACTGTCTAAACTTCCCAATTTCTCTTTAGATACTAGTTCTTCAACATCATCTGACTCATAGAATTCTAGACAAGATTCTTCATCAGAATCAATTGGTAAAAATACTGCCTTTACTACCTCAAAGGCAGGAACCAAAGAGGTGTATTGCTAGTTTTGTGTACTTCATGTCTGCTAACTCTGCTGTGCTATTACCAGTCATGGATGACTCTCCCATATTTTCCCTCTGCTCCAAAACAAATGGAAAGGGAGAGGAAGACCTGGTGGTGGAAAATGCTCTCCAAATTTCCATTTCTTCTGCATCTAGCTGCCTTCCTTTCCTGCCATTCTGGACCTATTAAAGTCCCTCTTCAATTTAGGTGCAAGACTGCCTTTTTTATTGCTGCCCTTGCCAAAGCTGCTAATCGTACCAATATTTCTTCCTCTCCATTTTCCTGGTTTGATGGAATTTGTTGACATTCACTGCCTACTGGGGGTTTGGTTATTGGAAATTAATTGATTTATTGATGCTATAATTGTACCCGTATTCACAATATGACTCACTATATGGAGAACTGTCATACACACAGATACAGACACATATTGGGAGAACTAGGCAATTCCCCCCCCCCCCTTCAATCGCCTGGTTCAAAGGTAACCTGGCACCAGGAGGGAGGAGATGGGACCCCGGACTACCCACCGCCACACTTACTTCCTGGAGTTAGGGAGGAGGTGCTCAGGCCATGAAGATCATCTGCAGCGAACTCCTGTGTCTTGTGGGAGTTTGGCTTCCAGGGGGGCGATCGTGTTATGAATGCGACCGAGCGCGCATCATTTGGGAGGCATCGATGGGTGCCTCAGGATGAAATGCACAGGCCCGATTTATAGGCCCAGCCATCGCCCAGGTGCCATTCTATTCGGGGCGATCAGCGGCATCCCACCCTCCCACCCTATCCATTTTGCAAACTCCGTTCGAATACAGCTTCCCAAGTAGTGGGGGACATTCATGTTAATTAGTTATACCACCTGTTATACGGGTAGCATTATTATTCTATGTTAGATAGCAATACCAGTGGTGTTGTGGTGCTTTCTTCCATTGTTCACGTTGCAGCTTTGGGGTTAATGTAAGCCAGAGCAGGATACCCGAGCCGGGTCGGCACGGCAATGTGAATCCGGAAGTGCCAACTAGAAAACTGTGAGTTAAGTCCAGTTCAGGATGCTTGTCGAAAGGTTACCGGGGCAAGGAGGCATCCAGAGTTGCAGACTCCCTTGCTTGACGTGGCGGGGGGGGGGGGGGGGTTGCACCAAGCCATCTTGCTCAAATTCGGCAGATGGTCGATTATAGGCAGTGCGGTGATACCGCAGGGTCTTCGCCAGGCTCGGGCACGTTAAATGTAATTATGTTTTGATTAATAAAGCTGTAGCCTTTTCTTACCCACCATTTGAGTCCCTTGTTCATTAAAGTTGAAAGAGAATCTTGGGAGGTCGGGGTGGTAAGAAGTTGAATGGCAAGTGGTGAAGGGAGGGGGAACAGACCATCCCGGTTCCCAGCGTTAACAGTGTAGGTGTGTTGTGCTGTATGTGCAAGTGCTGACTCTACACACAAAAAGAAATGTTAAACACTAACAGAAAAAAAAAAGATTGGTAAGACTCTTTTCTTTAGCCTCTGAGTGTGCACTGCTCACCTCACTGGTATCTAGACAGAGAGAAAAAAAGTCACTGACTCTACTGCAACTGTACTATCCACATTGTCTCCCATCCAGAACCTCCCTCAGTGAACATACATATCAAAGTCATCAGCATTGCATTGCTTCTCTTTCTGGCACAGTAAGATCGCTGCCGTACAGAGTAGATTAGAAGCAACCCTTTACCGGTGCAAAATCCAAAGCTTTCTAAACTCTGTGAGTACTTTTAATAGCATCCTTTCCTGTCAAGAGATAAGAGTAGAAATACAGATTACTCCTTGCACATGCTCAGACTTTACATTCATTTTGTGGGACCACACATGAAATAAATAAGGGCTCTTTTTTTTTTTTATGTCTTGCCCATTCATTTCAAATAAATGCATATCCCTACCTTGATGTACATTTTTGGATGAGACAAGTTCTGGTGAATAATAGCAACAATGAGACCTGCCAAACAATTGCACATCGGAGTACAGAGAAGTGGGAAATATGTCATTTTATCTTTAGAATGAAAGCATGTCAACATATTTCCCTGAGACGGGAGACGTTTTCCTCCACAGAGGTTTATGTCAGAACAGCTGGCAGTTTGCTAGACTCCTCGCATACATCTATTTTCATCTTTTTTTAATTCAAGTGATTTTAAGGCTCCCTTATTGGTAAGTTCCTGAATTCAGTCAATGCATTTCTTTATGTAAATACAAGGATCCCTTGCTTCTTATATTACATAGCTAAATTCTGCATAGGTTAAATAATTTGAAAATCATTTCAAATTACTTTTCATTGTTGCCAAAGGCATTTTTAAACTGTGCTGGTGCTCTGCCAGCTGTTGTTTATTACTGGAAAACATGAAACATCTGCTGCCCAGGAGCTTTGACAGAGCACATGGTATTTTTGTCCATGGACCCTTTACTATAAAAGACTAAATTCAGGTGGTAAACAAAGCAGCCAAATTGTTGCATAACTAATAACGTTATTTGCTTTTGTGTTGTTTTCTGCAAATGCAGCAGTAGTTTCTTCTTTGTGACTGCTTATATCTTTCTTTTTCAGGCAATATACACTGACACCCTAATCAAACTTCAATTAACAAAAAGAAATAAAATACAATTCAGGGGCACATCTGTAGGGCATTAAATCTATTAGATGTGCAAGAATCCCAGAAATGATAACAATTTAGATGTTGTGTGATGTAATAGTAAGTATTCTGGAGCATCCAAGCTTGTATTTTCAAAGTACAGGATATTTGCTGTTATTTATCTTTTCCTTAATTCAGTATATTTTTCTGTTTTTTCTTATAGCATAAGAATGTTATAATAAAATATGAATTAATTCACATTTTAAGGAAGAACATTTTTGTAACATTAAGAGCCATTTGAAGAAACTGTAGCAGAACAAGGAAACTAAAACACTTCACATCCTCGCCTTAAAAAATGAATGATAAGAGAAGCAATGCACATGTATCTGGACTAGGTGAAGATGATTCCAAATAGCTATGTCTGAATTACCATGTATAACCCAAAAAACATTCAAAACTGAGGAAAAATGTAAAATAAAAAAGAAATCCCATGATGTATATTTAACAACTCAAACTTATAAACCCCTTATGTAAAATGTCATTTAAATTTGTAGTACTGAGATGTACAGATATCCATGGAACAGTTCAAGGCTATCACATTGTATTTATAGGTCCAGAATTAATGTGAAAAAAACTTTGTGCATAACAAAAATTCTTCATATTTTTGTGAATATAAATTTTTCAATACAAAACCACAGAAAAGTACTTATCTCATGCCCAGCAGGTCAGCATCGGAAAACCCAACATGGGGTATGTCAAATAAATCTGTTGTACAGTCTTACAGTCCCATGCTGTGCCACGTACTGTACTGTCTCTTAGTTCCATGTGGGCAGGTGCGGTGCTCAAGACCCGTAGCGTCCAGCCGCATGTATGAGCGGCATTCATGAAGGCATAACTAACTAGGCTAGTGGCATTCTGCTGCACTGGAGGTGATGTTGCTGGCGTCTGAAGCCAGCAGGGGCTGGCAAAGTGGTGAAAGTGGCAGTTCACAGGGTTAGTCCGCGGACTACTAAACATAACACTACCATCCTTTTAAGCCCCCTCCTAAGGCCTTGCGTTTGTTGGGGTACCAGCGATGAAAGTGCCTTTTCCTTATCTTGCACTGGGGTGCTGACCCTCTTCAGCATCTATGGGTTTCTTGGCTCGAGTGGTAACTTCCACATCCAAATAATTGGTTTTGTCCCATAGTTCATACAATTCCTGGGACAAAAGCGGAGCTGCAGGAGAGGGGGTGGTTACTTCTGGACTGTTTTGGTAGAGGACAGCTCCTACCATGAGGATAGACACCTCTATCTCCTTCTTAGACTCTTGGCTGGTAGAACAAGACAGTACTGTTGGGCTTCTTTCACTCCTTCTTTCACTTTCTTCCAGAAATATGACCATGATTCATATCTCTTCATCTTTATCTTTGAGAAGTGACTCACATTGTTTCTTAGCAAGATTGTATTCTTTCTCCACATTTTTTTGTTCAGCTCTCTCTTGTTCCAACTGATCATGTAATTGATTGCATACTGCCTTAAGGGTGTTTTCCTGGAAGCACTGTGGCCTGATTTTCATTTCCCTGGATTCCTTACAGGGAGTTGAAAGCCTTAGAAGGATAGACACCATGGTCATTGGGTGAGAGGACCCTTTTAATTCTCTGCAGGATCCAGTACTTCAAGATCCCCAATGGATGAGTTCCAACGTGGACCAGTCAAACTGTGGATGATGTTGCTGGAGCTATGGCAGGCCTAATATAACCATATTCATGACCCTGGACAACACATGAAAGCTAATGACCACTGTGTGTGAGGGGCCAATACCTAAGGTGAGTGGTACAGTGGCCCAGTTCATCAGTCCCAGGAGGGGAGTCTCTGTAGACAGACAAGAGCACCAGAGGTGAAGATGGGGGAACCTTGGGTATTTGGAATTGATCAACAAGATCTTGCTGAATGAAGCTCCTCCTGGTGCTGGAGTCCACCAAGGTCTTGGTGGAGAAACACATGGAACAATGTTCCAAGGTGATTGGCAGGAGGAACTGGGACATTGAGGTTGTGAGCCCTAGGTCACACACCCAACAGATCCTGGGCTTTGTATACTTTCCATTCTCTCAAGGTATTGCTTTAAGACATGGTCTCAGGCTGCACAATATAAGCAGAGGCCTAATTGTCTGAGTTGGGTCTTTTCTTCAGGAGCCAGTTGAGAGTGGCCCAATTGCATGGGCTCTTCTGGTGGAAGGGTCACAGGTGTGGTGACATGCAGTAGCATACGTGAGGGTTGGAAGGATGATGCCCATGTAATTTTTCAACATGCTGAGTGACTCTCTCAGGCTGTCTCTTGTTAGTGCAGATATATTTTCCCCATGAGGTCAATAAGTGCTTTTAGGAAGGTGGGAAGCACTTGGGCAAAAAAGTTATCCTTAATTTTAGGTCAAGGAGAGCATGCTGTCTCCCTGTCAATTCAGTTCGGAGACCAAGGTTCTGAATTGTGAATTTCATGGCATTCTCTGCTAAAGTTCGGGACCCATGTGACAGCTGAAGTAGATCCAAAGTCATAAAGGTTGCCTGACCTGGTTCCTCAAATGTGGAACAGAAATTCTTTCTAAATTAATTGAGGTCCCAGAGGGGGAGACCCAGGCAGGTGCTGCTCCCTCTAGCAGCAAGAGAATATAAGTGGTTTTGGTTTGCTCATCTGGGAATAATTCGGGCCTGCAACTGAAAATGCATATGGCACTGATTTAAGAATCTTCAAGATTTAATGGTGTCCCCAGCATACCAGGGTGGAGCTGGTAACTGTGGTAAGGGCCAATTGAGAACTGGAGGTGGTTCAGGTACCTCTTCTAGTGGAGGTGGGGCAGCAGGTGCAGTCAGGGCATCCAGTCACGTAGCGAGATGATCCACTGCTGCAGTCAGGAGTTCTAAAGCTGCCTGTTGTTGTTAGAGTTTCTGAGCTCTGTCAAGGATAGCCTGTAGCACAGTCAAGTCTGCTGCATCTGTGACCTCTCACCCAATGACCATGGCGTCTATCCTTCTGAGACTTTCAACTCCCTGTAAGGAATCCAGGGAAATGAAAACCAGGCCACAGTGCTTCCAGGAAAACACACTTAAGACAGTCTGCAAGCAATTACATGAGCAGTTGGAACAAGAGAGAGCTGAACAAAAAAATGTGGAGAAAGAATACAATATTGCTAAGAAACAATGTGAGTCACTTCTCAAAGGTAAAGATGAAGAGATATGAATCCTGAAGATAATACTTCTGGAAGAAAGTGAAAAAAGGAGTGAAAGGAGCCCAGCATCCTGTTGCATTCATAGACCCTTAAACTGAGGCAGAGTATATGCAACCTGCAGGGAGGAGCCTTGCAGGTCCTCTCTATTGGCAGGCAGGCGAAGCAGAGATGTAGCTTCAGCTTTACCAGCCCTCATTCCTCTCGGGTTGAGCTTTTGGGTGCCAGGGCCAGCAGGTCTTAAGTGGGGGCCTATATGTTAGCAGAAAGATCTGTTGAGACAACTGTAGGTGAAGGTCAGGCATATCCGGTGGCAGGCAGGAGTCAGAAGCAGGCCCTAGTCTAGTATATCCAGGGACAGGCAGAGATCAGTGGCAGGTGAAGGTAAAGGTAATCCAGAGGAAGGACGAGGTCAGTACGAGGTATCCATCAGAAAGAAATGGTGGAATGGAAAGGTAGAGCAGGAAGGAGAGGAGAAGAAGACACTGAAGACAAGTATGCTGGACTGAAGACAAACGCAGGAATTGAAGACAGACGAGGGAACAACATGCACTACTGTCAAGTAGAGGAACCTGTTGCTGAGGTGAGTTGGGACCACAATGTTACCCTTTTATAAGACCTTGAGCCACTGCAGTCTCTTTAAATAGAAAGAAGAGGCACACATATGTACCTAGGGAGAGGTGCATGGCTCAAAGCTGGCAGCATCCAGCTGCATGTACGGGCATGCATGGAGGCATGGCTGATCGGGCCGGTGTCATTCCGTTGGAGGCGACATCAGTGGCGTCTGAAGCCAGGTGAGGCACAGCCAAGAGGTGAGCCCAGCGGTTCACAAGTTTAGCCCATGGACCACCAAACATAGCAATTGGAAGCGGTGTCCTATTGTGGATAAAAGACAGGAAACAGAGGTTAGAATTAAATGGTTTTCTGAGTTTTCCAAATGGCGAAAGTTCATTACCGGAGTGCCTCAGGGGTCTGCATTGGGACATGTGCTATTTATTCATAAATGATCTGGAGAAAGGAGCAATAAGTGAAGTGACCATAGTTACAGAAGACACAAAATTGTTTTAAGTTGTTAAAATGGCAAAGGATTGTGAAGAACTGTAGGAAAACCTCGTGAGACTAGGACACTGAGCTTCTAAATGGCAGATGCAATTTAATGTGACCAAGTGCAAAGTAATGCACATAGGGAAAAATAATTCCAACTACAAGTATACAATGCTAGGTTCCATGTTAGGAAAAGGATCTTGGAATCCTTGTGGATAATACTTTGAAATCTTCAGCTCAGAATGTGGCAGTGGTCAAAAAGGTAAGTAGAATGTTAGGAATTATTTGGAAAGGAATAGAGAATAAAACTAAGAATATTTTATTATGAATGTTCTTGCTGTAATCTACCTTGAAATAGTCTTGTTAGAAGTATTGAAAATAAGTTTTAATACATTGAAATAGAATTGAAATTGAACTACCATAAAGTCATGTATAAATCCATGGTGCAACTTCATCTTGACTACTGTGTGCAGTTCTAGTCACCCCATCTCAAAAAAGACACAGGACATAGGAAAGCTATAGAAAAAGGCAGCAAAAATGCTAAAGGAGATGGAAAAATGTCCTTATGGAAAAAGGCTAATCAGATTAGAGCTCTTTAGCTTAGAAAAGAGACAAACAAGAGGAACTTAAACTAGGTGCGCTCTGGGAGCATAACTGGGAGGAATTGAGTTAGCCAGCTAGTCCCATCATTTATCAAAATGTGCTAAGGCATTTTGCATGCGTTAAGCCCTTTAACGTATGCGATAGCACCATATTGTATGGTGTGATGCAAATCCGAAAAAGAGGAAGAGTTAGGGGTGGGTTTACTGTTTTGTGAAGCCCTATTTCATGGCTTTAATGCCAATTTTAGCTACAATGTTTTCAGGAGTGTTAAGCTGTGTGATAGCTTGATCACCTGTTGTGATGTTTTTTGCAGATGATGGCTTTGGTAGTTTGAAGTCCCCAGAGTGTCCACTGAGAGAGAGAGAGAGAGAGAGAGAGAGAGAGAGAGAGAGACTAGCCATAATGTCATCACCCTAGATACATATTTATTTCTCTATGGGAGGCCCACCTAGTAACTTGAGGTGAGGTTTAGATAACAGTGTATGGGGTTAGGGGCCACTCTGACATTCAATGTGAGATGTACGAACAGAACAGTGCTCTCTTGTGAATATTTGATGACCCTCGGAGTGAGGAAACTCACCTAAAGATGAGATTTGTGCAATGTTCTCTCAACTTAGGTTGATGTTACCCAGGTAGAGAGTCTCTCTCTCGCTCACTCTCTCTCTCATGTCCTGGTAGTAAACATGGTCCCCCCAGTGGTTGTATGTAGGAAATACCACATTCTGGCACTTATTTCAAAGTGTGAAACTGTACAAAAATTAGCTAGCTATCTTAAAGTTAGTGAGAAGTGCTGAGAATGACAACAGTAAATGAATTCAAAAGGGCACGGTATAAACACTGTGGATCTGTAAAGACTAGAAACTGGAAATGAAGAAAATGGGCGTATGGGAGTGGCCTATCTAGAGTGGCTGTTACTACCCTTAACAAAAGGCGTGGGGATTTCTACCCTTAACCAATTAGCCTTGATGCTTGTGATGTAACTGAAACATCGCTCTCCGCTTTGGTGGCAGAAAAAGGGGAATTGGAATCAGATGACAGCCAACACTGGGCCCCAACTTTTATGGTCCAGAGTACTGATGTGCAGACAGTAAGGATAAAATACAGGACTGCTTCTATGGCCAAGTCGAAAAGCAAAGCACATTCAAGCAACAATTTCTGAATTATCAAGAAAGCTACTCACCCCTTAAAAATGTTGCTAGCAGTAATTATGTTATGGATTTGACAGTTACTTGCTTTTGATTGTATGGAGCATAGGGATGTGCAGCCAAAAAGTTTTCGTTGCATTCGTGATACATATTCGTGGGGGGGTCAATTCCGTTTCATGCGGAAGTATGGAGAATTCCATAAGTTGTCGATCTGTAAATACATTACTACGGCGAGTTAAATTAGTGTCCCAGCTAAAATTAAAATTAACTACAACCCCCCACCCTCCTGACCCCCCCAAGACTTACCAAAACTCCCTGGTGGTCCAGCGAGGAGTCAGGAAGCCATCCCTGCACTCGTTTGCCGGTTTCATCACGGCGTGTCACAGGGGCTACCGGTGCCATTGGTCAGCCCCTGTCACATGGTCACCGGCGCCATCTTGTGCTCCTACCATGTGACAGGGGCTGACCAATGGCACCGGTAGCCCCTGTGACATAGTATGGGCAAAGGCAATCGGCGCCATTTTGAGTATTGGCATCAGACGGCTGGCGAGAAGGAGGTCGCTCCTGGACCCCCGCTGGACTTTTGGCAAGTCTTGTGGGGGTCAGGAGGCCCCTCCAAGCTGGCCAAAAGTCCCTGTTGGTCCAACGGGGGTCCCGGAGCGACCTGCCGTCCGATGCCAGGACTCAAAATGGCGCCAATAGCCTTTGCCCATACTATGTCACAGGGGCTACCGGTGCCATTGGTCAGCCCCTGTCACATGGTAGGAGCACAAGATGGCGCCAGTGACCATGTGACAGGGGCTGACCAATGGCACCGGTAGCCCCTGTGACACAGGCTATCGGCGCCATGATGAAACCGGCAAGCGAGTGCAGCGATGGCTTCTGGACTCCCCGCTGGACCACCAGGGAGTTTTGGTAAGTCTTGGGGGGGTCAGGAGGGTGGGGGGTTTAATTTTTTATTTAGGAGGCCGAATAAAACAGATATCTGTTAAATACATGGGGGGTCGCGATGCGTTTCGCCTCCCCACGTATTTAACAGATAGGACAAAATAAGTTGCGGATTACAAATATGTGGAAAACGGATGCACATCCCTAATGGAGCATCATTAATTATCCTTAACAGAAACATGGGGTAATCTGCATGGAGTGGAAGTTACTACCCTTAACAAAATGCATGAGGGTAACCTGCACAGAGCAGTAGTACTACCTTTAACAGAAACATGGGGATAACCTGCACAAGGTGTCTGTTACTAGGGATGTGCATTCGTTTTTTGATGATAGGGAATTTCATACGAAATTCCCTAAATCGTCATGGATCGGCAACACTGAAAACCGATTCCATTTTCCCCGAATATTCGGGGAAAATCGGTTTTCGGGTTAGCGTATACTAATGGGAGTTAGCGTGCACTAACAAAAAACATTTTTTGTTACTTTTTGCTACTTTTATGTTAGTTTTGTTAGCGTGCACTAAGCCAAAAACCGATTTTTCACACAGGAAAAAAAATGTCGATCCACGGGAAAACGAGATTTTCCTCCGGCCACACAAACCTGAAAGCGGGAACAATCGGGCACCTGATGCACATCTCTATCAGTTACTACAATAAGAAACATGCTGAGCAGACTGGAAAGGCCTTTTGGTCTTCTTCTGCCATCATTATTTTGTTACTTTCAGGCTGATACAGCAAATGTATGTTAATGGCCGTATTAGATAGTCCCGCGCGATTCAGTAAGTAAAATGTGCAGCCAAGCCGCACATTTTACTTTAAGAAATTAGCGCCTACCCCAAGGTAGGCGCTAATTTCTGCTGGCGCCAGGGAAGTGCACAGAAAAGCAGTAATAACTGCTTTTCTGTGCACCCTCCGACTTAATTTCATGGTGATATTAAGTCGGAGGTCCCGAAAGTTAAAAAAAGTAAAAAAAAAAATTAAAAAAAATGTTAAATCGGCCTGCGGCTCGCGGGTTGAAAACTGGACGCTCAATTTTGCCGGCGTCCGGTTTCCGAACCCGTGGCTGTCAGCGGGCTCAAGAACCGACGCCGGCAAAATTGAGCATCGGCTGTCAAACCCTCTGACTGCCACCGCTCCTGTCCGAAAAGAGGCGCTAGGGAAGCACTAGTGTCCCTAGAGCCTCTTTTTACTGCTGGCCCTAATTTAAATAAATTAAATTACTGTATCGCGCGCACAGGAGAGTGTCCTGTGCGCGTGCTGGGAGAGCTGGTGCTCGCCTGCTCTCCCGCGATTTTTACCGTATCGGCCTGTATGTTACTATGTATCCAACAGTGTGGCTGCAAAGTTAGCCATAAGTTATACCTCCAAAGTTAGCTGCATAAGTTTATCTGGCTGACTTTGCTAGCTGGACTATGTCTAAATATGGACCTCAACATGTTTGTGTTGTGTATAACAACAAACAAGTCTATGAGCCTGAAGCTGGCTTCTCTGCTCTACTGGGGCTGTGTTCCATTTTCTCTTACCCCATCCTAATGGCAGGATAACTAAGGGAAACTGTATGGCTTGAATGGTTCAAAATTGGGTCAAAAGGGTATAAGAGTCCCAGAAGGAGAACGTATTGAGTAATCTACAATACCATTGTTTTCCATGAGAACGATTGTTGTGGTGCATGTTTTCCTTTACATGTGAGATAGAATGGGCTAAATGTGTACTGTGCATATTTGTACCCAGGCGCAGATGTGTTGCCAGTGGCATATTACTTCATTGAGGGTCACTAATTGGCTTCCATTTTGATGTCTATAGTCATGACTGGGAAGATGTGTTTAAATATTTAGGTTTAGGTATCAGAATTATAAAATGAGAGCTACTATTTTTTTTTTAATGGTAGTCTCTGCTCAGGGAAAATTGCAGATAATTACAATAAAGCTACATACTTCATGAATGCAAACATGGAAAAAAGATCAAGGGAAACAGAGGAAAGTTTAGAAGGTCAGAGCCTAAAAATAAAATAAGCAATGATAAAACATAACAGAAAGGTTTACGGTGCCTATAGGATATGAAATTAGTAAGAGAAAAACAAAGAAAACTGGATAATAGAAAGAGATCCAACAAAGAAAAAGGGGTAACAGTAATATAATAGCAAAGTAAAATAACAGCAGAAAGAGACCATCTAATCTGCTCAGTTATTTTGTACATACTGCTAAAGATACATCCTACCTGGCAGCCACAGAGGGTGCCCACCTGAAAGTTTGCTCCTTATCGAGAACAGTTATTTTGTCTTACTCCTTTGTACAACATGATCTTGGGTAGAAAAGTTAACAAGATATTAGCTCCCTCCAGATCACATCTTCCCCATGTCTATCTACAAGGCTCTGTTATAATTTAAATAGTTAGTGATAGTAGTGTGACCATTGGCAAATTGTCTGGCTTCCTAGATCTCCTGCAGAGCTCGGAAGATGGACCCAGCTGCATGTGCACCTGCATTTTCACTAGGACTTCTAGTTAATTACAGAACTCGCAGTCTGCCAGAGAGACCCAGCTGCTGGTTTGATTCTAAAATCCAAATGGCTGTCATTACTGGTTAGCCTCCTGGGACCCTTGCATAACCTAATAAGACCTGGCCGTATAAGCGCCTGCATTTCCACAGGACTACATAGCTTGCAACATGCCAAACAGACCCAGCTGCTAGCCGATTCTACCATTGCAGCCTGTGAGACAACCCTATTATATGAATGCCTGTTACCACTAGGACTTCAAACATTTCATATTAACTACATTGCCTTTCTTAATGGCAGGCCCAACACCCATTGCTGAATCATGTAAATACAGTGCTACGAATGCCTAAACATGTCCTGTGAGATTGTATTTTCTGTTCTCTCCACATGTAGCAACTAAGAATCATCTGTACCTATCAGATGACCTCATAAACTCTATTAAGGCCCGGTTTTTAATGGCTCACGTGCGTAAAACAAAGGGGTTACGCACGCGGCTAGGCCTTGCATGCGCTGCGCACAAGAGCAGGGCCTCGGCAGAGGGGTGGTCCGGGGAGCGGGGTGGGGCTAGAGGTCCCTGGTACAGTGGTCATTTGCCGCTGTGCTGGGGGATCAGCACGTTTGCAGGACCAAAACATAAGTTAGAAAAATTGAGGGGGACCTAGGCTAGGGATAGGGGGCGGGTAGGAGAGGGGAAGGGGAAGGGAGGTTAGGGTAGGGGGTAGGGAACTGGGGAAACCCGACGATGTGTCAACACGCGAATTAGCGAAATTCTACCCCTCCTTGCGCACATGCATATATATTTTTTTTTTATCTACCCCTGTTTTAATTGCCACCACCCACTCTGGGAAGGCATTCCATATTTCTCCCACCCTTTCCTTGAAAACATATTTTGCTGACATTCTGTCTACCCCCTCAGAGCCTTATGTCATGACCTCTTGCTCTAGAGCAAAAGGTTTGCTATTTGTGCAATATTAATACCATTCAGGTATTTGAATGTGTCTATCATATCTCCCTGGTCTCACCTCTCCACTGGGGTATACATTTGCTTTGTTTATATATTTGTTTATTTATTTTAAAACAAATTGTAGCCCACCTAGCTAAAAATATAAGAGAACAACAATCACAATCATAATAAACAACATTTTGATTTCTAAGTCTCCTCTCACAGGGCTTTTTCTGGACTGCCTCAATTCTATTTATAAAAATATCAAAATCCTTGTAGGAATAATGGCAGCAATAAAATTCAAGTATGGTAGGAAAAACCTCAATATTCTAATTTGAAAAACAATAAAAGGAAGGGTAAAGATAAAAGGAAAGTAAATGGAAAAATCAAGGAAAGAAACTAGATCTCCCTCACCCCTAAAAATACTCCTATTGGGATGACTAGAGTTAAGAACATAAGAACATGCCATACTGGGTCAAACCAAGGGTCCATCAAGCCCAGCATCCTGCTTCCAACAGTGGCCAATCCAGGCTATAAGAATCTGGCAAGTACCCAAAAACTAAGTCTATCCCATGTTACTGTTGCTAGTAACATGGGATAATAGAATGACTAGGGGGCACTCCATGAAGTTAGCATGTGGCACGTTTAAAACTAATCGGAGAAAGTTCTTTTTTTACTCAACGCACAATTAAACTCTGGAATTTGTTGCCAGAGGATGTGGTTAGTGCAGTTAGTATAGCTGTGTTTAAAAAAGCGGTGAGATGGAGACAACTTTATCACTAGGCTGTCCAAAGGTTGGTTACAAAGCAAGCACAAACACAAAAGTATAAGAATGAGAGAAGAAAGACCAACTCTGCAACTTCATCAACTGTACATTTCACATTCCTATTCTGTGGACTCACTTGCGGATCATGGATCAGTTTTAAATGACATCCAGGATACATAAATAAATTTACTAAAAAAAGAATTGCTGAAAACTCATAGGTTGCCATCGATGGGAGGCTCCATCATGTTTAAAGCCAACTAAAGAATCAGATCTAACATTATTTAAAGAATACACTTCATGGGTGTTCAAAGAAAATGTAGCCAAAAACTCAGAAAGTTGATTTAAGCACCCAAAAGTGTAAGCAACATTTCCATATGAAATACAGCATTCAGACCTAAATTTATCATTTTGCTATAAATATAGCGCCCATGATAAAAAAAAAAAGGCTTGCACCCACAATATTTTTACATTGTAAGATGAGTGAGTGAGTGAGAAAGAGAGAGAGAGATGCTTTATTCACTCTTATATAAGTAAATTATTTATACCACTGTAAGAGGGGCAACTAGTAACTTGGGGTGAGGTTTTGGTAGTGGCCGAGGTTTTGGGAGGCAGTTGTACATGCACAGTCAGAGGTACGAACAGCACAGTACACATCAGCGAAGATTTGATGTGATTTGTAGTGATGAAAGGTATACAAAGATGAGATTTGTACATTGTACTCTTGACCTAGCTTGATAGTAGCTAGGTGGAGAGTACATCAAACAAGATCGAGAGTACATTTTACAAATCTCAGACTAATAGGTGCATCCTCCCTGAGATGCTCTCTCTCTATCTCTCTCAAACAGGATTTGCTAGGAAAAAAGTTGTAGTTATAGCATGCACTACACTAGTACACTATCACACACAATGTTAAACACCCCATATTTTCATAAACTCCTCCCTTTTGACTACATTTTTTAAATTTGCATACGCATTTCGTGATGCGTTATTTATCGCATGCATCATGGCATTATCACAGGCCCTAATGCGATTTGATGAATGACCCCATTAGCATGGTATTTCAGCACAAAATTGGCATTCAATTTATATACTTTAACATACAGCGCAAGAATACTTTTTCTTTGCACCTGAATTATGCAGGAGACATCAGGAAACATTCTGACTTTATAATAATTTAGTACTATTCCAAAAACAAACAAAAAAAAAGACACATGGTCAGGTTTTTTATCAAGCTCTGGAGTGAATATAGCTAGCAAAGTCCCTTTTCATCAAAATATACTTAGATCTTGCATGAGAGATAATGATTGTTAGGGAAAAAGTAGATTTTGATGAAATATATTTAGCCTTACATGTAAGAGGTAGCACATCTTTAGAAATATGCAATCAACCAAATAATTTTAAAGAATTCCAAACTGGAAATATTTTTAATGTGTGTACATTTTAATAACTTGAATATTCTTTTCACAATAATAATTCTGAATAACTTCCAACTTTCTTGCATTCATCAAAAATTCTATAGCACAAAAACTTGAAAAGATTCCATCTCTCCTGTTTTTCTACTCCAAATAGCTAACATTAAAAGACAGAATTTGATTACTACTCTGCTGAGTGTCCACATTATTCTCCGGAACTTCAGCTTTGCTCTGAATATTTTCATATCTGGGAGCAAGGTCTTACTTAAATCACAAATAGCCTGCAGAGAATTGCCAAGGTTATATGTGCAGCCAGAGCACAAACCTCCTGTTCAACTGCTCCTTCCAGCTCAGCTCCTTCTGAAATATCTCAAGAAGGGGCTCTGCCTTAGGCAGGGAATCTGAGAGTCAAGTCCCTCTCCGATGTGAGTGGGCCATTGTGTGGGAGACTAGGCTCACACAAAAGTTGGGGAGAGAGGAGAGACAGCAGAATTAGCTCTCTCAGCATCTCCTTCAACCATGGAAGTCGATATTCTCACTGTGCTGATAATCAAAGCTAGCAAATTAAATTTCTCTTCCTGGTCCAATGTCATCACTAGGACCATCACTTTTTGAGTGAAACTAGGAAAGCAGGTATATCTGGTAGATGGGGAGGAATGTTTACCATGGGGATCTAGCCGCCTAACTCTATAGTTAGGCAGCTAGATCCCTCTGAAAATGTGCCCTATAGTAATACTTTGCTACGGAACTGCTAACATGTTTTCTATGAAGGGAATTTATGCATCACTAATTAGCTGAAGTTCTTTGAAGATGTCAGCAAGCTAATGGAGAAAGGAGATCCAGTTGAAGTAAAATACTTGGAATTGGGGAAAAAAAAAACCCTTTGAATCCTTACATAAGGCTCCTCAAGAAACCGGGATGTCATGGGTAAGAGGAACAATCATTAAAAAGATCAAAAACTGGATGAAAAACACAATAAATAATAGATAAGATAGGGAGGATATATTTCAAAGCGAATTCTGTAGGTAAAACATTGCTTTCCCACAGAAAGGGCCTTTTTGAAAGTTACCAGGCTGATGTATGTGTGTAATTTTAGGTGTATCAGGGAGAGACACTTCGGGAGCAAAATCTGGGCAGGGTTTGCATTTACACTCATGCTTCCCTTCTTCAACCCAACTCCAGTACTCTCTCTCTCTACCACTCCATCCTGACATACTCCATGGCATACTCCAATCTTGTTTTTTGTTATGGCTTGTTTATTAGTTGTTAGTTAATAGTTACTTATATTTATTGATTTCCTAATTAAAGAAAAAACAAAACTGCAGAACAAGCAAGATGACAGATATGTCATTGAAGCCCCACATGACTAGTAGAAAGCAGGAGAAAAAAAAACAAACCTGAGCAAAATTCTTTCTCAAGCAGAACATAAATTCCAAAAATTTGCAGGGGACCATGCCAACTAGAATTGCCTATCGAAAAAGACTGATTAAAAAAAAAGAACTCTCCTGTACTCTTCCTATGCTCTCTC
Organism: Rhinatrema bivittatum; assembly: GCF_901001135.1. Taxonomy (NCBI): domain Eukaryota; kingdom Metazoa; phylum Chordata; class Amphibia; order Gymnophiona; family Rhinatrematidae; genus Rhinatrema; species Rhinatrema bivittatum. The sequence goes on from NC_042616.1 coordinate 75,517,656, forward strand.
ACCCCCCACCATGGATGCAGAGGGAATATATCTACATCATGATCACTACAGTCCCCTCCAGAGTTTCCTCTGGTTTCTTCTCACTGTTCAGGATGCTTTAACCCTCTTCACAATGCATTGGGGTGTTCTTGCCACTTTGGTTGGCGGGCTTTGCCCCTCTCATGAAATGAACAAAATGAATTATGGAGCCATCCTAAACTAATTAACAAACTAAACTGAAAAAACTTTTCCTTACACATCCTTATGAAATAGCAACTTTGGGCATGTAAGTCTGAAGCCCACCCTAGAACACCCTAGAATCCCACCCTAGAACACCTTTCTTTTTTATCCCTCTTAACCCTTGCACATGACACCGCAAATATGTGTGCACTCGCAGTGTTTCAAAAACAGCACATATACAGGAACACATGACTTACATGCATATGCTAATGATGAGCAAGTAAACCTTTTGAAAATTAATCCCTATGGAGGTAATTTTCAAAGGAGCTAGGCATGTAAATGTAACATACTGTTTTAGCAATTATCAAAAGCCCATTTACAGGCTTACATTGCTTATACATATAAAACCAATTGACAATTCAATGGCATACACTGTAGCAATTTTCAAAAGCCAGCTTACAAACATAAAGTGCATTTACGCATGTAGAACCCAGTTTTAAATATATAAATCTTATTCAAAATGACCCCTAAGTGTGTTGCAAAATAGCAAGTGTTATTTTGTGCAGGCAGTTTTCATGGTGTAATCTTGAAAGCAAACTCCCCCAAATAGATCTGCTTTTAAAATTGGTGTAATTTATGTGTAATAGCAGCCTGAACATGTATGTAGCCTGTTATAAAAGTAAGCCCTTGGTCCCAAAAAGACCAGTGATGTGTCCAGTACTCTTCAGTGTACCACTAAACAAATCTGGAGAAGAACAGAAAGAATGAGGTGGCAAAAATGATTCCGGTTAATCAAACCAAAACAGATGCTGAAGAACTGAGAGAGGATTTCACAAAATTGAGTAGGCAATAAAGCAGAAAATGAGTTTCAGCAACTGTAAAATAATTCACATGGGGAAAAAAAAAAAAGAATACACATTTCTCATACATTTGTAATTTATTACATTTCCATCGTAATGCTTTGGTTCAAAGGAGAGGTTATGGGAAAGAAAACTTTCTATAAAAAAAAAAAAAAAAGTAAACGTCTACATTTCTCTATATGCATTAGGGATTGGCAGAGCACAAAAAATTGTTTTTGGTTCATTCATTCGTTTTGTTGGGCTCCTCCATTTCTTTCATTCATTTCAAACAAAAATAAAATTGTTTATTTGTTCCTTCAATTACCATTAGAGACAAAGGAGGAATAACACAGCCTATTTTGGGATACAAATAGGAATTTCTAATCATTTCTAATGAAACTGGTGGGTAGACATCATCAGAAGGGTGAACGCATGCCAACACATCAAAGCTATATCAATGTGCCACCAAAAGTGGCATGAGGAGCACAAGGACCCGTAATGAGTCCTGTGCATCTCTTCTATTATGCCTGCTTTTCTTCTTTCTGACTAAGGGTTTTTAGGGATAACACACCCCAGTATAACCAAGAAAGAAGACGGGTGGGAGATGTAAGCTGGGATCGCAGGGAAGTACAACAAAATCGTAAAGTAGAGAATCACAAAAGAGAAGATGGGGTGCATTTTTTTTTTTACTTTTTCAATTTGTTTGGAGGGGGGGGGGGGAAGGGAAAAAACCCCCAGTATAACCAACAAAGAAATAGGTTGGGAGAACTAGGCTTGGATTGTAGAGGAGTGGAACAAACTGAAGGACCATAAAAGAGGTGAAGTGAGAGGAGAAACTTGTTTGGTTTTTTTTACATATGTTTTCTAGGCACAAAACACCCCAGTATAACCAACAAACAAACAGAGTGGGAAAACTATGCTGAGATCTAAACCCCAAACAACATGCAGGCACCAAAACTCCCATGCTGGTACATAATAGGTAAGGCAGGTAGGCATATTAACAACATGAGCATCAAGGTGGATTATTGGGGGCAAGGAAGGTAGGCAGAATGTTATCAGCAAGATCCCTAAAATAGAGTATCTGGGGCATGTCAGGTAGGCAGAGCAATAGCAGCAAAACCACTAAGGTGGTATATCAGGGATGTGGTAGGTAGACAGAACAGAACCCTATGGTTAAAAGGTAGAAAAGTTGTAAGTGTGTGTGCCTCATTAAAAGAAAGGAAAGACAGATATATTTAAATATGTAACATACCTCTAGTATTGGAAGGTCAGCTGGGCCCCGTGCACAGCTGGCCAGGATAATGTAGGCCCAGGCGCGCGTCGGGAGCAGGGTAAAGCGGGGGGGGGGGGGGGGGGGAGCACATAAGGGAGGCAGTTAGGTCAGGCAGGGGTCAGGGGAAGTAGCAGAGGGCGTGGAGTAAGGAGGAGGGGTAGGCAAGGCACGGCTGCGGTGTTGGCAGGCCGTAATTGGTGGGAAGCCCAGAGGGGGATCTTGAGGGGGCGGAGTCTCGGGGCAGGGCGGCGTTGGTTTCACTTCGCCGCGACTGCCCTGAGAGCCGGTCGACTGTTTTTTCTTTCTGGCTGCGCTTTAAAAAAAATAAATAAATAAATAAATAAATAAATAAAATAAAAATAAAACAAGGCAAGTGATAATTTTGTGGGCAGCTGGAAGGATTGGAGCGGTGGGCTCTGCTGACTTTGGACGGCTCTCCGGGCCTTCGTGTTGAAGGCATTCGCGCCGGGTCTGATGGAGTCGGAGGAAGCTGCCTCTGTGCCCGGGGAGCTGGAGGAGGGCGGTGACTTGCCGCGACGGGAGCTCGTGTCCGTCCCCTTTGCGGCGGATTGGGTGAGTCCTGTGCCGCTCGGGGTGGCCGGAGTTGGGGGGCTGCTGGCGGTGGAGGGTGGGGGTGTCGGCGACGGGGTGAGGCTGAGTCCGCGGCGGGACGGCGGTCCTGGTCGTGGGAGGGCAGGGCGTGGCGCCGGTAGTGTGCGGGCTTCCAGGTCGCGATCGCGGGCGCCGGGCAGGGGGAGAGGACGGGGGGCGCGGTTTCCCGAGCTGGCGTGGAGCGTAGCTGGCGGTGTGGGGTGTGCAGGTCCTGGGCAGGGCTTGGGGTCGGCTGGTGGTGCTGCGGGGGGTGTAGCCGGGGGTAGCGGCTTGGCGGGGCCGGCAAGGGCACTGAGGCGGAGCGGGGTAGGTCGGCGTGCAGCTTCTGGGCCGCCTTCGCGTGCCGTTTCCCTTGGTGGGGATGTCCCTGAGGGGTGGCTGGCGGGGTGGCCTCGGGCTGATGCGAGGGGGGGCTTCGGGGAGCTGGGTTGGCAGGAGGGGCGGGAGGACTTGATGGCCTGGGGGGGGGCGTCGGGCCAGCCATCTGTTGCATGGCTGGGGGAGCGGGGTCCGATGGCCCGGGAGGGGCCTGTTGCAGGCCGGGGGGGTGCAGCGTGGAGCGTGAATGGCGGGGAGTTGGGGATGCGGGATTCCCTTGTTTTCCCGCCCGGCACAGTGGGTTCCCTTTCCCCTCGAGGCTCCAGTGGGGGTAGGGGTCGGTCTGGGGACTTTGTTCCTCGGTCTGGGCCTGGTTCGGGGCGCGGGGAGTCGGGGGCGGGAGCCGCGGTTCCTGTTCTTGGTCCTGGACGGGCGGCGGGTGAGGTCGGGGAGCTTGGGCTGGTCTCTCCTGTCCCTGTATGTGTTCCTCAGCAGGACTTGACGGGTGCGGAGTGGGAAGAGCCTGGGTCGTCGAGGCAGGAGGCTTGGCGGAATGCGCCACCCGGTGAGGAGGGACGGGCGCCTAGGCCCCTGGCTGCAGCGCCAGGCTTGCTTGCAGTGGATCGGAGGACGCCGGGTGAGTTGGTCTTCTTTCCCACCGCAGGTGTTCGCGAGGGATCTGAGGGGGGACACCCCGGGGGGGATGGGGTGGAAGTGGACGTCGGTGGGGGGGTTCGGCAGCCCATGGATGGCGAGGTTGACCCGAAGGATGGGGGGGGTCGGGCGAGGAAGGTTCGTGCGAAGAAGTCCAAGTCAAAACGGCGGCGCGCACGGGATAGTTCGTCGGGGTCTTCGTCTTCTTCTTCGTCATCCTCGACCTCCTCGTCTGACTCTGCGGGGTCGGTGAAGGCGGCTTCTAGGTCCGGGGGGGCGGTGCGGGGTACCCCGGCCTTGGTCGCGCTTACGGAATTATGGGAGGAGGTGCCCCGGGCGGTCCGGAAGAAGATACGGCGCCGTAGGTTCGTTGATATTTTTAAGCTGCTGGAGGGGCGTCGGGGGAGGAGGAAGGACAAGAAGAAACGGGACAAAAGTGGGCGCTTTCCCGGGTCGCGGGTGCCGATTACGCGGAATATCCATAACTGGATGCGTTCGTTTTTGAGGCTGGCGAGCGTGATTGGTCACTATGACCCTTCGCAGTATGGGCCTCTGTTGGCTTACGGGGATGCGATTTTGGCTGCTAGTAAGACCTATGAAGGCTGGTCGTGGCTAAACTACGACGAGCGCTTCCGGGACCAGATGGAAGAAAACCGGTTTATGTCCTGGGGTACGCAGGATGTCGGCTTGTGGTTGACGCAAATGGCCTCCAAAGTCCCCGGGGGGGGTTTGGGGGTGGGTGCGTCGCAGGGGGTAGCTTCTTTTCGGCCATTTCATCCGGGGTTCCCCGCGGCTAGTGCGGGGAAGGCTGGTGCGGGGGGCAGTGACGTCTGTTGGCGGTTCAACAGATCCCAATGCATGTTTACGGACTGCAAATTCCGGCACGCGTGCGCGTCTTGTGGTGGGGGGCACCCCGCGTTCAAATGTGTTAGGAAGCCGGGAGATGGCTCGGGGCCCGTTCCTGGGCCGAAAGGGGCAGGTAAGTAACTGTTTTGGTAGGGCGGCCACTCCTGTCCGCATAGAAGCGATGCGTCCGTGGTTGCAGGGGTACCCGATGGCAGGGATGGCGGAAGTGTTGTTGCGGGGTTTTACACGGGGGTTTCGGATCCCGTGTTCGGGGGGGGGACCAGTGGGAGGGGGGTTGCGTTGTCCTTCGGTGACCCGTTTGCCTCACGTAGTGCGGGCTAAATTGCAGGCGGAGATTGATTTGGGTCGTATCGCGGGTCCTTTTGCGGAGCCCCCGTTTCCGGACTTGGTGCTTTCCCCATTGGCGGTGGTGCCTAAACGGGAGCCGGGTAAGTATCGTTTGATTCATAACTTGTCCTTTCCTGAAGGGGGCTCTGTGAACGACGCTATTCCCAAGGAATTGTGCAGGGTGTGTTATGCTTCATTCGATTCGGCCGTCCGGGTGATTTTCCGTTGTGGCCAGGGTGCGCTGCTGGCGAAGGTTGACATCGAGGCGGCTTTCCGATTGTTGCCCGTAGATCCTGAGAATTTTCGTTTGTTGGGTTTTCGTTTCCAGCGGGGCTTTTATTTTGATATGTGCATGCCAATGGGTTGCTCCATAGCGTGTGCTTATTTTGAGGCGTTTAGCTCCTTTTTGCATTGGGTGGTGGAGTGCCGCTCGGGGTCTTCAAACATCGTTCATTATTTAGATGATTTTTTGCTGGTGGGTGCTGCGGACACGGACGCATGTGCGGAGTTGTTGCACTGTTTCCAGGCGGTCGCTCTGGAATTTGGGATTCCTCTTGCGGGGGACAAGACGGAAGGGCCTTGCACTACTTTGGTGTTTTTGGGGATTGAGGTGGACTCGGTCGCGATGGAGTTGCGTTTGCCCCTGGAGAAGGTTGAGCATTTGCGGGGTCTGGTGAGCTCCGCGTTGCGTCGGCCCAAGTTAATGCTTGTCGAGCTGCAATCGCTGGTGGGGAGTCTCAATTTTGCGTGTCGGGTGATTCCGATGGGTCGGGTTTTTCTGAGACGGTTGACTAGGGCCACGGCGAGGGTGGGGAAGAAGCATTACAGGGTTCGTGTGACCAGCTCGATGAAGGAAGATTTGCTGGTGTGGGATCGGTTTTTGGTTGGGTTTAACGGGATTGCGTTCTGGCAGGAGGATCCGCTGTCCAACCACGACCTGGAGTTGTTTACGGACGCGGCGGGCTCTTTCGGTTTTGGTGCCTACTTTCATGGGGCGTGGTGCGCGGCGGCGTGGCCGGAGGATTGGGTGGTGTCTGGTACTACAAGGAATATTACGTTTCTTGAGCTTTTCCCGATTGTGGTTGCCTTGCACATTTGGGGGGATAGTTTGAGAGACAAGAGGGTTGTGTTTTGGTGTGATAACATGGGCGTGGTGGAGGTTATCAATCGGCGGGCTGCTAGGTGCCTCCGGGTGTCTGACTTGTTGAGGGAGTTGGTGCTGCGTTGTATGTCGTGCAATGTGACAGTTTGGGCCCGTCATGTGCCGGGGGTTGCTAACGGTGTGGCTGACTCTCTTTCTCGTTTCCAGTGGGAGCGATTTCGAGAGTTGGCCCCGGATGCGGATCCTTCCGGAGCAGTGGTACCGTCTTTCCTCTGGAGCTTGGGTTCCCCGAAGCCTGGAGAATGCTGCGGGCTTCACTAGCCCCTTCAACGTGGGCAAGTTACGTGGGAGGTGCTCGGAAGGTTTCGGGTGTGTTGTCTGCGGCGGGATGGGGTGGGGGCCCTGTTTCGGATGTTGCCCTTCTTCGCTTCCTGGAGCACAGTAAGGCGGCCGGCTTTTCTAGAGCGGCGGTGGCTCGGCAGTTGTCTGGTTTTTCCTTCTTTATGAGGGCGCATGGCTGGGGTTTTTCCTTTGGGAAGGTTTGTGGTTCGGCGTGTGTTGGCCGGTTGGGCTAAGGCGGTGGGCAGGAGAGTAGACAAACGTCTCCCGATCACGCATGATATTTTGTTGCGATTGCTGGCTGCGTTGCCGAGTATATGTTTTTCTTGTTACGAAACGGGTCTTTTCCGAGTGGCGTTTGTTTTTGCCTTTTTCGGGGCTTTTCGGATTAGCGAGTTGGTGGCTCGGTCCGCAACCAGTGCGGATTTTCCGGGTTTATTGGCCAGGCATGTGACGGTTACTAATCGTTCGGTGTCCATTTGTATACCGCGGTCCAAGACGGATCAGCAGGGTAAGGGGTTGTCTGTGGTGTTGTGTGCTGTGCCGGGATTGCCATCGTGCCCGGTGGACAACGCGGTGCATTATTGCCGGGGGCGGGCGTCGGGGCCGGCGCAGTTTTTGATTCATGAGAACCTGCGCCCGCTGACTAAGTATCAGTTTGAGGTGGTTCTGCGTTCGGCGTTGTCGTCATTGGGCTTGGATGTTGGTCGTTTTGGGACCCATTCCTTTCGGATTGGGGCGGCGACTGCCGCGGACTCCGCTGGCTTGTCCGGGGAGGTGATTCGTAGGATTGGGCGGTGGCGTTCGGACTCGTTCCGCAGTTATGTGCGTCCGGGTCCGGGGCAGTTTTGAACGGGTCTAACTCTGTTTTTCCTTCCAGGTGCGGAGTCTGCAGGACATGCTGGGTGGATCCTTGGGCACTCTTTCACCTATTGGGCGCACAGGCATGCCTGCGGACGGCCATACGGGCCGCATCTGGACTTACAGACGCGGGGGGTTGCTTTGCACTGGTTGGGGCGTCGGGGTATGGTGTGGGCCGAGCTGCTTCCTTGCGTGCGGGAGGGTTTGGAGCGGCTCGGTGCCCCTAGGGGCGTTGGTAATTCATTTGGGAGGGAATGACTGGGGCAAAATGACGGGACGGCAGTTCATCAGTATGGTCCGTCAGGATCTGATGTTGGTGTCTCTGCTGTTGCCGTCCACTGTTTTGCTTTGGTCGGATATTATCGCCAGGCCGGCTGAATTGGATAAGGTAATTTGGCGCAGGAGCAGATCCAAGGCGAACCAGCAGATTGGCTCGTGGCTGGTTTTCCGGGGCGGGCGGCATATTAAGTATGATTGGTCTTGGGGGTCGGCCACGGGACTTTTTGGCAAGGATGGAGTACATCTGTCCTTTCTCGGAATGGACTTATTCCTTAATTCAATTCAGTAGGCCTTGGAGACGGTATTTCCCTTGTAGTTGGGCCGCATCTTTGGGGGGCACGGGACATGTATGCCCGTGTCTGTGGCGGATGGCCCGAGCCGGTACAGCTTGTATAGCATAATGAGTAAGATGTAATTATGTGGTAATTAATGAACGGTGGACAACTGGGATAGTTGTCGGATGTGGATTCCTTGCTCGTCAGTGGCGGGAGTCCCCTGGTCTGGCTCCTTGCTCGTCAGTGGCGGGAGTCCCCTGGCCTGGCCCCTTGCTCGCCAGCGGCGGGGGCCGCCGGGTTGGCTCCTTGCTGGCAGATGGCGGGGGCCGGAACCCGGGAAGGGTCGAGGAACGAGCCGTATGGCTGGCGGGGGATCGTCCTGCTAGAGGAGTGGCGGACGATGGTCGGAGATGTTGTTAAAATGTTATGTTAATTCAATGGCTCGGACCTCCAAGTTATTAAAGCTGCGGCCCAGTTAACCCAAAGTTTGTTGTCAGTTGCATTTATTCAAGGTGTGAACGGGGGTGGATGCGAACGAGCGATGTCCTGGATGCCTGCATTATGGCTTCTAACACCTGTCAGAATTCAGGCATAGCCTCTGGAATCGGCCCCTTGTCTGCTTTCTGCTTGGATTATCCTCTCTTTACATCCTGGTTTTATAGGCCCAGCACCATGGAATTTCTCTGGCCTGCCCTGATGATGTCATCACTGTTCAGGCAAATAAGCTTGCTCATTCTGTTGTGTGATGCCTGAGCAACAGGTCCTATTCCCAAGTATTCTGAGTCTTTGATTCTTGCCTTGTTTGCCACCTGTCTTTTCCCCTTGCCTGGTTACTGGACCTTGCCTTCCTTGCGGGCTGTCTCCATCCTTGCCTGTACTTTGGACTTCTCCCCGTCTGGCCTGGTTGTGGCTCATCACCTGTCAGCTGACCAATGCCAGACTTTCTCTCTCCGGCACCAGCCTCAAGGATTCACATGTCCATCTCCAACCAGTCTGAAAGGGCTCATGGATTGGCCAGAGGCGCTGCCTCTATCGCAGCTAGGGCTGCCCCTGTCACAGCTTGCTTAGGCCATGAACCCAGCTGGTGTGCCACTTTCAAACTTCCAGCGGAAACTCTGTCAAGCAGTCGAGCATCAACAAAATAACCAAGTCCTAGTCTTGTAGACATTACAGGATTTCTTTTCTTGTCTCCATCAACTGCAATCCTTATTACCTTTACCACCCTAGGCCATAGCTCTTGCTCTGGCAAGGATTACACCCACCTTATGCCTTCTTTGTATGACAGGGACCCTCAGGCTTGCAGGGACTTCATCCACAAATGCCTTATTCACTTTGGACTGCAGCTGGCCATTATTGTTTCTGAAAGAGTGGACGTGGCATTTGTGATTTCACTGCTCTCTGGCCGGGTCTTTGTGTGGGCATCTCCATTAGCAGAAAGGAATGAGTCCAGTTTCTCCATGCTAAAAGAATTCTTAGCTACTTTTTGGATAGTTTTTACAAACCTGCTCAAGCCTCTTCCCAGACCAATAGGCAGAATTCTGGGCAGTTTCGGATGCTAGTGGATGAGCTTGCATGGAGTATGGCAGCACAGATGACAGTTTTTCAGCAGGGCCCGGCAGATCAAATATAGGACGAATTGGCCACTCGTGACCTACCTGCCACCTTAAATGAACTCATGTGTCCGGATTGACATCTGCTTCCAGGAGAGATTCCATGAACAGGGGATGCTCAGATGCCAATTTCACCTGGATCCTAGGTTTCAAAGGCTCATGCTGCTACCCGGGCGTCCCCATAACCCATCATTGAGGAGGAGACCATGCAGCTTGGATGCTCTAAATTATCTTAGGAGGAGAAATGGTGATGAAGTATGGATTGGTGTGATTGGTTGTGGTCTGTATTGTATGAGGTGGTGTCTTGGGTGTGGTTGTTGAAGGTGCATATAAAAGATGTGACTGGACACCATTTGGTTACCTTCGCCTTGGGGTTCTGAGTTAATACTTTGAGAGATATTTTGTCGGTTGAAGCCGGTCATGCTGCTGTCTTGTGGAGCATAGTTAGAAATTTTTTAAAATGAAGTTGATATGTGTAATGGCAAGAGAAGCATGTTATGTTCTAGTCAACTTGAGCAGTGTGGAAATTTGTTAAAGAAGTATTATTTCTTGTGTACTGTGTTTTATAATAGGTACACGTGAATTGGAAGACTGAATCATTTCGTTGAAATGTGTTTAGTACATTGGAGTCAGTTAAAGGTTAGCATATGTGAACTATATTGAATTGTGATTAATGGGATTTGTTGCAAGTATTTTAAGAGTTTATTTTTATTTTTAGGTTGAGGTGTCATCTATGTGGTGAACAGTTGCTCTGGGTAAAGCTGTGGAGGAAGTGAGTTATGGAGGTAGTGGGTTATTGTGATAACATTGGGTAAGATTATTTGTTTAATGTTTGTTTTTATTCTGTCTTCATAAGAAATCAGCCGGTGATCTGTCTTGAAGTTGTGTATTACACACGTTACTGGAGGGCTAACGTCAACCTCCGGTTGAGTTGGGAATAACCGTCCCCTGAAGAAGCTGTGGTGAAACAGGGATCCTTGTTGGGACTTGGTGGAGCATTCCCACCAAAAGATTGGATATGGTGTAGCGGACCCATACAAAGACAGTTGTTAATACCTTATTTAGTCTTTGGATAAGATTGTGTCTGATAAATTCTGGAGGGGTAAAAGTGACTTTGTAAGGAGATAAGAAAAGAATTAGTGCGGTTGTGTTACACTCTGAGGTAGATTTTTAAAACGTATGCGCGAGCATACTTTTGTTCACGCAACTGGCGCAAACAAAAGTACGCCGGTTTTTATAAGATACGAGCGTAGCTGCGTGTATCTTATAAAATCCGGGGTCGGCGCATGCAAGGCTGCGCAAAATCGGCAGTCTGCGTGCACCGAGCCGCGCAGCCTGCCTTCGTTCCCTCCGAGGCCGCTTTGAAATCGGAGCGGCCTCGGAGGGAACTTTCCTTCCGCGTCCCCCCACCTTCCCCTCCCTTCCCCTATCTACCCCACACCCCTGCCCTACCTAAATCCCCCCCCTACCTTTGCTGTACAACTTACACATGCTTGAGGCAGGCGTAACTTGTGCGCGCCGCCTCGGCATCCCCCAGCACAGGCCGCAGTGCCGGGGGACTCGGGACCACCCTCCCGGCCTGCCCCTGAACCGTCGCCACGTCCCCGGACCCACCTTGGACCGCCCCCTGATCCCAGACACGCCCCCAGACACACCCCTGGTGGCCGACATGCCCCCCCGGACACGCCCCCTCCCGCCCATTTTACGAAGCCCCGGGACTTACGCGCGTCCTGGGGCTTTGCACGCGACGGCGGCCTATGCAAAATAGGCGCGCCGGTGCACGAGTGCCCTGCGCATGTAAATCCGGGAGGATTTACGCGCGCAGAGCTTTAAAGATCTACCCCTAAAGTTATAATAAGGGGTTGGTGATATCTTCTCAGTGAAGAATTACATGTGTATATTTTGTGATGAAATAGAAGGTAATACACTCTTTAAATAAGTGTGGAGGTTTTATTGGGTGGGCAGTGTTTGTGGTATGAATGGGATATTTTAAGATGTGTATGCTAATTGTTAATGTTATGATGGGGCAGTAAATATACTATGTTGCACATTCTGTATTAATGGTGTATTAATATACATAATATATGTGTGATATTTGTATTTGTGCAAGTAATTAACAGATATATTCTAATGTTTTTTTGTAAGAGTGTTATGATGAAATGATGTAAAAGTGTATCAAAGAAATATATTAAAGTTTTCATATTTTGGTATAAGATGCCCTATTGAATTGTGTGTTTAGTATATGATTAGGGGATCTGTAGTCTCTCCTTTTGTGATTACCGATGAAGGATCTAAAACATTTTAGGTTGATTTTACTGGTAGCTCTGTTAGGGCTACAAAGTTAACACAATTTAAAATCTAAATGATGATGTAAGGATAGATAAAAGGAGGTTAACAATGAATGGAGAAACCTAGATGGCAAGCAAAATGCAGAGCTATGTGTGGGTCAAAGTGTTTTGGCTATAGGATGGCCTTAAAAGGACTTTTCTGTTCTATAAAATAAATCAAGTATGAAATAAAATAACAGACATGCACACCCAAAGTAAATATAAACTTCAAAAACATATATAAAATAATGTAAATATTAGAAACTTAAATACAAAATTACAATGTAATAAAATAAAAATGGGATGGGTTGGGAAAAGCTAGGGATAAAATTTTATATATTAAAAAAAAAACAAAAAACAGGAACCTAGGGAGACCTTGTCCTGAAAGTTTAGCAGTTACATTGATATAGTGAGTAACCTTATGCCGAATCACTACACCATACATAGTCACCCCACCATAGCACCCAGAGACTACTGAGTTCAGATTGGACCTCTCTCAACTCCTCCACCATCATCTGCATGCCCTCACCAAAAGCATGCTGCAACACTCCAGACATTAAGCCAGGCTCAGGAGCCATTGACAGGGCACCATATGAAGGTAGGAGCGGCAGAGGGGAGTCTGGGACTATTTTGGCCAGCAAACGCTCGCCAGCATGAGTCCCTGTATTCCTAGTTTCCAGGGCAGAAAGGGGAGAAGGCTCTACCAGGATGTGGAGAGAGACGTCTTCCACTGCAGGCATAGGGCCTGGACTGGCCTGGCAGGGAAGGCCTGCCACTACTGGGTCCCCACTGATTTTGCTTGAGGGGATAGCGGTGATGGTATGGCCTGTTCCTCCCTAACAGTGGCTTCAATAAAGGTCGGGTCCTCATAGCCATTTTTTGCCTATTTTCCCTCCTCCTCTTCAAATGATGATGTGGACGTGTCATCTGTGAAGAGAACTATAAAATGTATGTCATTTTGTGTGGTTGGGGTATGATGTGAATTATCATACAGGCAGTGAGAGGGCAATCCTATTCTGTTTGAGGTGTCGGCAAAGGGAAGTGCTCTTAGCTGCAGGACACCCATGTTATTTAGGTAGTGGCAAGGCCCTATAATGGTTTCTTGAGACACAGAAGCTTATTGAATTTTTCATGACTAAAATATCTATCAACAAACCCATAATCATCTTAGGGGATTTCAAATTACATATAGATTGAAAAAACAAGGAGGAAGGCGATCTAGGAAAGCCGTGTGGGCAACACAAACGATAGATGCCAAATAATGTCCATTGACCTTCTTTATTAGGAGATTAGTTAATCCAATACAGAAACGCCTGACTCAGGGTAAAAGTGAGCATCAAAGTGAAAGAGATCTAAGCTGAAATAGTGTCTTCAACTGCCGACATGTCATGAGGTGATTAATCTTACTTTGAGTGGTATAACACCAGCATAACTGATCTTCTGTGAAGCGTGATTGTAATTTTGACAGTAATTTTCAATGCGCTGTATTGCGCGCCGAGGCTGCTGACACTCAAAGCTGTTGCAGTCCGCTCCGCAACCCTCACGTCCCGGCCCTTACCTCAAAGTTCCAGCTGGGCCACCCGATGCCTGAACCAGCTCCGTGAGCGTCTCCGGGGGGGAGACGCCATTACCCTGCGCTCCTTAGGCGCACGCGCGCGCTGTCATGGTGCTGATATAGCCCGTTTCCCGCCAGAGCGCGCTCCGCCTCCGCTCCTGACGTCAGACGCCCAGTCCTACTTAAACTCCCCGCGGACCCCACTACGACGCCTTGCAACCAGGTCCCTTGTGGTGCCCAGTTGCCCTGAGTCCCGGTGTGTGACGTCCTCGCACACCGTTCCAGCCTGCCTGCCTGCTTGGTCTACTACGTGACTTGCTCGCACTTCTAACCTCTCAGTTCTTGCCTGCTTCAGCATCTGTCCAGGTTCCTGCCTGGTCCCGCTCTTCCTGCCTTCAGCTCGTTACAGTTCCTGCTTGGCCCTGCTCTGCCTGCCTTCAGCCCGCTACAGTTCCTGCCTAGTTTCTCTCTGCCTGTCTTTGGCTCGCTGCAGTTCCTGCCTGGCCTCCTTCATCCGCTCCAGTTCCAGCCTATTCAAGATCCGGACCAGAGATCACCTAAGTCCCAGCGGCCAGGTTCCCACGGACTCCTCCCGGGGGGACACCGGCTTCCAGGGTGAACCTCCTGAGTCCCAAGCGGCTGGGCTCCTCCCGGGGGAGCACCAGTCTCTGGGTGAAGCCTACTGTCTACAGCAGCCTGGTCTGCCTACTGGCCTGCTGCCCCGAGACAATAGTCCAACTACCCCAGGTCTCCCACAGGCCAGCCTAAGGGTCCACTGTCTAGCTAGTCGACAACAAAAGATGTGGGCATATGGACCCCCCCCCCCCCACTGGACCCCAGGTAATTTAAAACATTTTGGGGGGGGGTCGGGAGGGTGGGGGATTTGTTTTAAAGGGTCGGGGTGGGTTTTAGGGTTGTTTTGGTGTGCCGGTTTTCCCGCCCTCCCCCGAGTTACGATTTTTTGACGATAAATCGGGGGAATTGCTATTGTATCACGGCTCTAACGATTTTTGATGATTTAAAATATATCTGACGATTGTTTTAAATCGTCAAAAAACGATTCACATCCCTAATATTCACAGGGCACAAAGAAGAGCGCTGAAACGGCCGTATGGCGAAAGTCTAGAGCTAAATAACAAGGGATGGAGACTTGCTTGGTTCAGTAAAAGGGGCATGACGTGGGATGAACTCTTGTCTTTCCTTTACGAGAGGATAGACATGTGGGTGCTGTTCATGTTCTTCTAATTCACTTGGGAGGGAACATCGTTGGATATAAAACTTGCAGGGAACTTCTAACATGTATGAAGAAGGACTTGTCCCAGCTGTGGATAAGATGGCCCAACATGAGAATTGGTTGGACAGATATAATTATACGTTTGCGAAACAGGGAAGAAGTAATTTGGAGAATAGGGGTCAAGAAATTGAACAGACAAATGAGCAAATGGATGGGATGGCAGGGAGGTTTTTGGGTTAGGCATCAATGGTCATGGCAAGAGGAAGTGGGATTGTTCGCAGGGGATGGGGGTGCATTTATCAGAAATAGGTATGGATATGTTTAACAACTCCATACAAGAGGGGTTAGAAAAGGAGGTAGCAAGGTGGTAGGGCCGCATTTGGGGGGAACAAGTTGAGGTTCAACTTGTTTATGGTGGGAAAACCCGAGCCCAAGTGGAATTTGTAAAAGGGGGTTGGCAAAAAGGGGGGAAAAGGGGGACAGGCCCCATGTAGCTAGGGGGGGCCGCTACACGGGGGACCGAAGAACTAAGGGCAGACACCTTACTCTCGTTGGTATGAGGCGGAGTGAGGGGGATGGGGTGGGTACAGTTACTTCACCATTAGGGACATGGTGGTGAAGGACGGGGAGGAGAAGGAAAGGGGGGAACGGGGTTGGGGGGGGCGATTTATATACTGTTGTAAGGGCTCGGGTTTCAGTTATAGCAATAAACTGCGGCCTATTTAATCCCAGACATACGGTGTGGTGTATTGTTTTCTAGGGGGGGGGGGAAAGAGGATCGAGCGAGTCTTCTATTCACAAGTTAAAGTGAGCTGTGAAAGCTGGTCTTGCACAGCGTATATAACTTGGAGAGAAGCAGCGAGAATAGAGGAGAGGCCTAGATGGGGGAGGGTTAGGCAAGGAGGGAAGGATGGCCAATAGGAAGGGAGGAGCAGCAGGAAGGGGGCCAATAGAAGGAAGGATCAGGATATGAAGTAACATTCGTGGGGCAACGGTACAGATAGTCAGGGAGAGGCAGGCAGCAAGTCCTGTTTCCCGCCCTCCCGCCCTGTTTTGTTGAAGTGTTTGTAAAGGTTGTTCATTGTTGAAATGTGTTATTTGTCGCAGTAAGCAGGAAAACCCGAGCCCAAGTGGAATTTGTAAAAGGGGGTTGGCAAAAAGGGGGAAAAAGGGGGACAGGCCCCGTGTAGCTAGGGGGGGCCGCTGCACAGGGGACCAAAGAACTAAGGGGCTTGGTTCTCGGCTAACACCTTACTCTCGCTGGTATGAGGCGGAGTGAGGGGGATGGGGTGGGTACAGTTACTTCACCATTAGGGACATGGTGGTGAAGGAAGGGGAGGGGAAGGAAAGGAGGGAACGGGGTTGGGGGGGGCAATTTATATACTGTTGTAAGGGCTTGGGTTTCAGTTATGGCAATAAACTGAGGCCTATTTAATCCCAGACATACGGTGTGGTGTATTGTTTTCTAGGCGGGGGGGGGGGGGGGAAGAGGATTGAGTGAGTCTTCTATTCACAAGTTATAGACGGATATGACAGAATCCACAGCAAGGTCAAATATAACAAAATCAGATTAGACTTCCACAAATTTGTTCACATCAGAATTTAATGGGATTTTTTTTTTTTTTGTGAAACAGAAGCAATTGCCAGTGGTGAAAATTTTTGAAAATTTGAAAATGCTGTGAAATTTACAATTTGCAATCTTTTGTAAAAAAAAACAAACAAAAAAACAAACAAAAAAAACCCAGGAAAAAAAAGAAAACAACCATTTTAGAGAGCAATTCTCTTATAATAGAGATTATCCGTGATAGATTATTACAAATCTTGGTGGTAAGAAATGGGCTAATGGCTTAAGGATGGGAACTGGTGTGCTCACCAATCCACAATGGTAGAGAAACAAAGATAAAGACAACAAAAATTGACTTATATAAGAAGTGATATCCTGCAAGCTTTCAAGCTTTATTGGCTGTCAGCTGAGATATATCATTAGTGGCACAGAGGACAGAAAATGGGCAGGCTGAATAATCCAATTGGCCTTTATCTGCCATCATCAACAATATTAATGTTACCGTGATTCATCTCTGTGAGCACTGGCTTTTGTGACTGAGATGTGTTTGTATGTAACAAGAGTTAAATATGTACTACTTTAATTAGTCAGTGTGAGTGATTCATGCTTGCTAATATAACCTTATTAAATGTAATTTAATGTTAATTTACTCACTCCATTTATGGATGAGCCCATGCTCAATGCATGTTACAAGGGACCATGAATGAACATAAACTACATAACATGCAATGGAGCAGGTGCAAAGTATGTGCTGGAAAGACACACAGACATTTCAAAATGTGACTGACATCTTCGGCTCCACTTTCAATTCCCTGACCTGCCCCTTCCTCCTTTTTTTTAAATCTGGTAAAATTAAATATGCTGTGAATTTTAAGAAGCCATATACCTGGGTGAATACCAATTTATCTGGGCAAAAGGGCTGTCTGAAATTTTCCAACCCTTAACCCAGCTAAAAGGGTTCCACAATATGTGTACTTTTAGTCATGTTAGGAGGAAAGCGAGCCTAGGGGCATGCTTAGGCCAGAGGAGGAAAATAGTATGTGTAGATGGTATTTTCATATCTGCACATATTATTTTCCACGTAAAAAGCACCTCCAGAAAAAGCAGTTGCAAATGTCTATGGATACTTTGTACCGAGGGGACATTTCAAAGCAAAACAAATGCATGCACTTTCTCTTTCAAAATAATACAAAGCCCGCTGGTACAAAGTACTTGCTGATTCTGCTGCACCAAGGCAAGACGTTTTGAAAATTACCCCTGTAAAGTACATACATTTTCACGATGCTTATCACATGCATACTTTTCTTTTTCAAAATTTTAGGAATAATTTTGTAATAGCCTGCTTAAGAAAGTTGGCTAATATGTTAGCTAATTTTCAAAGTGAACATATGTGCATAAGTTATTATATATCAGCATTTGATCTGAGATACCACATCGGTTTACATTCAGGTACTGTAGGTATTTCTCTATCCCCAGAGGGCTTACAACATAAGGGCTAGATTTTAAAAGCCATGCACGTGCCGGCGTGCCTATTTTGCATAGGCCACCGGCGCGCACAAAGCCCCGGGACGTGCGTAAGTCCTGGGGCTTCGTAAAAGGGGCAGGAGGGGACATGTCCAGGGGCGTGTACGGGGTCAGGGGTGGCCCGGGGAGGGTCTGCGGGCATGGCGACGGTTCAGTGTTGGGCCAGGAGGGCAGTCCCGAGTCCCCCGGCACTGCAGCCTGTGCCGGGGGATGCGAGGTGGTGCGCGCAAGTTACGCCTGCTTCAAGTAGGTGTAACTTGCCCAACAAAGGTAGGGGGAGGGATTTAGGTAGGGCCGGGGGGTGGGTTAGGTAGGGGAAGGGAGGGGAAGGTGGGGGGATGCGGAAGGAAAGTTCCCTCCGAGGCCGCTCCAATTTCGGAGCGGCCTCGGAGGGAACGGAGGCAGGCTGCACGGCTCGGCGCTCGCAGGCTGCCGATTTTGCACAGCCTTGCGCGCGCCGACCCTGGATTTTATAAGATAGCGTGGCTACGTGCGTATCTTATAAAATCCGGCGTACTTTTGTTCGCGCCGGTTGCACGAACAAAAGTACGCGCGCGCACTTTTTAAAGATCTACCTCTAAGATTTGTACCTGAGGCAATGAAGGGTAAAGTAACTTGTCCAAGGTCACAAGGAGCAACAGTTGTGCACAAACCCTGGTTTCTTGGTTCATAGCCCACTGCTCTAACCACTAGGCTATTCCTGCTCCCTTTAACCACTTTAAATATTACCCCATCAAAATTTGTTGCACCCAATTACATAATTTGTATGCAGACATTTTTCATGAAAATTTACATGCATACTATTGAAAATCCAAAAGTATGAATAGTGGGGCGGATTTTAAGAGCCCTGCTCGCCTAAATCCGCCCAAATCCGGGCGGATTTAGGTGAGCAGGGCCCTGCGCGCCGGTAAGCCTATTTTACATAGGCCTACCGGCGCGCGCAGAGCCCCGGGACTTGCGTAAGTCCCGGGGTTTTCGGAGGGGGCGTGTCGGGGGGCGTGTCGGGGGGCGTGTCGGGGGCAGGCCCGAACCGCGCGGCGTTTTCGGGGCGTGCCGGGAGCGTTCCGGGGGCGGGCCCGGGGGCGTGGCCGCGCCCTCCGGACCCGCCCCCAGATCGCGTCCCGGCGCGCTAGCGGCCCGCTGGCGCGCGGGGATTTATTTCTCCCTCCGGGAGGCGTAAATCCCCCAACAAAGGTAAGGGGGGGGTTTAGACAGGGCCGGGCGGGTGGGTTAGGTAGGGGAAGGGAGGGGAAGGTGAGGGGAGGGCAAAGGAAAGTTCCCTTCGAGGCCGCTCCGATTTCGGAGCGGCCTCGAAGGGAAAGGGGGTAGGCTGCGTGGCTCGGCGCGCGCCGGCTATACGAAATCGATAGCCTTGCGTGCGCCGATCCCGGATTTCAGCGGATATGAGCGGCTACGCGCGTATCTACTAAAATCCAGCATACTTTTGTTGGCGCCTGGAGCGCCAACAAAAGTACGCCTATTCGCGGTTTTTGAAAATCTACCCCAGTATGCGTGCAAGTCCAAGCATCTCACCACCTTCATCTCTGGAAATACCGCCACTTAGGGCAGATAAAATTATTAGGGATGTGAATCGTTTTTTGACGATTTAAAATATCGTCCGATATATTTTAAATCGTCAAAAAATCGTTAGGGCCACGATACAATACCAATTCCCCTGATTTATCGTTAAAAAATCGTAAATCGGGGGAAGGGGAGGGCAGGAAAACCAGCACACTAAAACCCCCTAAAACCCACCCCCAACCCTTTAAATTAAATCCCCCACCCTCCCGAACCCCCCCCCCCAATGCTTTAAATTACCTGGGGATCCGGCGGTGGTCCAGAACGGCGGCGGCGGTCCAGAATGGCCCCCTCAATAGAATCGTGTTGTCTTCAGCCGGCGCCATTTTTCAAAATGGCCGCCGCAATATGGCGGCGGCCATAGACAAAAACGATTCGACGCAGGAGGTCGTTCCGGACCCCCGCTGGACTTTTGGCAAGTCTTGTGGGGGTCAGGAGGCCCCCCCAAGCTGGCCAAAATTTTCCTGGGAGTCCAGCGGGGTTCCGGGAGCGATTTCTTGCCGCGAATCGTTTTCGTACGGAAAATGGCGCCGGCAGGAGATCGACTGCAGAAGTTCGTTCAGCGGCAGGAGGTTGTTCAGCGGCGAACCCCCGCTGAATGACCTCCTGCAGTCGATCTCCTGCCGGCGCCATTTTCCGTATGAAAACGATTCGCGGCAAGAAATCACTCCCGGAACCCCGCTGGACTCCCAGGAAAATTTTGGCCAGCTTGGGGGGGCCTCCTGACCCCCACAAGACTTGCCAAAAGTCCAGCGGGGGTCCGGAACGACCTCCTGCGTCGAATCGTTTTTGTCTATGGCCGCCGCCATTTTGCGGCGGCCATTTTGAAAAATGGCGCCGGCTGAAGACAACACAATTCTATTGAGGGGGCCATTCCGGACCGCCGCCGTTCTAGACCACCGCCGGATCCCCAGGTAATTTAAAGCATTTGGGGGGGGGGGTTCGGGAGGGTGGGGGATTTAATTTAAAGGGTCGGGGTGGGTTTTAGGGGGATTTAGTGTGCCGGCTCACGATTTTAACGATTTTTCACGATAGTTTACTCACCCAAACGGCAACAATACGATTCCCTCCCCCTCCCAGCCGAAATCGATCGTTAAGACGATCGAGGACACGATTCACATCTCTAAAAATTATGTACATAAAGGACATATGCCCATAAGTTTAACTCCATATCGGGTGGGCACTTTTATAACTCATCATTTCCTCCAGTAAAGCACTGCTTTACACACAGAAATGAATTTGAAAAATAAATATCCTCCCTATGGATGCACATAGTTTACAAACAAGCATCTTCTCTACAGGGACAAAAGTATGGCCATGCTAAAAGCAGCTTAAAATCCACTTACATGGATATTGAAGATTTAGGTGTGTCAATTTTGGGGCCAATATTCAGTAAGTCAGTTGGTGGACAAGTTATCCAGCTAAAGTTAGCCGGATACCGTCCCATATATTCAGCAGTATATCCTTATATACTCATTTTAGGATGAATATACCAGCCTAAAATTATCCAGCTACCTATAGCCGTATAACTTAAAAACCTACCCGACTATATTTGAATACAGCTGGATAGGATTTTTAGTTATCCAGCCTTGTGTTGTCGGATAACGTACTATTTAAGCAGATATCATTAAAATATATCCAGCTACGTAGCACTGTTCTCTCCTAAGAAGATACCAATCATCTCCCTGCCCACCCTAAAGTATTACAGTAAGGACCATTTGGAGGTGCTTTTCAACCACCCCCCTCCCTCAAACATTTGTAACAAGTTATGAAGGTGTGATGCTTTGGGTTGGGGAGGTAGGGGATTGACCCATGGATATGGTATCTTCTTTGATGACAATGGCACTTCTTAACCGGATGTCTTTTAAAGATATCCAGTTAAGTAGCAGGTTATCTGGCCACACAAGGCTGGATAACTTTAGACCTGCTTCTGAGCAGGTCTAACCTAGCCAGATATACCCGATATTCAGCTAAGATATCTGCATATCTTTGCCCTTCTCTGGAATGACCCCAAAATGCCCCTTTTTTTATCCGTCTAAATTATAGACAGATAACTACTTATCCGACTATAAACGTTAGTCAGATAAGTGGATAAATATGCCACTTGGTTAAATTTTGAGTTATCCGTCTAAATGGATTTTGAATATTGACCTCTTTATTTTTATCTGCATAAAAGTTGCTTAAACCTTTAAAAAAAATGTAGTGTTGTAAATCACATTTTGAAAATAAAATACTTTAACTTTTTCCGTGTTGTATGACTTCCATCACTTACCTTCGGTGTTTTGTAAGTGTATGGCAGAGGGGAAGGGAGGAATTACATTTTGCTTTCTTAGGGTCTGGTTGGTAGGAAAACTTTGGATCTTTTTTACCCTAGACATTAAAAGCCTGGCACGTGCCAAAACCAGGAGAAACATGAATAAGTCAGGCTCACTTGTGCCAAGCGGATTCTAAAAGCCGCCAGAATATGGGGTAGATTTTCAAACCGCGCGAATTGGCGTACTTTTGCTGGCGCATCAGGCGCAAGCAAAAGTACGCGGGATTTTAGTAGATACGCGCGTAGCCGTGCGTATCCGCTAAAATCCTGGATCGGCGCGCGCAAGGCTATCGATTCTGTATAGCCAGCGCGCGCCGAGCTGCGCAGCCTACCCCCGTTCCCTCCGAGGTCGCTCCGAAATCGGAGCGGCCTCGGAGGGAACTTTCTTTTGCCCTCCCCTCACCTTCCCCTCCCTTCCCCTACCTAACCCACCCGCCCGGCCCTGTCTAAACCCCCCCCTTACCTTTGTCGGGGGATTTACGCCTCCCGGAGGGAGACGTAAATCCCCGTGCGCCAGCGGGCCGCTAGCACGCCGGGACGCGACCTGGGGGCGGGTACGGAGGGTGCGGCCACGCCCCCGGACCGCCCCGGGCCGTAACCACGCCCCGGGCCCGCCCCCAAAACGCTGCCGACACGCCCCCAAAACGCCACGCCGACCGGGCCCACCCCCGACACACCCCCCTCGCCAAACCCCGGGACTTACGCGAGTCCCGGGGTCTGCGCGCACCAGTAGGCCTATTGAACATAGGCGCACCGGCGCGCAGGGCCCTGCTCGCCTAAATCCGCCCGGATTTAGGTGGATTTAGGCGAGCAGGGCTCTGAAAATCCACCCCTATGTGCATACTTGCCACTGCACGCATAAACGAAAAGTTGAAAAAAGGGGCAGGGCATTCCTGGATTCATACTTACGTGCAATGGCTCGTGCCGGGGACCCCTGCATGTTAAGTATGACGTATAAGTTGTAAGCAAAGCATTCTAGGCAGATCAATAGGGTTTTAAAGGTCGGGTCTCACAGGGGAGAAGGGAGGCTATTAAACTAGGAGGTGCTGGAAGTCCTAGCCCTTGCCTGGGCGAAGTGGGAATGAACCATGAAAACTGGTTATAGTGTTGGCACACATGTCTTTTAAAACACCCCCCACTTATGCGGTAGAAGCGGCATTTGTTTTTATATTAATATATTTATGATTGTACATCACTTTGAGCAATTTGTTTTAAATCAGGAAAATGGTTTATAAATTGTATCAAATAAATAAATAGATAAATTAATTTCTGCGCATACAATTGTCACTTAAAATTGCACACACATGTGCGCGCAGTCAGGCTATTTTATAACATGTGTACATATACTGTTGTATGTGATAAAATGACTATGTCCCTGAGCATGGGCCATCGAACATGTACACATGTGCACTTGTGAGCCGGTTTCAAAGTTACCATCCATGTGAATTCACCCTATTATGGAGCCCAGTGAATTCACCCCATTATGGTGCATCAGATAGATTCTTCCTGCTTTTGACATCATAAGGCAATGGAGTGATAGTTGTCTTCTGGTGTCATGAGAAACAAAGCCTGGGCTTGTTATAGTTAGTGTGGTTTTGGGTGGACCCTTGGACACTGTGACAGCTGACCACGTCCATGGGGGGAAGTCCCGTGAGGGGCCACAGGTCAGGCTCAGCACTGGACACACAAACACAGATAGTTCTTTATTTAGACCGTTTGAGAAGCCACCAGAGGTGGCAGTAGTGAGTAGTAGAGATGTAAATCGTGTGCCAGATCGTCTTAACGATCAGATTCGGCTGGGGGGGGAGGAATCTGATCGTTAAGATATATGAATTGGAATCGTTTCCGATTCCAATTCACATCGCTAATTTTTTTTTTAGGGAGGCCCGTGCCGCTAAAAAAAAAAAACCCACCCGACCCTTTAAATCGACCCCCCCCCTCCTGACCCCCCCAAAACCTTTTAAAATTACCTGGTGGTCCAGGGGGGCCTCGGGGGGCCTCGGGGAGAGATCCAGGGGAGCCTCGGGGAGAGGAGAGATCCAGGGGGGCCTCGGGAAGAGATTTCCCGTTCCCAGGCATCAGCTGTTCTAAAAAAAAAAATGGTGCTGATGCCCCTTTGCCCTTACCATGTGACAGGGTATCCGTGCCATTGGCCGGCCCCTGTCACATAGTAGGAGCACTGGATGGCCGGCACCATCTTTAAAGATGGCGCCGGCCATCTTTACTCATCAGCCCCTATTATAGAGTATAGTATAATAGGGGCTGATGAGCACTGGATGGCCGGCGCCATCTTTAAAGATGGCGCCGGCCATCCAGTGCTCCTACCATGTGACAGGGGCCGGCCAACGGCATGGATACCCTGTCACATGGTAAGGGCAAAGGGGCATCGGAGTCCCCTTCCATGACGTCAACCAAGTATGCATTTAATCTGACCAGCCCTTGCATTCTTCGAGTTAGCAAGGAGTTCCATCTTGCTGAATCCACTTCATTCAAGGACTTCCTATTCCTGACTTTGGTCTTGGCATCTAAGGCTCCAATGCGTTCCTGGCTATCAGCTCCTCGGAGGGCTACCTGCCTGACTGCTACTAGACCTGCTTCTCAGGTCTCTCTCTCTCTCTCTCTCTCTCCAAGAATTGTCTATTGTGTTTACCTCTACTGACTTCTACTATACGAACTATATTGAGGATTTCACACGGTGTAACACCAGCCTCGGGCCGCTACTGCCTTTCTTCAGTAGAATCCATTCAGTTTTCCTGCACTGCAGAATATCAACACACCAACTATGGAAGCCACTTCCGGGTTCCGGCATCTCTACCAGTTCTTCAACATTTACTGTACAGACATCCTCGGCATACCCTGCTCCACGGGCCACTACCGGATCTGTATTCCTGAGGTGCCTACACTCATCAGAGGAGATCCCAGGCGTAACCCGCTCCATGGGTCACTTCCAGATCTTCTCATCTGTGGCCTCACTCTGGGTATTCCCCATTGCTCAAGACTGTACTATTACATCTCTAATTCTGTGGACATTACTTTTTCCTTCTTTCATAATAAAGTCTCTACTTCTAACTGTGTCCCATGCCACTGAGATTGCGCCTGCTGATGGTGAGGTTCACAGGGCTCCTCCCCGTGGGAGGAGACACCTCTCATCTCAGCCCAGGGTTCACTTTCTTACAAAAACATAACATTATGAATGACATTAAAAATGAAATTTCTTCATCAGCCATTTGCTACTTCTGCTCTGCTATTAAAAACTAAACTGATGTAATTCTGAGTTATTTATATTGCTTGTAAATGTTCTTTTTATTTCTTCAATTCCTGCACAATATATATATATATATATAAGCACATTAACGTCTGTGCCTGATTGATGTACAGGTTATATCTGGTAGAATTTTGGCATTTATGGGCATCCTTCCATTGCTTCTAATATTGCATTTTCAAAACACCATGTTTCTGACTAGGAAGAACATAGACTTTGATCCTGCTCAGAGATTAAGCAAAATAGTCCATGCTTGGTTCACCTTGGAAGACTCTATTTCCAGGCAGGTCAAAGAAGGTTAGGAATGGGATTAGTGCAATAGCATTGCCCATTTTGCAGAAATGATTCAGTGATTAAATGGAGCACAAGGAAGAAATATGGCCAAAAAAAGGTCACAAAAGAGACAGTAAATGGAAACTAAGCAAGGAGTAGGGAAGAGGGTGAGGTCAATGATCAAGGAAGATGAGAGAGGTCAGAGAAGGTACTGAAAAGGGGTGGAGTTAGGTAAAGATCATAGAAAAAATGAAATGTATTTGGTCAAAAGACACTCTCTGGGGAAATGTAAAGAAAGAAAGGAATAATAAAAGAAAGGGAATAGATGAGAGGAAAAACACAGAGGACAGACTACAGAAAGACTGACAAGCCAATGGATCCAGAGACAGACTAGAAAACTACAAGATTGTTAGCAAACTCCTCAGGAAAGATTATAGAAATTGGTAGGTGCTGTAAAACAGACTGTTTACTATGAATAAATATAAGAGGTGTTTGTGTGGCAAGGTCTACTAACTTGGGTCCCTGCTCTCGTGAGCCATAGGGTGCTGGGACTGTAGGGTGATCCATCAAAACTGGACTCGAGCTGAACTGGTAAAAACTATGCCCCAGATTCTTAGCAGGGGAACTGCTTAGCAATGTGTTTTTCCCTCCTCAGCAAGCAGAGAGGAGCCAGGAGAGAGCTGCTTCAGGTTTAAAAACACAGTAATTGGAGGGGCAAGATGGCGGCGTGACCAGACACGGAAGTGCTGAGCTCCATTCTAAGCAAAATATTTCTGCAAAAAATGCCTGCAAAGCGGAAAGGAAAGCTTCGAGTTTTTCCTTCTGAACCGGAGGTTTCCTTAACTCAGCCTCTGATAACATCATTCGTGCCTGCAAAGACTTTCTTACCGGGAGGTGAAGTAACCGCTGTGGGAGCTAGCGAGGGAGCGCAGCTCTCACCTGGTGAAGTCTCTTTGAGCCCCCCGGGTCCTCGTTTGCCCGACTCTGCTCCAGTCCCGAGCTTCCCCGAGGCGGCTGAGTCGCTGAGCCATGACGCGCTAGCAGCGACTGCAGCAGAAGGAGGTCAGAGGGAAGGAGACGCTGTGTTCCTGTTACAGCCCCCGGAGAGCCCTGGTGTAACAATGGCGGGAGCTTTGATATCTGAGCCTCCTGCATCAACCCCTACACGGGAGAGGGAAACGGAGTGTCTGGCAGGAACGACAGAGCATGCTGGCAGGGACTTTCAGCTGGCTGGAATATCTCCTGTGGCAAAAGCGGGTGAGTTATCTCAGCGTCCCCGCTTTGTGATGCCTGAAAAGCCGGAGAAGATCACGCTAGAAGCGATTTGGGACATTATGGCTGCTTTAGTGAAGTCTTTGGGGGATTTTCAAGATAAAAATGATATTGTAAATCATGTTGGAACTTCATGAAACACAAATAGATGAAATTAAGCCAAAACTGAATGCAGTGGAAGCTGAATTAAAGAAAACCCAAGAATGTAACGTAAAAGTTGTGAAGGAGATCAGTGTGGTCTCAAGGAGACTGGAACACCTGGAGAATTATACAAGACATTTAAATTTGAGGTTTTTAAATTTTCCGAAGGTCATTGGAGAACTCCCATTTATTACCTTAAAAAAATATTTCATGGAAAATTTAAAATTTCAGGAAGGGGAATGTGCTTCAGTGAATAAATTGTATTTCTTACCTGTTCCATCTAGGAATAAGGACAGATTACAAGGAAGTGAAAGTAAGGGGAATTTAACCAGATTACTTGAAAATTCTTCAGCACAATTTTATGAATGTTCAACGTTAATGGTCTCCATTATAATAGCTAATGATGTGGCAGAAACTATGAAAAGATATTTCAGAAATATTGAGGTACCTTTTAAAGGTTCACAGATTAGAGTTTTTCCTGATTTTGCTCCTGTCACTCAGGACAGGAGACGTATGTTTCTTGCTTTAAGGCCACAAGTACTAGCTTTAGGGTTTTCATACGTATTGAAATATCCATGCAAGTGTCTCGTGAAGTCTACAACGGAATGTTTCATTTTCTTTTATCCCGAACAATTAAAATCCTTCCTAAATGCAAGGAGGGTTTTACTCCCTCAGTTCCATAATGTGAGGATTATAAGTATGTGAAAGTCTTTATCAACGTTAAGCCGATTTCAGTAAAGATATTTAGTATTTTCTCCCTTGTATATTCTGTCCCCCCCTTCTGGGATATTACTTTAAAGGGGATTACATAAGGTAGACTTAGTTTTGGTTTCTGTGAGTAGATTTAAATTCCTTATGATGTACTAATGTACTCCTATTTTCTGTAAGTAAGAATTGTCTTGCTGTTAAGTTTGAAATGATAAAAATAAAATTATAAAAAAAAAAAAACACAGTAATTGGCTAGTTCTACGAAAGATAGTGCTGCTGACAAAAAAAAAAATAGCAGTTACATTGATAACCCAGCCCAGAAGGACGCCTGAAGAAAAACTTATGAAGTTGGTCAGCCAACCAGGAAGCCCAAATAAGGTAGAAAAGGTACAATTTTCTTTCTTGGCCAGGCTCTGTTGTGAGAGTGGTGATAGAGGCTGGGTTAGAGACAGAGAGGAGGAATGAGGGAAGCCAGCTTCCAGAGGAGATGGAACAAAGAGGGTTGTTCTAAAGAAAGAAGAGCTGTTTGGAGAAAAGAGAGCCATTTGGAGAAAAGAAAGCAAGAACAGCTAGTCCTTTTTGTGGGGGACAAGAGACCATTGTACTGCCAGGATTTTGGAGTCAGATGGTTCTGGGCCCACCAGGATTTCTTTTACCATCAGTGACAAGAGCCAGACAGATGGGGGTAGTATTATAGGGGCTTATTCAGTGGCTACTAGTCAGTCAGCTTATTAAGGGCATAGCCTGCCATCTGTGCTACCTCTTGACCCATCTTGCCTTCTGGTCTCAACCATTTCCATCTTTAAGTTGTTGTGACATTACTCGGGGATGAACAATCTGGGAAAATTCTAGCCTCTGAACTTCCTCTGTCAATTGTCTGGAAACAGACCCAATCAGTCTAAAATGGCTGCTTTCACTACCCTATAATCTTGGGCTTGGTCATTTGATAGTTTCCTATAGGCAGCCTGTACCTCTCTAGTCAAATGGGGGCCAGACTTATGGCACATTGCAACCCCAACCATGTGTTTGCCTCTGTTACTCTTTCAAAGTTCACAAAAAATGTCTTCGAATTGTCCCAAGCATTCATCTTGGTCAATTTCACCTCTGAGGGAGTTTGGCTAAACAACCACCTCACTTCACTCTTGAGGGCTATCTGCACCCCTCAATTGACTTGATGACAGGGAATTATGTTGTACCAGTTGTTTAGTCAATTGTATTGAAGCCTACCCCCACTAGCTGCAGTTGGTAGAAATGGCAACTCTCTCCCACTATGGTGGCTCAAAGTTCAAGTGGCATTGGGGTAGTTCAATGGTACTGAAATCAAGTTGCAACTGAAGGGGTTCCACACATTGCCCTCTTCCCATAATATAAAATAAATGGGAAATCCCATATTGCCAGTAGTGCTCCCAGATAGGGATCTGCATTCGTTTTGAACAAATGCTCAATCCGCAACGTATAGGTCACTATTCGTTGCATTCGTGCAGTTCCGAAATGTATGGTGAACCCCCACGAATGCAATGTATCACTAACAAATAAAACCCCCACCCTCCTGACCCCCCCCCCCAAGACTTGCCAAAAGTCCCTGGTGGTCCAGTGGGGGTCCTGGAGTGATCTGCACTCGGGCCATCAGCTGCCGGTATTCAAAATGGCGCCGATAGTCTTTGCCCTTACTATGTCACAGGGGCTACCAGTGCCATTGGTCGGCCCCTGTCACATGGTAGGAGCAATGGACGGCCAGCGCCATCTTGTGCTCCTACCATGTGACAGGGGCCGAGCAATGGCACCGGTAGCCCCTGTGACATAGTAAGGGCAAAGGCTATCGGTGCCATTTTGAATACTGGCGGCCGACGGTCCGAGTGCAAGAGATCATTCCAGGACCCCTGCTGGACCACCATGGACTTTTGGCAAGTCTTGGGGAGGTCAGGAAGGTGGGGGTTTTATTCATTAGTGATACATTGCATTTGTGGGGTTCGCCATACATTTAGGAACCCCACAAATGCAACAAATAGGGTCCTATATGTTGCGGATTGCTCATTCGTTCAAAACGAATGCACATCCCTATCTGGAGCACTACTGGCTAGATGGGATTTCCCATTTATTTTATATTATGGGAAGAGGGCAATGTGTGGAACCCCTTCAGATCTAACTTGATTTCAGTACCAACGAACTACCCCAATACCACTTGAACTTTGAGCCACCATAGCGGGAAAGAGTTGCCATTTCTACCAACTGCAGCTGGGGTGGGGCTACAATACAATTGACTAAACAACTGGTACAACAGAATCCCCTGTCAGTAAGTCAATTGAGGAGTGCAGATAGCCCTCAAGGGTGAAGTACACTTATTGATTGGCAATCAGGGCAGATTGGCTCTTGTTTCTCTTCAAGTTTTCATCCTGTATTGTAGTCCTGGGATGTACGGATTATACCAGGGGTCAGGAACCTTTTTGGGTGAGAGAGCCATGAACGCCACATATTTTAAAATGTAATTCCATGAGAGCCATACAATATGTTTAAAACTAAATACAAGTAATTGTGTGCATTTTATGTAAGATCACACTTTTAAAGTACAATAAGTCTGAAAATATTACACCAGGCTTTAAGACACCAATACATCTCCTATTAGGAAAACGGACCAAGTCAGGCTGCTATAGAGTCCTACACAGAAACTACACGCCAGCAGAAAACCTCACCTGAATCACGTGCTGTCCCTCACCTAACATAGAATAAAGAGACCAAAACGTATAACAAGAAGCATGCAGAAAAAACTGAATTGGAAACTGCAACAAGCCAGAGTCTCTGTAT
Organism: Rhinatrema bivittatum; assembly: GCF_901001135.1. Classification (NCBI taxonomy): domain Eukaryota; kingdom Metazoa; phylum Chordata; class Amphibia; order Gymnophiona; family Rhinatrematidae; genus Rhinatrema; species Rhinatrema bivittatum. The sequence continues at coordinate 75,547,725 of NC_042616.1, forward strand.
GCAGTGTAACAAAGGAAAAAAGAAACATCACCCATCCTTATAAAACAAATCAAGAAATATAAAATCAGCAGCAGTAAAACTGTACTAACAAAAAGAACATATTTCAAAACAGCTGATGAGTGGAATATCCAATAATTAAAAACTCATATAAAACATTTCCAGATACCAACAAAATATTTCAAAATAGCAGACACAAAGACCCAGTAATGAAAAATAATAAGGATACAAACATTTTTTTGCTCTGCATACCTGGGAACATTTGATATCCAGGTGTCCTGAGATTGTTCTGAATTAGCAGGAGGCCGGGTGGTTTGCTTGGAACTTTCTCTTCTCTCAGTCACATACCAGTGCTCTCTCTCACACTGGCTCTCAATGACACACCTATACACACATGCTCTCAGTACTCACATATACACATGTTTTTTCTCTCTCACTTATATAGGCTCTTAATTACACATTTACACGCATGCTGTCTATCTTTTCACGCTTACACACACACACAGGCTTTCAGTCACATAAATACATGTTGTCTTTTTCTCTCACACACAGACTCTCATTCACATGCTTACAAACATGTCCTCTCTTTCTCTCATTTACACACAGGCTCTCAATCACATACTCACATGCTCCCTCACCTAAATCAGCTCTCAATCACACACAGACACACATGGTCTCTCTCTCTCTCTCATTTAAACACAGGCTCTCAATCACATACTCACATGCTCCATCACCTAAACCAGCTCTCAATCACACACAGACACACATGATCTCTCTCTTACTTATACACACAGGCTCTTAATCATACATACACATGATTTCTCTCATACACAAAGGATCTCAATCATACACACATACTCTTTCACACAGGTTTTCAATCACAAACTTACACATACAGGTTCCCAATAGTAAACTTACATTCATGCTCTCTCTCTCACAGGCAGGCTCTCAATCACAGACATACTCTCTTTCACATATACAGGCTCTCAGTCATTCACATACATGCAATCTCTCACTCACACACACAGGATCTCAAACACACATGCTTGCTCGCTCATTCACTCTCTCTCCCCCACCCCCACCCCGGGAACTTGCGGCAGCAGCAGCCTCCTCCCAACGCTAACCTCCTTCATTTTCAGCCCTCGCGGAGGAGGAGTCCCATCGGCCGCGGTTGAGGCTCTTCATTTTCTTCCGAGCCGCACTGCAGTCTTCTTTTCGTCGGACCGACGCAGACCACACTAGCGTGGCCTCTTCTTGCCGCGCATGCACCCGATGCTCTCCACTTCCTCTTCCGGGCCGTGGGGGGGGGGGGGGGGGGCGGGAAGAAGAGAACATGCCGGTGCCACTGACTCCAGCTATTCTGCCACGTTCCACCCGGGCTGACAGCATTTTAAGCCCGGGCGGAGGAGGACCGGGGAGCAGCTGGGTCAGCGGGGGACTGGAAAGTGTGGCGATACTTGTCTGCGAGCCAGATGCAGCCCTCAAAAGAGCCATATCTGGCTTGCGAGCCATGGGTTCCCGACCCCTGGATTATACTCTTATGGCTTCTGTGGTACAGGTACTCCCTCATTCCTCCTCTCTGTATCTAGCCTAGCCTCTATAACCACTCTCACAACAGAGACTGGCCAAGAAAGAAAATTGTACCTTTTCTACCTTGGGGGAGGGGGGGGGAGGAGTCTCCCCAAGACTTTCCAAAAGTCCCTGGTGGTCCAGCAGGGGTACTGGAGAGATCTCTTGCACTCTGGCCGTCAGCTGCCGTTATTCAAAATGGTGCCGATAGCCTTTGCCCTTACTATGTCACAGGGGCTACTGGTGCCATTGCTCGGCCCCTGTCACATGGTAGGAGCACAAGATGGAGCTGGCCATCCATTGCTCCTACCATGTGACAGGGGCCGACCAATGGCACCAGTAGCCCCTGTGACATAGTAAGGGCAAAGGCTATCGGCACCATTTTGAATACCGGCAGCCAATGGCCCAAGGAGAGGAGATCACTCCAGGATCCCCGCTGGACCACCAGGGTTTTTTGGCAAGTCTTGGGGGGGGGGGCAGGAAGGTGGTGGTGGTGGGGGGGGGGTTGTAGTTAATTAAATTTAAAGGGTTGGGATGGGGTTTTTTTTAAACTTTAATGGGAAATGAATACCATACGTAATTAATGAACGAATCGTGGTCCCCCGAAAATGGGTATAATGGATTTGAGTGCTGACGAATACGAATACCGAATCAAACATATCCGTCCCTGCTGCACATCCCTACTCCCAGAGGTTGGGAGGGAAAGCAGGGCGTAAGAAACAATTTTATGAGGGAAAGAATTGTTGAAAATAACTAAAATCTTTATTTTTGTAACAATTATTAGAAAACATTTTAACCAATTGGCAATGATGTTAAAACCAAGTTCAACAGTCATTGTTTACCGACATTAAATACAATTCACTTTAAATGTGTTGCAATTGTGATATTAGAACAGTTATTGGAGACTGCATTGTACAAATCAACTCCTCTTGTTGTACCTTTCATCGATTCAAATGATAGAAATTTTTCAGTGATATCAAATTTGTAGTTAATTACTCCCCCCCCCCAAACCAACCCTGAGTTGAATAAGCCCATCTACAATGGTACTTATATATCAAGTCCTATTCACCCTATTAAAGTGTTCTCTCTCTCTCTCCCTCTCTCTTTCTCTCTTGATGTGATAAGTCTACAATTTGCCTAACCATGCCCTTTTTACTTCTGCTATATTTATAGCATTTTGATGTATCCAGGGGTTAGTTTCTATGGAATTAGCATTTACTTCTAGGTCTCTCTCATAAAGAAGCAAGATGCATTAAAGACAGTTATTCAAACAAGTAACAATATTGTCCACTCTTACTCTTTATACTATATTTTACTTAACATCAATGTATTCTCTGGGATTTATGCTTGTGGTACTCTCTATCTTATAGTGTCTTTGACTGTCTTTACTTAGGTAAGTATAATTTCCTTCTTTTATCTCTGTTTATGTATTTCTCCTTTGTAGTGAATGTCACTAGTGTCTTGCTAGACCTAGGCTGTTATGTGAGTGCAAACTTAGGCCTGGATTTATCAAAATGCACTACATATCACATGTGATAGGAAAAGGGGTTTGTTTTATCACAATTTGCGCTAATACCTATGGTGAAGCACTATCTCAGTGCAAATTGTAATAACTTTTTCACAATAAGTGCTAGAGGGACCATGTTTAATGGGGGCAGGAGAGAGAGAGAGAGAGAAAACCTAGCCATGGTGCCCTCATACTAGATAGGTATTTATATCTCTATGGGAGGCCCACCTAATCACTCGAGGTGAGGTTTAGATATTAGTGTAGGGGTTAGGGGCCACTTTGGCATTCAAAGTGAGACGTACGAACAGAACAGTGCTCTCTTGTGAAGATTTGATGACCTTCGGAGTGAGGAAACTCACCCAAAGATGAGATTTGTTCAATGTTCTCTCAACCTAGCTTGATGTTACCTCTCTCTCTCTCTCTCTCTCAAAATGACATGTACAAAAAACATTGCAACAAAGCTCTATTGCATGGCTTAATGAAAAAGGTGTAGTTAAAGCTATGCAATACAGCTTCACTAAACTGTGAGCCCAGCACTCTTGGCCAAAATTCCCACCCCAATATCCTCCCATTTGCATCGCACCAAACATTATGGTGCTTTTGCATGCGTTAATAACATTTTTTGCATGCCTTAACGCATGCGAAAAAACCACATAGCACTTTGATAAATGACCCCCTTAGCTGTTTGATACGGGGTGCATTGTCTCTGATGCTCAAATAGGTGCTTGCAGATATCTTTAGAAGCAGTGATTGAGAGTGATACACTCCTGGCTTGGTTCTTCTATTGCTCTTCTTTTTCACTCTTTGCAGGAACTACAGTAACAACTAGAGATGTGCATTCATTTATCATGAATTAGGCAATTTCAACGAAATTGCCTAATTTGTTATGGGTAGGGGGCCCCGAACCCCGATACTGATTTTCCACGAACTACAAGGAAAATTATTTTTTCAGGTTTGTACTGGGAGAGGGGCACATTTTATTTTTTTAAATAAAAAACCACCCCAAGCATTAAAATTCACTGTAATACAACCACCCCACCCCCACCATCCTGATCCCTCCCCAAGACTTACTAACATCCCTGGTGGTCCAGCAGGGTCCAGCTGGGATTTCTCCCTCCTTGCCATCTGATTTTCAAGCCTGCCTTGATCAAAATGGTGCCGATAGCCTCTGACCTACTATGTCACAGGGGCTACCGGTACCATTGGTCAGCCCCTGTCACATGGCCATCGGCTTCATCTTGTGCTCCTACCATGTGACAGGGGCCGAGCAATGGCACTGGTAGCCCCTGTGACATAGTATGGGCAAAGGCTATTGGTGCCATTTTGATTACTGGTAACCGACGGCCCGAGTGCAGGAGATGGCTCCCAGACCCCCGCTGGACCACCAGGGGGTCCGGGAGCCATTTCCTGGTAGTCAGGGTCAGGATGGTCTTGGGGGACCATCCTGACCCCCACAAGACTTGCCAAAATTCCAGCGGGGGTCAGGGAGCGACCTCCTGCAATTGGGTCGTCGGTTGCCAGTATTGAAAATGGCGCCAATCACCTTTGCCCTCACTATATCACAGGGGCCGACCGTCGACTAATAATGTACACCACCCCAGCAGAATTACAGTCAGAGAAACTACGTAGAGTCAAAGGTCTTTGTATACTTGGGTGCCGGGGTGGTGTACATTATTAGTTGTCCTTGTAATAAATTATATGTGGGGAAGACACTAAGAAAAATAAAAACACGTATAATTGAACATAGGTCCAATTAATAATTTGAAGGAAAATGCGCCTCAGATAGAACATTGGGTTCAATACTCCCATGCAGTAACAGACTTGAAGTTTTTTGTCATAGAAGTGGTTCACCCTCCGGTGCGGGGAGGTAATTTCTCTGCCATTTTGATTAAAAGGGAACAGAAATGGATCAATCTCCTGAACACGGTAGCTCCAACTGGACTTAATTGTGAACTTGAGTGGAGTTACTTCACCTGAGTGAATGCTGTGCGCTGTGACTTACCTGCCCTGCTCTGATTGGCTATCTGTTCTCACACTGTGATTGGTCGCGTCTATTCGCGCCAAAAAATGTCTGTAGCGTTTAAATCCCGATTACAATGTATCCACAATGCACTCCCTGTAACCTTGTATCTATACAGCGCTAAGGTATGTTCTGTCTGCTTACTGTAAAAATATTATATAGAAAACTTTTGGTTGTCGGCCTTACCCTTTATATCTACCGATCCTAGTTTGAATTTATTTATATATTTCTGATGCAGAACACTTGTTTCAACGGTGTCCCTCCTGACGCAGCCAGTGTGCGAAACACGGGGTCCTGTGTTGGGGGACCCCCATTTTGTATTGGAATAATATTTGAAATAGAACAGTGGAGTTGCCATATGATTTACACATTAAATGTTTTCTGGGATCGATAAAATTTGGTCTGCATTTCTCCTCATTTACATTAAGAACATAAGAACATAAGAAATTGCCACGCTGGGACAGACCAAGGGTCCATCAAGCCCAGCATCCTGTTTCCAACAGAGGCCAAAAACCAGGCCACAAGAACCTGGCAATTACCCAAACACTAAGAAGAACCCATGCTACTGATGCAATTAATAGCAGTGGCTATTCCCTAAGTATAATTGATTAATAGCCATTAATGGACTTCTCCTCCAAGAATTTATCCAAACCTTTTTTGAACCCAGCTACACTAAATGCACTAACCACATCCTCTGGCAACAAATTCCAGAGCTTTATCGTGCGTTGAGTGAAAAAGAATTTTCTCCGATTAGTCTTAAATGTGTTACTTGCTAACTTCATGGAATGCCCCCTAGTCCTTCTATTATTCGAAAGTGTAAATAACCGAGTCACATCTACTCGTTCAAGACCTCTCATGATCTTAAAGACCTCTATGATATCCCCCCCATATCAGCTCATCCTGTGGCTTGGATTTTTTTTTTTCCACATGAAGGTTAACTGCCTTTGGTGATGTCACAAACAAAAAATAGTTCTTCACAATAGTTCTAATATACCCTTAAACACTTCTTATTTAACTCCTTTAAACCTTCTTAAGATGGCAGTAGTCTGACAAGTAATATCATTCTGTTAGAAATTGTCTTAAACACAGTTTTAAACCTTTACAGCTTACAGCTTTTTGAGTTTTTCCATAGCCTGTTTACTAAAAAAAAACAAAACAAAAATAAGAACATAAGAACATGCCATACATGTTCTTATGTTCTTATGAGGCTTTACTGCAAAAAAGCTGACATCTGTGTCTATGCAAATTAGCCTGTTACAGGGGACCTACTGACACATGGAACCTTGTGCTTCCAGGTGATTTTATTCAGCTCCTTGACACTCATAGATTTGTATTGGCTCAAATTGCTTCCTTTGTAACACCATATAACTGTTAGGCGTGTGGAGCCTTGAACCGAGACAAGACTTGGAACCACCACTGAGGGATGCCCCCAGTGGTCCTTGTTGCTGAGAGGCAGTACTGGTGGAGAAATCCCAGCTGGAGCTTCACCTATATCAGCCTTCGTTCCCCTTAGGTTGAGCCCTTGGGTGCCGGGGCCAGCAGGACATAGGTCAAAGGAGTCAAAGGAGAAGGCGAGGCAGCATCAGGAAGTCTGGGTCGAGGCAGGCGGAAGTCAGTGGAAGCCGTGAGCAGACCAGGAGTCAGGGCAGGGAGCGAAAAAGCAGCACGGTGAAACAGGCCAGAGGTCAGGGCAGGGAGCGAAAAAGCAGCACGGTGAAACAGGCCAGAGGTCAGGGCAGGCAGCGAACAAGCAGCACGGTGACAGAGGTCAGGACAGGCAATGGACAAGCAGAGATGGGAAGCCAAGCCAGGGTCAGAACCAGGTAGTCAATCCGAGGAACAGGAGGGGAACTGGACCGGAGCATGGGAACAGGAGGACGAGGTAGAAAGGTACACTGGAGCACAGGATTATAGAGATGTGAATCGTGTGCCAGATCGTCTTAACGATCAGATTCGGCTGGGGGGGGGGGGGGAATCTGATCGTTAAGATATGTGAATTGGAATCGTTTCCGATTCCAATTCACATCGCTAATTTTTTTTTTAGGGAGGCCCGCGTTGCTAAAAAAAAACAACCCACCCGACCCTTTAAATCGACCCCCCCAAAACCTTTTAAAATTACCTGGTGGTCCAGGGGGGCCTCGGGGGGCCTCGGGGAGAGATCCAGGGGGCTCGGGGAGAGGAGAGATCCAGGGGGGCCTCGGGGAAAGATTTCCCGTTCCCAGGCATCAACTGTTCTAAAAAAAAAATGGCGCTGATGCCCCTTTGCCCTTACCATGTGACAGGGTATCCGTGCCATTGGCCGGCCACTGTCACATGGTAGGAGCACTGGATGGCCGGCGTCATCTTTACTCATCAGCTCCTATTATAGCTCCTATTATAGCTCCTATTATAGGAGCTGATGAGTAAAGATGGCCGACGCCATCTTTAAAGATGACGCCGGCCATCCAGTGCTCCTACCATGTGACAGGGGCCGGCCAATGGCACGGATACCCTGTCACATGGTAAGGGCAAAGGGGCATCGGCGCCATTTTTTTTTAGAACAGCTGATGCCTGGAAACGGGAAATCTTTCCCTGAGGCCCCCCTGGATCTCTCCCCGAGGCCCCCCTGGACCACCAGGTAATTTTAAAAGGTTTTGGGGGTCGATTTAAAGGGTCGGGTGGGTTTGTTTTTTTTTAGCAGCGCGGGCCTCCCTAACAAAAAAGGGTCAGGAGGGTGGGGGAGGCTAAGGGTGGTCGATTTAAGGGGTTGGGTGGTTTTTTTTTTTTAGCAGGCCATCGGCACCATTTTAATTAGTGGCAGCCAAAATGGCGCCGATGGCCCGAGAGCGGGAGATCGCGTCGGGAACCCCCCACTGGACCACCAGGTAACTTAACATTTTGGGGGGGTTCGGGAGGGTGGGGGAGGGTAAGGAATTGGTTTTAAAGGGTCGGGGTGGGTTTAGGAGTTGTTTTGGTGTGCCGGTTTTCCCGCCCTCCCCCAAATAATTCCTGTGCCCTATTTAACGATACAATACAAATGCCCCTGACGATAAATCGGGGGCATTTGTATTGTATCGTGCACTCTAACGATTTAGAACGATTTTAAAATTATCTGACGATAATTTTAATCGTTCAAAAACGATTCACATCCCTACAGGATCAGGAACACAGGCAGGAACTCAGGATCAGGAACAAAGGTAGCAGTACAGGATTAGGAACGTAGCAACAACAACACACTCGGAGTGAGTACGACCTGTTGCCAAGGTGAACTGCATGAAGCTGACCTAGCCTTAAATAGTGCAGGGTTGTGATGTTATCTTTGGGGGTCAGACCGAAGTTTCCCACCGCAGGCCCTTTAATTAAGGGCGAGTGACGCGGCACGAGTGCCTAAGGGAGCGCATGCCGAGAGGAAGTTGGTGACGTCCTAGGCTATGTGGGTGATATGCCATCGCAAGTTTCGGGGCCAAGCCGTCCCGGTGCCATTGGAAGGGGAGACCGGAGCCAGTGCCTGCCAGCGCAGGTAAGGGGACTCAGTCGCGGTTTGCCTCGGCAGGGATTCCCAACAATAACTTTAGCTTTTAAAACTTTAATAAAACTTTGTTTTGAATAAAAATTATATGATTCCTCTCATCTAGACTGGCATTGGTTTCAATACTTTTGTTCTGGCTTTCTCAGAATAATTTACATTACTGGAGATCTGAGCTGATGTCATTTCCTTTCTCCCTTCCCTGTATATGTTGAAGAGAATGGGGAAAAGAATAGAGCCCTGGTGTACTCCAAAAATGAGTTTCTTAGGTGTGGACTGATCATTGATCCACATAACAGATTGAGTTCTGTTTCTACAGTTTCTGCTGAAGCCATCTGTTCAAAGAAAGACTGTACTACAGCACACACCTTAGAAAGATTTTCTATGACTCAAGTGATTCATGCATTAGCCAATTTTACCCTCTACTTAGGGGTAAGTACCTTATGAAAATTATTGTCAAACCAGCTTGATTCACTTCCTTATCAGGATCCTCAATCCCTGAATGGGTCATCAACACTTCCATCAATCTAGTTAAATAATCTGATGATATTTTACACATAGTAATTTTTGATTAATCTGTTTTTGGGGAAAAACCTCCAAGGCAGGTTTAAGTAAGGCTTCAACCAATGCCTCTGTAGATCTTTCTGGATTATTGGGAATTGCCCCTTCCAAAGGCCATCCTATATCTTCAAGTAAATAGGTATATATGGCACAAGGAAGAACTAATCTCAGTAATTGGTTTACATTTATATAAGTAGTAAATACAAACAAAATACACACTTTGAAATGTTTGTTTGCTAATGCCAGAAGTAAAATAAAATGGGAGAATTAGAGTGCATAGTAGTGAATGATGACATAGACTTAATTGGCTTCTCAGGGACATGGTGGAAAGAGGATACCCAATGAGTTAGTGCTATACCAGGGTGCAAATTATATTGCAATGACAGAGCATCTTGGTGGTGGGGTGGCGCTTTATGTCCGGAATGGCATAGAGTCCAACAGGATAAATATCCTGCATAAGACTAAATGCACAGTCAAATCTTTATAGGTAGCAATCCCTTTGGTGTTGGGAAGGAGTATAGTCATAGGAATATACTACCATCCACCTGTCCAAGATAGTGAGATGGATAGTGAAAGGCTAAGAGAAATTAGGGAAGCTAACCAAATTGGTTGTGCAGTAATAATGGGAGATTTGAATTACCCCTGTATTGACTGGGTAAGTGAAACATCAGGGCATGCTAGAGAGATTGCTGCGGAGGTGGACCTTGGCCTGAGATAATGTTGACGCCGCCAGTTGGGGAAGCCCCATGGGTCTCCACTGTCAGGAGGTGAGGCCAAGCAGGAAGCGGAGGCTGACTGGAGCTTTACCAATACCAGCCCTCGTTCCCCACAGGTTAAGCCCTTGGGTACCGGAGCCGGCTGGACTTAGGCGGGCCTCTGCATGGTTGATCCTGGAGAAGATGTCCAGAGGCAGATTTCCAGTTGGCAGCGGAGATGGAGGGTCCCAGAAGGAAGAGACAAGATCCAAGGTTGGGTCCTGATGAGGCTTGAGGTAGGTAGCTAGAGACAAGGTCAGGTCCAAGCAGAGAGTCGAGGTAGGTGGCTAGAGGCAAGGTCAGGTCTGAGCAGAGGGTCAAAGCCAAGGAAGTCTGTCAGAAGGTAAACAGGAACAGGAACCAGAGCTGGAACGGGTACTGGATGAGGAACTGGAATTGAAGCAGGAAATGGAACAGGAATTGGAACTGGAGCAGGAACTAGAACTGGAACAGGTACAGGAACAGGAGTAGCAACGAAGTGCATGACTGGAAAGCGTGAAGACCTTTTTCCAAGGCAAGCTCTGAATGTCTGATAATGCCTTTTAAAGGGAAGCTAGTTAATATCATCATCTGGGGCCGCGGGAGGCTTTCCCGCCGCGGCCCCTTTAAAGTCCAGAGAGGCGCGCGCGTGCACAACCTAAGGATGACAGGCCACGGAAGAGGAAGTGGTGGAGTCTCCCATGGCACACGTGGGGAGGCCCAGTCAGCCCCCGGATGAGGCCACAGCGACACAGGAGGGTCCCGGGAACATGGAGGGAACAAGTCGCACATAGGCGGTGCCTACTGCCACCAAGGAGGTCAGGCCAGGTCCAGGGGCCTAGTGTCAGGGGGTGAGTGAGCCCAGCCGTGGGCCTGCCACAGCCAGGGAGTGCAACAGAGATAAAGTTCCTGGATGGAATAAATCAAAATTTCATGGAGCAATTTGTTCAGGAGAGAGGGAGAAATTTTAGATATAATTTTATATGGAGCACAGGATTTGGTGAGAGGGTAATGATGGTGGGGCCACTTGGCAATAGTGATCATAATATGATCAAATTTGAATTAATGACTGGAAGGGGGAAAGCTAGTAAATCCACGGCTCTAGCATAAAACTTTCGAAAGGGAAACTTTGAGAAAATGAGAAAAATAGTTAGAAAAAAACTAAAAGGTGCAGATACAAAAGTAAAAAGTGTCCCTCATGTGTGGACATTGTTAAAAAATGCCATCCTAGAAGCACCTTCCAGATGTATTACAAGCATTAAGAAAGATGGAAGGAAGGCAAAATAATTACTGGCATGGTTAAAAGGTGAGGTGAAAGATGCTATTTTAGTCAAAAGATTTTCATTCAAAAATTGGAAGAAGGATTCAGCAGAAGAAAATAGGATAAAGCATAAGCATTGGCAAGTTAAAGGTAAGACACTGATAATAAAGGCTAAGAGAGAATTTGAAAAGCAATTGGCTATAGAGGCAAAAGCTCACAGTAAAAACTTTCTTAAATATATCCGAAGCAGAAAGCCTGTGAGTGAGTCGGTTGGACCGTTGGATGTTCAAGGTATTAAAGGGGAACTTAGAGAAGGTAAAACGATCAACGAAAGATTAAATGATTTCTTTGCTTTGGTGTTTAATGAAGAGGATGTTGAGGAGATGCCCATTCCAAAGTAGGTTTTCATGGGTGATGATTCAGAAGAACTGAACCAAATCACGGTGAACCTGGAAGATGTGGTAGGCCTAATTGACAAACTGAAGAGTAGTAAATCACCTGGACTGGATGGTATGCACCCCAGAGTTCTGAAAGAAATAAAAATTGAAATTTCAGACCTATTTCAGTTAATTTGTAACCTATTATTAAAATCATCAGATCTACCTGAAGACTGGAAGATGTCCAATGTAACCCCAATATTTAAAAAGGGATCCAGGGGTGATCCGGGAAACAATAGACAAGAACCTGACTTCAGTGCCCAGAAAATTCATGGAAACTTTTACAAAGAATAAAATCATAAAACATTTAGATAGACATGGTTTGATGGGTTTACCCAAAGGAAATCTTGCCACATTAATCTCCTACATTTTGTTGAAAGGGTGAATAAACATGGACCAAAGTGAACCGTAGATGTGCTGTATTTGGATTTTAAGATGGTTTTCGACAAAGTCCTGCATGAAAGGCTTCTAAGAAAACTAAAAAGTCATGGGATTGGAGGCAGTGTCCTTCTGTAGATTGGAACTGGTTAAAAGACAGGAAACAGAGAATAGGATTAAATGGTCTATTTTCACAGTGGAAAAAGGTAAAACAGTGGAGTGCCTCAGGGATCTGTACTTGGACCAATGTTATTTAATATATTTATAAATGATCTGTAAAGGTGTTCGATGAGTGAGGTTATCAAATTTGTGGATGACACAAACATTATGCAGTTAAATCTCAAGGGGATTGTGATGAATTTCAAGAGAACCTTGTGAGACTGGAAGATTGGGCTTCCAAATGGCAGATGAAATTTAATGTGGACAAGTGCAAAGTGATGCATATAGGGAAAAATAACCCTTGCTGTAGTTACATGATGTTAGGTTCTATCTTAGGAGTTATTACCCAGGAAAGAGATCTAGGCATCATAGTGGATAATACATTGCAATTGTCAGCTCAATGTACTATGGTGATCAAAAAAGCAAACAGAATGTAAGAAATTATTAGGAAGGGAATGGCAAATAAAAGGTTGGATGTCATAATGCCTCTGTATCGCTCCATGGTGAGACTGCATCTTGAATACTGTGAATAATTCTGTTCACCACATCTCAAAAAGGATATAGTTGCACTAGAGAACGTGCAGAGAAGGGCAACCAAAATGATATGGGGCATGGAACAGCTCCCCTATGAGGAAAGGCTAAAGAAGTTAGGGCTGTTCAGTTGGAGAAAATATGACTGAGGGGGTATATGATAGAGGTCTACAAAATCATGAAAGGACTTGAACAAGTTAATGTAAATCGGTTATTTACTCTCTCCGACAATAGAAGGACCAGGGGGCACTCAATGAAGTTAGCAATTAGCTCATTTAAAACAAATTGAAGAAAATTATTTTTCACTCAGTTCATAGTTAAGCTCTGGAATTTCATTTCCAGAGGATTTGGTTACAGCAGTTAGTGTAAATGGGTTTTAAAAAGATTTGGATAAGTTCCTAGAGGAAAAATCCTTAAATTGCTTTTATGGTAATTAATAAGCAATAGTAGTTTGTGATCTATCTAACATTTGGGTACTTACCAGGTACTTGTGAGTTGGGTTGGCCACTGTTGGAAACCAAATTCTGGGCTTGATGGACCCTTGGTCTGACCCAGTATGGCATAGCTTATGTTTTTATATTCTTATGTTCTGTCAAAATTTAAATATGCTTGCTCAGAATGTAGCATGCTCACGCTCTGGGGAGGCAATACAACACCTTATGAGTCCATCTTTTGCTGTTGACATACTTTTATTACTACATTGTTTCAGAAATGTCATTGCGGCATCTGGTGATTTGAATGTTTTCCAGGCCCCGTTCATCCAAATTAACAGTTTCACTGGGTAAATCAATCTGAACCAGAGTTTTTTGTGCATGCAACAGCTTTTTGACCCCAAGAAACTCTGCTCTGCATTTTTAAGTGGCACCGCTATAATTTGGAAATTCCACTACGGAATGGCCCCAATACTTGAGAGGCCCGAGCTCATGCGCATTTCTTAGGATTCTCTCTTTTGGTTGGGAGCTATCAGTTTAATAATAAAAGCATGCAGTCAGTTAACATTTTGTGGGGTCCGTCCCGGCACTCTGTGACCCCTCTCAAATAGTTCAGATCTAGTTCTCCAGGTGCGAATAGTTTGTGCAGGAAGGTTTCCAGGAACTGCCGGGTCTCCTAGCCCACACAGGGTTCCCCACCATGACGAGGTTACTGTGCCACAACTGTCCTCAAGATCAATTACCTTTTCTTCCAAGGCTTTAACCTGTTTTTTAAGAGTCATTATCGAGTTCGCGATTGTAGATTCCCAGTCCTCAATTGCGGTTAGTCAGTTTTCTAGCTCCTCCACCCTGGGACCCACCAATTCGGCCTGCGCCTTATGGAGGCCTTCATGGCACCCATATCCTGAGCCATAACTGCACACAATGTTGTGCAAGATTTGTGTTATCATGGTGGGATCCGTGCTACTGGTGGAGTTCTCACCTTCATGCGTCCCGGCATTGCTCCCACGAGCAGTTTCCGCTGCCTCTCGGTAAAAGTCCATGATGAGCCATTCCAGGGCACTGCTTGTGCATCAGGTAGACGTTGCCCCAGTATCAGACAATATCCGGAGCTTTCAGGAGGAATCTGAGTAGATGATATTTTCCTCCCAAGAAATGAACCTTTTCTGTGGCCGAAGTTTGGAAGATAAATCTTAGCAATATCGAGGGGTTTTCAAAGGATTAGGGCTTTGGGCTAATGGAGCTTCACCTCCATCAATGTGCAACGGTGTCCATAAAATGGTGTATTTAATTTAATGCAGGTAAATGAGTCTTGAAAATTGCTACAATAGTATGCTACCTTTATACTTGTAACTTCTTTGAAAATGACTTCTGAGGAGCTAATTTTCAAAAGAATTTATGCACATGGTGAGTTTTATGCATGCAAATGCACTTATGTGCATATGTGGGCTTTTAGAAATTGCTACAATATATGCTATTGAATTGTCAATAGGATCCATGCGTGTAAATGCACTCAGGGGAGGTAATTTTCAATAGAGTTAAGCGCGTAAATATAACATACTATCGTAACAATTTTCAAATGCCCATTTATGTAATTAGGGATGAATTTTAAAAGAGTTACTCATGATAAAAGTCGCACGTGCACGAGTACATGGGCCAAGCATAAGCCACTCTTATTTTAAAACCGGTGCGCACAAGGAAATAAACTAGGGATGTGAATCGTTTTTCAACGATTAAAATTATCGTCCGATAATGTTAATATCGTCTTAAATCGTTATAGAACACGATACAATAGAAATTCTAACGATTTATCGTTAAAAATCGTTAAATCGTGTTAGTGCGCACTAAATCGAGTTAGTGCGCACTAACTCCCCGTTAGTGCGCACTAACTCGATTTAGTGCGCACTAACTGAAAATGATACAAATAAACACTTTCCAGGTCACTGAAGGTCAGTTAGGAATGAATATGTGTTCCTATTGGCTGGCTGCCCTCTTATCTATTGATGTTACCAAGGTTACCACTGAGGTGATGGTTGGGGGGATGGGAAATGGAACTGGAAACTAACGAACACCAACAGAAAATGAAACAAAGTGTTCACACTTCCCAGGTCAGTAAAGGTCACTTAGGAATGAATATGTAGTATGTATGTATTCCTATTGGCTGGCTGTGCTCTTATCTATTGATGTTACCAAGGCTAACACTGAGGTAATGGTTGGGGGGATGTGAAATGGAAACAGTTGGAAGCTTGACAAAAAAAGTAATGTAATGATCAGCACTCACGTGACTAGAACTAGTTTGTTTATTATTTTTGTTAGCAGGCACCTGAAATGCTAGTGCATGTTGAATTTGCCAATCACTGTGCATTTTAGAAAGGTGGTCCTGGCTGGAACTGTACACAGTTCAAATATATGTAATTGATTGTTGGTAAGTGTATTTTTTAAGTAGCCACACTGGCACCAGTATGTTTACTTTTCCTCCTACTTAACTCACTAGCTCAGCTTTGTAAGAAGGGCTTCTCTGCTTGTGTGTTGTTTTTGTTTGGTGTGAGGAGAGCAGAAACATCAGATCTTTATTCAATCTACTACAGTCATCTCTTACAGTGCCCTATCCCTATTAATACCAGGAGTGTTGTGATCTTCCTGCACACAGTGCCCTAACCCTGATACCAGTCTGAGACAGCTCCCCCCTGCATTTACTAGTGAGAGGCTGGCTTCACAGACAGGGGGGAGCTGCCTGACCCTCACTCCTGACTTCCCCCATGTCCCAGCTAGTGAATGGTGTGTGGGTGAGGGGGGGGGGGGAGGATGGTGAAGTCTGAGACAGCTCCCTCCCTGCATTACTAGTGAGAGGCTGGCTTCACAGACAGGGGGGAGCTGCCTGACCCTCACTCCTGACTTCCCCCATGTCCCAGCTAGTGAATGGTGTGTGGGTGAGGGGGGGGGGGGGGAGGATGGTGAAGTCTGAGACAGCTCCCTCCCTGCATTACTAGTGAGAGGCTGGCTTCACAGACAGGGGGGAGCTGCCTGACCCTCACTCCTGACTTCCCCCATGTCCCAGCTAGTGAATGGTGTGTGGGTGAGGGGGGGGGGGGGGGAGGATGGTGAAGTCTGAGACAGCTCCCTCCCTGCATTACTAGTGAGAGGCTGGCTTCACAGACAGGGGGGAGCTGCCTGACCCTCACTCCTGACTTCCCCCATGTCCCAGCTAGTGAATGGTGTGTGGGTGAGGGGGGGGGGAGGAGGATGGTGAAGTCTGAGACAGCTCCCTCCCTGCATTACTAGTGAGAGGCTGGCTTCACAGACAGGGGGGGGCTGCCTGACCCTCACTCCTGACTTCCCCCATGTCCCAGCTAGTGAATGGTGTGTGGGTGAGGGGGGGGGGGGAGGATGGTGAAGTCTGAGACAGCTCCCTCCCTGCATTACTAGTGAGAGGCTGGCTTCACAGACAGGGGGGAGCTGCCTGACCCTCACTCCTGACTTCCCCCATGTCCCAGCTAGTGAATGGTGTGTGGGTGAGGGGGGGGGGGGAGGATGGTGAAGTCTGAGACAGATCCCTCCCTGCATTACTAGTGAGAGGCTGGCTTCACAGACAGGGGGGAGCTGCCTGACCCTCACTCCTGACTTCCCCCATGTCCCAGCTAGTGAATGGTGTGTGGGTGAGGGGGGGGGGGGGAGGATGGTGAAGTCTGAGACAGCTCCCTCCCTGCATTACTAGTGAGAGGCTGGCTTCACAGACAGGGGGGAGCTGCCTGACCCTCACTCCTGACTTCCCCCATGTCCCAGCTAGTGAATGGTGTGTGGGTGAGGGGGGGGGGAGGAGGATGGTGAAGTCTGAGACAGCTCCCTCCCTGCATTACTAGTGAGAGGCTGGCTTCACAGACAGGGGGGAGCTGCCTGACCCTCACTCCTGACTTCCCCCATGTCCCAGCTAGTGAATGGTGTGTGGGTGAGGGGGGGGGGAGGATGGTGAAGTCTGAGACAGCTCCCTCCCTGCATTACTAGTGAGAGGCTGGCTTCACAGACAGGGGGGAGCTGCCTGACCCTCACTCCTGACTTCCCCCATGTCCCAGCTAGTGAATGGTGTGTGGGTGAGGGGGGGGGGGGAGGATGGTGAAGTCTGAGACAGCTCCCTCCCTGCATTACTAGTGAGAGGCTGGCTTCACAGACAGGGGGGAGCTGCCTGACCCTCACTCAAGCAGAGAAGCCCTTCTTACAAAGCTGAGCTAGTGAGTTAAGTAGGAGGAAAAGTAAACATACTTGTGCCAGTGTGGCTACTTAAAAAATACACTTACCAACAATCAATTACATATATTTGAACTGTGTACAGTTCCAGCCAGGACCACCTTTCTAAAATGCACCGTGATTGGCAAATTCAACATGCACGTGTCTGCTAACAAAAATAATAAACAAAGAAGTTCTAGTCACGTGAGTGCTGATCATCACATGTCAAGCTTCCAACTGTTTCCATTTCCCATCCCCCCAACCATTACCTCAGTGGTAACCTTGGTAACATCAATAGATAAGAGCACAGCCAGCCAATAGGAATACATATTCATTCCTAAGTGACCTTTACTGACCTGGGAAGTGTGAACACTTTGTTTCATTTTCCGTTGGTGTTCATGAGTTTCCAGTTCCATTTCCCATCCCCCCAACCATCACCTCAGTGGTAACCTTGGTAACATCAATAGATAAGAGGGCTGCCAGCCAATAGGAACACATATTCATTCCTAACTGACCTTCAGTGACCTGGAAAGTGTCTATTTGTATCATTTTGAGTTAGTGTGCACTAACTCGAGTTAGTGCGCACTAACGGGGAGTTAGTGCGCACTAATCGGAAAAAACGATTTTTAACGATTTTTCAACGAAATAATCGTGCCAAACACGATTTTCTTCTCCTGCCACACGATTTCTATCCTTAAGACGATATGGAAAACGATTCACATCTCTAAAATAAACTAGTTTGACCACTTAGTCCATCAGTTTGCCCGACTATCTCTAGGTCATCAAGACCCCTTCTGGTTCTTTACCCTGTACTTTCCCCAGTTTACAAAGACCCCTCACTCAGTCCAATTTTTTGGCTACAGTTTTATTCAGACTTTCTCCTGAAAAAGAGCAGAAGTAAATATGTGCGGACAGCAACCCAATGTGTGCTCGCCGGTTTTAAAATCAGGATTTATGCACATAAATGTTGTCCCCATTCCAGAATGCCCCTCACCCGCCCCTTTTTTTTTTTTTTCACGTGTTCTCTTGCTCAAGCACGCGCATGTAAGCACATAATTTGCCAGTTTTAAAATAAGAGTTGCTCGCTCTCTGCCCATATTCTTGCGTATATGGGCCTTTTAACAAAGGCAACTCTTTTAAAATCCACCCCTTAGTGATTTTGGCATAGTAAAATTGCATGTGGAAAATTTCTCAAAGCTGTAATTTTCTGTGAAACTTAAGCCACACCTCAGGGAGGTATGGTTACGTTTTTGTTCCAATAAGTTCAGTTGTTTTATGTGGACTTTACTGGACATAATTCAAAAAAAAAAAATCCATTTGCCTATTACGTAAATGGTCCGGTTTCATGAGAGGAATATCTTTTGTTACTGGGCCATTCATGAGGAGCCAAACAGTTTAGTGCTTCCATCTCTGTGTGAGTCTTCTTAGCAGATGCTGCCTCTGCACCAATCTTCTCTATCTCTTCTGCAGTTATACAGCTCTTACATGATTGGGAAGGATTTTTTTTTGTCTCTAAATGACCAATGATTAAACTCAGTGCTTATGCTGGCAGCCGCAGCAAGATAATTTTGCCAAAATTAGCAAGCCGGGAATTAGTAGCAGCTGCAGCACTTGCAGCATTGTTGGAGACTTCACAGTCCCTTGGATATAAATCACAGAAGATTCTTGTCCTGTCACACAATTCTCCTTTGCCTTAACACACACCATGCATTGGCTTAAAACAACAGGATCCCTCACGACATGACATGTCTATACCTCCTCATTTATTATATTCTATCTCTTCTGTATAGTTTACTGCTGCAACATTTAGCAAATGCATATATATATAATCTGAAGAATTTTAAACACAAAATGCTTCCTATATATCTAATGAATGATCAGATATTTTTCATGCAGTAGAAACTCAAAGATCAGTTCAAAAATCCAAAACATTTACTGTTAAAAAAAAAAAAAAATGAATAGTCTGTGTTTTTCTCCAGATTGCTTGTTTTTCTGCCTCAGCCGCAGAGCTGGCTGTACGGTGACTGAAAAAGATAATAAAAAATGGCTTAGAGCACAGCGAAGACATACATAGAATGCTAATAAAATAGAGCAGCTACATAGAAAGCCTCTAAAGGACTATATTCAGAAATGTGCTGCTGTATAATGCACAGTATATAAACAGAGCAATCCTTCAGTAAATTAGTATGCATTCTATTTCTGTATGTCCATTTGTTATTTTTGAAGCATCATTTACAAATTTTAGCAAGCATAACAGCCAAGTCAGTGAAGCCAGGTTGCAGAGAACAACAACAACAACAACAACAAAACATGGACAGACCTACATTATAACGAGTCATAGTTAGTTTTATATGCTCTTTGAGACCCTTTCATCGGTCACCGTTGTTAAATTTGAAAACAGAATTGCCTTGAATTAATGGATTGCTAAATCTGTATTCCCTATTCCTCTGCTGAATCAAATCATGAAGAACAGCTCATTTCATAAAAGAAAGGTTGCCTTTGGAGTCCCAGGGTGGCTGAGAATACAGGCATGTAGGGTCATTATTGACATCTAACTGGACTTCGGCATTCTAAAAGGAGATACTACTGAAAGTGTTCGGATGCTATATTGATTTTGCTAATAATCTGGCAGACATTGAACAGGTTCAACAAGGACTTTTTCCCAGTTTGTAATATCTATGAAATAAAATAAATGAGTGTTTTTACAAAATAAATCAACAAGAACAAATATTTCTAAGTAGCTAGATCAGAGTAATACTAATGAAACACAATACAACACTCCTAAAAAAGTAATTAAGTCCACCCAAAAATAAAGAAGGAGATCCAAGAGCAAAAATCTTTAAACATTACTAAATAACTGTATGCAAAAATAGAAGCATATGAAAATAAAACATGCCATGCAGGATCAGACAAAGGTTCTAGCTAGCCCAGCACCTTGTCTCTGACAATGGCCAGTTCAGTTCACCAGGAAGCACCTGTCAAATCTCAATATGAAAGTCTGTTTCATGCTGCTCTGCCCAAGAACTAAGAGGTATAGAAACCAAAGTCTGTCTGGTTAATATTTATTTATAGTTCAGCTTCTAGAAACTTCTGCAAAGCATTTTTACCATCTTTTACTGTTACACTGCTAGCTTCTGTTACATTTTCTGTCAGCAAGTTCTATAGCTTAATTGCGCATTGTCTGAAAGAAATATTTTCTTAAAAATGTTTTAAATGTAAGACTGTTCAGGAAAATGTTTTTGGTTCAGTTTATTTATTTAGTTTTTTCATATTCAGTCCATTTTTGGCTGACGCTTTCTTCTAAGGGAGGAGGTTATATTTTTTTAATTCCCTTTTTGGGATTGTTTTGACAAAACTACATGCACTACTTCAAATAGTGCATGCTATTTGTCAAAATGAATAACCCCAAATATTTGGGGTTTTGGAGGCACTATGCATTTGTTTTGGGTAAAACTAATCACAATGAAAATGGGCTGTATTGGTTTCGATTATCCATTTATTGTAAATGAAAGCATATCTCTGTTTAGATATGCTATCTGTTAGTTTCAGGGAGTATCCCCTAATGCAATTACTATCTGATAGTGAAAATAACCTGTTCCATATATCATATATAATCTTTAAATCTCCATTATATCTTCTTTAAGTTTCCTTTTTTCTAAGATGAAGAGCCCTTACCTGTTTATCCTTTCATCATAAAGGAACAGATCCATCCTTGTAATAATTTTTGTTATTATCTGTGCTTATTCTAGTTCTGCTTTATTTTTTATTGGTGCGATGACCAGAAATTTACACAATAATCAAGGTAGGGCAACAGCATGGATTGATACTGAGGTATGATTAAGTTAGCCTTATTGTCTGCTGCTGCTGCACATGGAGCTCAAGATTTCAATGAGGTTGTTATTCAAAGGCATTTGTCAAAATGTTAATGTACTTCAGTAAATAGTAGAGATGTGCAGACCAAAAGTTTATGTTCATAAGTCCATAAGTCGAAAGGGGGGGTCAATTTCGGTCAATATGGACATATGGAGAATTCCATAAGTTGAGTCTATGTCCATACGTGCAAATGAAAATTTAAACCCCTCACCCTCCTTAATCCCCCCCCCCCCCCCAAGACTTACCAAAACTCCCTGGTGGTACAGCAGGGAGTCAGGACGCCATTTCTGAAGTCCTTTGCGAGGAGCACGTGACGTCGGCGTCACGTCGGAGTGACGCGGCGTCACGTGATTCCACGCGCGTTCGCTCCGGGACCCTCGTTGCACCCAAAAGGAACTTTTGGCCAGCTTGGGGGGCAAGGCCTGCTTCTGAGCTGGTCTAAAGTTAAGAACATAAGAACATAAGATTGCCATACTGGGTCAGACCAAAGGTCCATCAAGCCCAATATCCTGTTTCCAACAGTGACCAATGCAGGTCACAAGTACCTAGCAGGATCCCAAGTGGTAGATAGATTCCAAGCTGCTTATCTCAAGAATAAACATGGATTTCTGCAGTCTATCTTAATAAATGGTTAATGAACTTTTCCTCCAGGAACTTGTCCAAACCACTTTTAAATGCAATTGCATTAATAGCTTTCACCATATCCGCTGGCAATGAATTTTAGAGCTCCATTATGCGTTGAGTTAAAAATATTTTCTCTTATTAGTTTTAAATGTATTATCTAGTAACTTCATTGAGTGTCCCCTGGTCTTTGTACTTTTCAAAAGAGTCAACAACTGATTAACATTTAACATTCTACTCATTATTTTATAGACCTCTATCATATCTCCCCTCAGCTGTCTCCAAGCTGAAGAGTCCTAATCTCTTTAGCCTTTCTTCATAGAGAAATTGTTGCATCCCCTTTATCATCTTGGTCACCCTTATCTGTACTTTTTCTAATTCTGCTATATCTTTCTTGAAATGTGGTGACTGGAACTGTACACAATAGTCAAGATGAGGTTGCACAATGGAGAGATACAGAGGCATTACGATATTCTCTGTTTTAGTCTCCATTCCTTTTCTAATAATCCCTAGCATTCTATTTGCTTTCTTGGCTGCTGCTGCACACTGAGCAGAAGATTTCAATGTGTTTTCAATGATGACACCTAGATCCTTTTCCTAAGTGGTGACTCCTAATGTAGAACCTTGCATTATGTAGCTAGAATTTGTGTAACTCTTCCCTAAGTGCGTCACTTTGCACTTGTCCACATTAAATTTAATTTGCCATTTCCATGCCCAGTCTCCCAGGTTTGCAATGTCCTCTTGCAATTTCTCACAATCCACTTGTATTTTAACAACTTTGAATCAATTTGTGACAGCTGCATATTTGATCACCTCACTTGTTGTTCCCATTTCCAGGTCATTTATAAATATATAAAAAAGTAGTGGTCTCAGATCAGATCCCTGGAACACACCACTTTTCATCTTTGCCATTGGGAAAATGTACCATTTAGCCCTATTCTCTGTTTTCTATCTTTTCACCAGTTGGCAATCTACAAAAGGTCACTGCCCCCTATCCCATGGCTTTTTTTTAAATTTCTTAAGAAGTATCTCATGAGGGACTTTGTCAAATGCTTTCTGGAAATCCAGATACACTATAACAACTGGCTCATGTTTATTCACATGTTAATGTAATGCCCTCAAAACTAGGGGTGTGCATTCGTTTTGAACTTAAATGTAAAACGCAACTTATTTTTTTTTTAACTTAAAAAAGTGATGAGGCGAAAACGATCGGATTTCCAACTTATTCAACATAGCTATGTTGAATAAGTTGGAAATCGCGATTGTTGATCCTAAATAAAAATTTAAACCCCTCACCCTCCTTAATCCCCCCCCCCCCCCCAAGACTTACCAAAACTCCCTGGTGGTACAGCAGGGAGTCAGGACGCCATTTCTGAAATCCTTTGGCCAGCTTGGGGGGGCCTCCTGACCCCCCCAAGCTGGCCAAAAGTTCCTTTTGGGTGCAACGAGGATCTTGGAGCGATCGCGCGGGGAATCACGTGACGCCGACGTCACGTGCTCCTCACAAAGGAGTTCAGAAATGGCGTCCTGACTCCCTGCTGTACCACCAGGGAGTTTTGGTAAGTCTTGGGGGGGGGATTAAGGAGGGTGAGGGGTTTAAATTTTTATTTGCACGTATGGACATAGACTCAACTTATGGAATTCTCCATATGTCCATATTGACCGCAAATGGGACCCCCTTTCGACTTATGGACTTATGAACATAAACTTTTGCTCTGCACATCCCTACTCAAAACTATATAGCAAATTGGGGAAGTTGGTAAAATCCATATTAGCTTTGTCTCATTAAACTATGCTTATCTATATGTTCAAAAATTTTGTTCTTTATTTATTTATTTATTTAACACTTTTTTATACCGACCTTCATAGTAATAACCATATCGGATCGGTTTACATATAACAAGGGTATAACTGAAGCAATAAATAAAATAGTAAATAACCAGAGAGGTGAATAAGGCAAAGTTACATTTAACAAGGAGAAAAAAACTTGGGAAGCTTAAAGCTGGAAGAAAGAAAGGCAGGAGGAAATATAACATGATACAAAAGGAATTTAGGTTAGAGCATAATGTGCTTTAACCTGTGATTGTCCTTCGTTCAAAAGGATAGTGGACCTCTATCCTCTATGTCCAGGAGAGATAAAATATGATTAGTGATTGTCTGGAGGGTCATCGAATGCTTGGTGAAATAGCCACGTCTTGAGTTTTTTTCTGAACGTAATTAGACAAGGTTCTAATCGGAGGCTTGAAGGGATGTTGTTCCATATAGCTGGTCCTGCTATTGAAAAAGCTCGGTCTATGATAGTTTATAGTTTATGATAGTTTATAGTTTATAGTTTATGATAGTTTATAGTTTATGATAGTTTCTACCATAGCACAAACATCAGACTCACTGGTCAATAATTTCCTGGATCAACTCTTGATCCCTTTTTAAAAACTGTCATTACATTGTCAACCCTCTAGTCTAAAGGTACCATAGATGATGTTATTGATAGTTTACAAATTTCCAATAGTAGGACTGCAATTTCATATCTCAGTTCTTTCAGCACTCTGGGATGTACACCATCTGATCCAGGTGATTTGCTACTCTTTAGTTTCCTAGTTTTCCCTAGTACATCTTCCCTGTTCACTGAGATTTGTTTCAGTTCCTCTGAGTCATCACTTTTAAAGATCATTTCTGGAATGGGTATATCTCTTACATCTTCCTCAGTTATCTAGGTGTATGTGACTGGATAATGTGCTATTTAACTGGATATGGTTAAAGATAATTGGCTAACTAGTGCTGTCAAAAACTGAAAAACTCTGTTGTGGGAGTCTCAGTTTAGTGGAACTTGGGCCGACCTGCTGGAGACTGGGAATAGATGGTCAATGTCTCTAAAGAATAGCAGGTCGGGAGGCAGATGTTCTGGTGGGATGTAGATGCTCTTCACCCTGGAAGCTGGTACTCCCCCGGGAGGAGCCCGTAGGAGCCCAACCGCTGGGACTTAGGTGGCTTCATCCTTGGAAGCCGAAGCCCCCCCAGGAGGAGCCCATAGGGGCAAGGCCGCTGGGACTTAGGCGGGTCATGGATCAGGACAGGTAACTGGAACCAGACTAAGACAGTAGCAATACTGTAACTGGGTACGGGTTCTGGAACCAGGCAGGAACTGTAGCAAGACTCGGGTACTGGAACCAGGCAGGAACTATAGCTGGTAAACAGGAACCAAGCAGGTACTGTAGCTGGCAGGCAGGAACCAAGCAGGTACTGTAGCAGGCAAGCAGGATCCAAGCTGGTACTGTAGCAGGAATGGAGCGATGAAGCCAAGCAAGTCACTTTGGGGCACAGCGCAACAGGAAACCGGGAAGCTAACCCGTTGCAAGGCGAGGACTGAATGGCCACGGCCGGCTTATCAAGGCCGCGGCGTCTGACGTCAGGAACTGGGCGGAGTCACCACTGGCAGGAAACGGGCTAGAAAGGGGCCCAAGTGGCACGCGCACGCCTAGGAGCAGGGTGTCCTCAGGCACCTTTGCGACAGCGCAGCCCCAGCGGGGATGCCGCCAAACAGGCCGCAAGCCAGGGCTCTGGAGGCAGAAGCAGGTCTGGGAACAAGGAGGTGAGCGCCTTGCCGCAGTGCTCACGGCCAGGACCGCAACAGTACCTCCCCTCTTACGCCCCCTCTTAGCCGGTCCAGGCTTACTTGGGTGCTCCAGATGGAACTGCCATAACAAGTCCTTGTCGAGGGTATTACAGGCCGGTTCCCAAGAGTTATCCTCAGGTCCGCAACCATCCCAGGCAAGCAAGTATTCCCATCGGCATTGGTGGAACCGGACATCCAAAACTTCACGTACTTGATACGTAACCTCGTCCGGTACTGAAGGGTCCGAGGGTTCAGGAGCCTGGGAGTGGTATCTGGACAACACAAGAGGCTTCAGTAATGACACATGGAATACATCATGTATGCGCATGGAGGAGGGTAGACGTAGATGGTATGAGACTGCTCCCACTCATTCAGGGACCCAAAAGGGCCCACAGAATTTTGGAGCTAGTCTTCGAGACGGAATACGTAGCTGTAGATTTCTGGTGCTAAGCCAGACACGTTCTCCTGGGAGGAAGATAGGTGCTGGCTGGCAATGCCTATCCGCCCATTCCTTGGCGGACAGAGCGGCTTTACGGATCTTTTCCTGGGTAGAGATCCACAAAGATCGAAGCTGGGGGGCTGAGAGTTGCACTGCCGGGAGTGCACTAGGTTCAGACAAAGGTAGGGGTGGTCGAAGTTGCTTCCCATAAACAACAAGGAACGGCAAACTTCCAGTAGCAGCATGCGTGTGATTATTATACGAGAACTCCGCCCACAAGAGTAACTTGGCCCAATTATCTTGTCGTTCGTTCACAAAGGCATGGAGGAAAGTCTTCAGGGTTCAAATGGTTCGTTCTGTTTGCCCATTACTCTGAGGATGGAATGCAGATGAAAGACTAAGTTGCACATTGAAGCGCTTGCATAGGGCTTTCCAATAGCGAGCTGTAAACTGTGGTCCTCGGTCAGAGACTATATCTTGCGGGAGACCGTGAAGTCTAAAGATATGCTGAGCGAACAGGCTAGCCAGGTCAGGGGCAGAAGGTAGCTTTGGCAAGGGAACAAAGTGCACCATCTTGGAAAATCGGTCCACGGTTACCCAGATGACCGAGTTACCTTCGGAGGCAGGAAGATCCAAGACAAAGTCAGTGGAGATGTGCGTCCAAGGCTCCACCGGGATGGGCAATGGTTGCAACAAGCCCCTGGGCTTCCCGATAAGTGGCTTTTGAACAGCACAAGTAGGGCATGAGCCCACAAAAGCTAGGTTGTCCTGTCTCACCGTTGGCCACCAGTAGAAACGGTTTAACAAGTTAAAGTCCCTTTCCAACCAGCATGGCCTCCAGTGAGGGAGTCATGGGCCCAAGCGAGAACTGCTCTCCGGGAGCGATGCGGAACAACGGTCTTCCTTTGGGAGGACACCAAGGTTGCAGCAAGACTTACTTTCCCAGGGTCCAAGATATACTGAGGTGTGTCAGGAGTCTCTTTGACCTCAGAAGAGCGCGAAAGCGCATCAGCTCGAACATTCTTAGAGCCGGGTCTGTAGCGTAAGTTAAAGTCAAACCAATCAAAAAACAGCGACCACCGGGCTTGTCTTGGATTCAGGCATTGGGCTCGCTTCAAGAATGCTAGGTTTTTGTGATCGGTATAAATCGTAATCGTATGGTTGGCTCCCTCCAACCACTATCTCCATTCCTCCAGGGCAAGTTTCATGGCTAGCAACTCTTTGTCACCAACACAGTAGTTGCTCTCTGCCGGGGAGAATTTCCTTGAGAAATATGAACAGGGCAACAGCTGTCCAGAGTCAGAGTACTGGCTCAGTACGGCTCCTACGGCCACATTGGAGGCATCAACCTCCACCACGAAGGGCCGGCTGGGATCCAGATGACAAAAGCAGGTGTCTAATAAGAAGGCTTCTTTGAGAGCCTCAAAAGCTTGGCAGGCAGAAGTTGGCCAATCCATCGCGTTAGCCCCCTTTCGGGTGAGGGCAGTTAACGGAGCCACAATACGAGAGTAATTGGGAATAAAGTGACGGTAGAAATTGGAGAAGCCGAGGAAGCATTGCAACGCTTTAAGACCCCTCGGCCGGGGTCAATTCTTAATAGCCGCCACTTTCTCAGGATCCATTTGGAAACCTGCTACAGGGACTATGTAGCCTAGGAACGGCAGGGAGGTCTTCTCAAAGCTGCACTTTTCCAGCTTTGCGTAAAGGCCATGCTCCCTAAGTATCTGGAGCACTTGACGGACATGCTGACGATGTGACAGCAGGTCCTGGGAGTAGACTAACACGTTGTCGAGGTAAACAATTACGCAGGTGTTCAGAAGGTTCCGTAACACCTCATTCATCAGGTACTGGAACACCGCCGGGACATTACATAAGCCAAAAGGCATCATGCGGTACTCGTAATGCCCATCTCGGGTATTAAATGCGGTCTTCCACTCATCTCCGGGATGGATTCTGACCAAATTGTATGCTCCCGGTAAGTCCAACTTGGTGAAAATCTTCGCTCCTTGAAGCCGATCAAGGAGCTCCGGGATTAACGGAAGCGGGTAGCGGTCTCACTTGGTAATCAAATTTAGGCCTCGATAGTCTATACACAGCCTCAGTGAGCTGTCCTTCTTGCTGACAAAAAAGAACCCTGCCTCTGCAGGCGACTTGGACGGGCGGATAAACCCCTTGGCCAAATTCTCCACAATGTACTCGGACATGGCCCGGGTCTCAAGTATAGATAAGTGATAAACCCTTCCTTGGGGAGGCATAGTACCAGGTAGCAAGTCAATAGCACAGTCATACGGACGATGCTGCGGAAGGATCTCCACCTTGGTCTTGGAGAATACATCCGTGAAGTCCTCATAAGGTGCAGGGGGACCCATGGCAGAGTGCATCAACGGAAGTACGGGAGTCTTAGGCACTTTCATACAATTAGCCAGGCAGAAGAGACTCCACTTAACTATCTGTAGCATATCCCACTGAATCGTGGACGAGTGTTTCTGTAACCACTGCAACCCTAGCACCACAGGGTGGACAGCCTTATCCAGCACTAGGAAGGCTATCTCCTCCGAATGGATAGCCCCGGTGTGCAGCGTAATGGGTGCCGTGGACATCTGAACGGGGCCAGGAAGGAGCGTCCCCTGGATAGAGGTAATTCATAACGGGACCTCCCGTCTATGCATAGGAATCTGCAACTGGGAGACTAGGTCGTGCAGGATGAAATTTCCTCCGGCCCCAGAATCCAGGAACGCCATCGTCTCAAAAGATCCTCCGGGGTATTCCAGAGTAACAGGAACTGTACATTGAGGAGCTGTAGCACAGCCTAGGAGGAGCTCCTCCCGACCTCCTAGGCTTTGGTGTTTTCCACACGCTCCTTGCAGCATGCCAAGAAGTAGCCCTTCTGGCCACAATATAAACACAACTTCAACGAACAGCGACGTTGTATTTCTTCAGCAGAAAGCGGGGCCCCACCCAGCTGCATGGGTTCACAGGTGGGAGCGTCTGGACGAGAACTCTTAGGAGAGGGCACAGGTCTCAGCCCACGAGCCGGACTGTGGCAAGAGGAGCACTGCTCCTTGGCCCGTTGCTGTAGGTGGCGGTCAATGCGAGCAGCCATCTCAATCAAGGCATTGAGGTCCTCCAGCAGATCTCGAGCCGCAATCTCATCCTTAATGCGTCCGGAGAGACCTTCCAGGAAGATGGCCTTAAGACTACCATATTGCCAACCTACTTCCTAGGCTAAAGTCCGAAACTCCATTGCGTAATCTGCCAAGGAGCGAGCCCCCTGGCGAAGTTGCAGCAGATCAGACGTAGCCGTGGCTACTCGGGCGGGCTCATCCAAAGGCCTGGCGAAAGTTCATGATGAACAGTTGTAAATCCGTTAGCGAAGAATCATTGTTTTCCCAAAGGGGAGAAGCCCATATCAAGGCTTTCCCATCGAGCAAAGACAGGATATATGCCACTTTCACCACATCCGAGGGAAACTGCCGAGGCAACATGGAGAACCGTACAAAACATTGGTTCAGGAAGCCGCGGCAGGTCCTTAAATCACCAGCGTAGTGGGAGGGTGCCGGCAGCTGGGTCGCTGATGACTCTTGGCCCTCGGGTGCTGGTTCTGAGGCAGACGAGGCCCTGGCATCCAATCGGGTCGACAACTCCCCTACCGAACCAGTAAGAACCTCATAAGAACATAAGAACATAAGAAAATGCCATACTGGGTCAGACCAAGGGTCCATCAAGCCCAGCATCCTGTTTCCAACAGTGGCCAATCCAGGCCATAAGAACCTGGCAAGTACCCAAAAACTAAGTCTATTCCATGTAACCATTGCTAATGGCAGTGGCTATTCTCTAAGTGAACTTAATAGCAGGTAATGGACTTCTCCTCCAAGAACTTATCCAATCCTTTTTTAAACACAGCTATACTAACTGCACGAACCACATTCTCTGGCAACAAATTCCAGAGTTTAATTGTGCGTTGAGTAAAAAAGAACTTTCTCCGATTAGTTTTAAATGTGCCCCATGCTAACTTCATGGAGTGTCCCCTAGTCCTTCTACTATCCGAAAGAGTAAATAACCGATTCACATCTACCCGTTCTAGACCTCTCATGATTTTAAACACCTCTATCATATCCCCCCTCAGTCGTCTCTTCTCCAATACCTCGAGGTATTGTTGTTGATACTGCAGCTGCTGGGCCAACCCTAGCAGGTCCAAGGGAACAGGTGCATCTGCCAAGTCCATGGCCTTGCAATCTGTTGTGGGAGTCTCAGTTTAGTGGACCCTTGGGCCGACCTGCTGGAGACTGGGAATAGATGGTCAATGTCTCTAAAGAATAGCAGGTCGGGAGGCAGATGTTCAGGCGGGACGTAGATGCTCTTCACCCTGGAAGCTGGGTTCATGGGGTATAGGTATTACCAATTATTAGACTTATTCAATTACCAATTATTAGGCTTTTCAATATTTGATGATAGTTAATGTGACTTTCAAGGCATACTTCACTTTCAATGCATATCCAGCATAGCTCCCTGCTTCAACGGCAGGGGAGAAGAAAAACTAATACTTCACGCATATCTCTGCTTCAACGGCAGAGAGCTATGCTGCCGCTTACCCAACTAATCAAACTTAACATTTCACTTGGAAGCAGCTCCATCACTGCTCTCTACATTAATAGTGGGGATGAAAGGGAAATAGAACCTAAGGTTACTAAGAGCCAAGAGAAACAGATAAGTATGAGAAAAAAGAAGTGTGAAGCTTGCTGGGCAGACTGGATGGACCGATTGGTCTTCTTCTGCCGTCATTTCTATGTTTCTATGAAGCTGGTACTCCCCCGGGAGGAGCCCGTAGGAGCCCAACCGCTGGGTCTTAAGTGGCTTCACCCTTGGAAGCCAAAGCCCCCCCCGGGAGGAGCCCGTAGGGGCCCGGCCGCTGGGACTTAGGCGGGTCGTGGATCAGGACAGGTAACTGGAACCAGACTAAGACAGTAGCAATACTGTAACTGGGTACGGGTTCTGGAACCAGGCAGGAAGTGTAGCAAGACTCGGGTACTGGAACCAGGCAGGAACTGTAGCTGGTAAACAGGAAATAAGCAGGTACTGTAGCTGGCAGGCAGGAACCAAGCAGGTACTGTAGCAGGAACGGAGCGACGAAGCCAAGCAAGTCACTTCGGGGCACAGCGCAACAGGAAACCGGGAAGCTAACCCGTGGCAAGGCAAGGACTGAATGGTCGGCCGGCTTATCAAGGTCGCGGCGTCTGACGTCAGGAACTGGGCGGAGTCACCACTGGCAGGAAACGGGCTAGAAAGGGGCCCAAGTGGCGTGCGCACGCGCCTAGGAGCAGGGCGTCCTCAGGCACCTTCGT
This sequence comes from Rhinatrema bivittatum, assembly GCF_901001135.1. Taxonomy (NCBI): domain Eukaryota; kingdom Metazoa; phylum Chordata; class Amphibia; order Gymnophiona; family Rhinatrematidae; genus Rhinatrema; species Rhinatrema bivittatum. The sequence continues at coordinate 75,578,924 of NC_042616.1, forward strand.
GGCAGCGTAGCAGAGGCGGAAGCAGGTCCAGGAACAAAGAGGTAAGGTCCTGGCCGCGCGATGCTCGCTGCCAGGACCGCAACAAACGCCATGTAAATAGATGGACCAGCAATTAGAAACTTCTGTCCCCAGCTGCTCTCTCCCAGTTTCCCATGCTATCTTTGTGGAAGGACACTATCATGACAAGCACACAAACACAACTACAGTATAAACCTGGTGTTGGATATCTTAGGTACGTGCCCAACTATACACATAATATATGAGCTGAAACAGAAAACAGCAGGCATCACCCTTGGATGACATCTTCTGCCTCTAGCTGTTTAAATTTGCTTAGC